>NC_080751.1:76199409-76509024 GCF_020826845.1 Diceros bicornis minor | reverse complement strand
TACTCTTGATGACCATCAAAACCCATTTGGGCAGCCCTGTCTTTCCATAAAACCTTTTCTCAGTTGTGGTTGGCTGTGACAAGAGATTTCCTTGTGAGCCTTAAGAGCCTGGGTTCAAATACTGGCTCCAGATTATGCGACCTTGAGCTCAAGTCTTGTCACCTGAAAAACCCTTATTGTTTGCTACTTGAGTTGATGTAACAACAACTGAGATGACCAGTGGAGACTGCCTAACACAGTTCTGGAGTATAGCACGCTCAGTGAGCGTTTACTGTTGCACTGCTGTCCCTGTTAGTAAGATCACGACGATGATGGCGATGGTGCTGTTGACATTGTATCCTGTTGGGGATTGAGGGAACCAATTAAGTAATGGTCTTGTCTTCTCCTCCTCAGTTTAGAACTGAATGAAAAAGAGGAGGGAAACAGATGGATGAAGACCAAACATTTATATTTCTGATAAAGCAGAACTGGAGAATGCCTTGGGATTCCAGTCAAACAAGCTTCCTAATACTCTAGGAATTAAAACTTGCCCCCCAAGCTACAAGCCTCCCCCTTGCAGGGCAACACCTGCCCAGTAAGCCCACTGCACGGTCCAGGTGAGGGGGAAGGAGGACTTCTTCAAAACAGAGAGAAAGAGAAAGCGGCTGATGCGTACACACAAACGCCTCCTGACTTCACCAGTTGGCCCTTCACCCGGAAGAGGGTCTTGGCAGAAATGCCCTCATGGAAACGTGAAGTGGGGGGATGCAGGCTTCCCCAGTGCTGCCTAGCACACTCCATGCTGTGTGTACTGGTAGGAATTGGCCCATTGTCAGTTGAAAACTTGCTCAAAGTTCTGTTTTAACTGCCAGCTACTGGGTCAGGTAGTTTCATAGACGATGTTTTATTTAACCTTCATAAAAGTTATAAAAATATTATTGCCTCATTTATACAGATGAGGAAAATAAACCCAGAGCTATCACAAGGCATATCCAAGTGTAGGAGGGGAAGCGCGACTCACAGGAACTCTCTACTCAGACAAGTGGGAAAATATTTGTCCCTTGAAATCCAAACACTGTTTCTTGGTGTAGACCAGGAACAGAAAACCCACGTTCTGACTTTCAATGAAAGTGTTCTTCCTTATAGCATCCTCCCTCGACCATGGAAAATAAGTCCCAAGGTCACTGTGAAGACTGCTGCCATTTTTCTGGAAGTCTGCCTTATGTTGGGAAATAAAGACTTTGCATGTCTTTCTCTTCCCCATTCTTCAGGTTTCAGATGAAAAGCAGTCTCCTTGGAGAGTCCTTTGATGATCATCCAATTTAAAATAGGCTCCCTGCAATTCTGTCACAGCACACCTTTCTTTCCCTCATGGCACTTGTCACATTTAGTAATTAGATATTTATTGACTTTTTAGGTTTTTAATGTATATTTATCTCAGGAGATTATAAATGTTTTTAAAGCAGGAGTCATGCATTTAGTTCACTATTATATACCCCTTCTGGAATGTGATAAGCACGAAATAAGTAATTGCTGAATGAATGAATGGATGATGATGATTTACTGAATGATACATGTGCCCAGATCCAAGATCTCCTTGAAGAATGCAAGTAGTAGAAAAGACCATGGAAACGTGGCTCAGCTATTGCTTCAAGTCTAGATTTTCCAGATTTCTGTTACCACGCTCACAAATCATGATATTTCCACTTCCGTGGCTGTTTTCCCTCTTTGTCCTGCCTGGAATACCGACCCTCTTTATGTTTTGCTTTTTTTTTTATTTTTAATTCAGAACATCCACATTCTCCTCCAGGTATAAGAGTCCCATCCCCACAGCTCCTCACAGAATTCTTTGTGAGGATTCTTCACACACACTGGGGGCTTCACGGTCTGATCCCATGTTCCCTCTGCCTGGCCCACATCCTCCAGATAGCCTGCGCTTGACAGCCTCCCTCTTCCTCAGAGCTTGCTTAACTTCGCCTCGGCTCCACACCAACCGCCCTATTTAAAATTTTAACTACTCCTCCTGTCAGCACTCTTTGTCACTCTTAATCCGCTTTATTTTTCTCCATAGCACTGAAACCTTTCTAAAATACAGTGTAATGTGGTTATTGATAGTGCTATTATCTGAGGACTGCCACCAGGATGTAAATTCCACAAGGGCAGTGTTTTTATCAGTTTGTTCCTGATATATCCCAAGCACCTAATAGAGACAGCACATAGTAGGTGTCAAATATATCTGTCCTTAACAAGTGAATTTACAGAATCTCCACAGCAAGACATTCAGCCACTTAAGGGCAGGGACTGTGCCCCTGAGCACCTCCAAAAATCCCTAAGAGAACAACGGGCAGAGGAAGGCGCTCATTCCTCTGTATTGACTGTCTATAGGACTCATTTAGAGAATGGTGACAAAGCAGAGACTGCAACCTCTGCCAAATGTTTAAACTTATACTGAAAAGGCCAATTCAATTTAATTTTCCAAATATTTACTAAGTGTCTTCCAAGTGCCAGGGCCTGAGCGATACAATCAATCAACAGCAGTGAGAGGCTATTCTTGCCTCTGTTGCTCACAGACCTGTGTGGGATGGTGATGGGAAGACAAGCCTTGGTGAGACCTGTGCGACCACAGAAGTGCATGCTGCATGAGAGCAGTCATGTGCAGGTGAGGGAGGGACACGTGGAGCAGCCAATGCATTAGGTCTAGTCAGTGAAGACAGGATGAGCCCCAGGTCTGACTCATCTATAAAGACTGCTCAATCCCACGTTTATCAAAAGCCTTCTGTTTTTGCAAAGCATTCTGCCGGGGGCTGGGGATAAAAATATGAGGGAGACGGGGACCATCAAGGGACCTGAAGTCTAGGGAGGCGATGTTTTGTCCTGCTTTGATCTCTTGAAGCTGTCTTGACTCTTCCATGACATGGAACCCTCCTGATTCCATCTACTTTCATGAAGAACGTGTCTGTATTTATTCCCTTCATTGACATTCATGCTTAGTTTTCAAATATAAGAGTTCCTTAAACCATGTCCTTGTCCCTCTCCATTCTCTACCCTTGATCCCTGGGAGATCCCAGCCACAACAATGGCTTGAATTCTTCAGGCTGGCAATCCTTGGAGTCATGTGCAATCATCTCTCTTTCCACCTTCCATATTCAACTCTGCAAATCATGTAGTTAGACATGAAAGGCGGGTCCCCAAGGAGCCTTGCCTCCTGGAGTGCTCACCTTTGTGCAGTCCTCTCTCCTGAATCTCTGCCAGTCCTAGGATTCTCTTTTGATCAGCACAACACAGTGGAATTGATGCTGTGTGACTTCCAGCACCAGGTTACAAGATGCCCTGTGGCCTCTATATAGGTCCACATGGAATATTTGACCCTGGGGAAGCCAAACCATATAAAACGTCTGAAACCCCAAGACCACCATGCCTTGAGGAAGCCCAGGATAGCGATGTGGAGATGCCCCGTGGAGAGGGGGTGCAGCCACCCCTCACCTGTTTCAGCTCCCCAGCCCAGGGGCCTGATGTGAGTAAAGGAGCCACCTGGGATATCAAACCAGGCATCTTCAGAAGACCTCAGCCACTTCTGCCATTTGTCAGCATGAGCAGCCACAAGTGAGACCCACCCAGCAGTCAACCCACAAAGAGAGGAGAGAGAACAGGAAATGGTTGTTTGAAGCCACTAAGTTTTGGGTGGATTTTCACCTAGCAACAGATCCCTGGAACTCTCTCCCTCTGCAATGCCCCTCACATCTATTCATCCTTTCCATTCCCTCTGCCTGGACCTTCATTTTAGCTCTCAGAGTCTCCCCTCTGAACCAGGCCACAATTCCCTAACTGCTTCACTCATATCTTCTACCCTTACTCCAGGTGAAATAGAGCAGTTATCTTCACAAAACCAGATGTGACTGTCTCATTACTTTAAAATAAAAAACATTTGATAAAATGCAGTGATGAAAAATCATAAAAAAATAAAGCAGATGAAGTTGGTGAAGTAGAGGAGGAATGAGCCCCGAAGCCCACATACGTGTTGCCCAGTGCTTCCCTTTCCTCAGGGACCTGGGCTGCTCCGCACACCTTGCTGCAACAACAGCGGACTACAGCATAAAGTGGTGTTGCGGACGGAAGAACAAGTGGCTGTACCCAAGGAAGCAGGATATCCAGAGGGCCTATGAGGAGACACGTCCCTTCCTCGAGTGCTAGGCAGGACATAATTAGTGCCACAAGATACATAAACACAATTTATGGGTGCTCCCTTCGGATGCAACTCTTCCTTAATCCTTAATTATTCTTAGTTAATTATATTAACTGAACCGAACAAGAGAATCACGATTGGAGGAGGATCATCAGGATAAAAAGCAGGAAAATATTAAACACACTGGAATTAAGAGCTAAATGACAATGAGGAAGCTGCTGTGATAGGAAGAAAATGGTGACAATTCCCAAATGATGGAAGAAGAGTCAGAAACAGCTGGAACACGGGAAGTTTGAAAATCAACAAATGCTTCTCATCATTATTTTGCTTGTGCTTGGGATATGAACTAGACACAATGACAAAATATTATGTATATGTACACAAACATACACACATGTACCCATATAGACACATACACTATGATTATCATAATTGTTTATTATCAGGTTTTTGCTGTGTATCTACAGTCAGTTATAACCATTTTTGAGTACCTATCTCAAACCAAGCCCATATGAGAGTTATGATAAAAATTATGGGCTGCAAAATCATTCCCTTGCAATAGAATGGAAACAAGAGAAGATGGGAGAGTGACTCATAATGGAAAAGCTGACATGGCCCACAGGCAGCACGCTCCCAACTCTCTTCAAGATACTTAATGTGAAGAATTGCTTAAAAATTGTCAAGCATAAGTTCAAATATATTAATCAATAAAATAACTGAGATAATCACACCCTAATTGAAGGACTAATTGAAGGTAACAAAATAATCGATGCATAAAACCTAAAATTAATTATTTCTTCAATATTATTGTGAAGGTATAAATAAGGCTGGGTAAAGTTATCAAGATCAATGATTCTTGGGCCGGCCCCGCGGCTTAGCTGTTAAGTGTGCGTGCTCTGCTACTGGCGGCGCGAGTTTGGATCCCGGGTGCGCACCCACGCACTGCTTCTCCGGCCATGCTGAGGCCGTGTCCCACATACAGCAACTAGAAGGATGTGCAGCTATGACATACAACTATCTACTGGGGCTTTGGTGAAAAAAAAAGGAGGAGGATTGGCAACAGATGTTGGCTCAGAGCCAGTCTTCCTCAGGAAAAAGAGGAGGATTAGCATGGATGTTAGCTCAGGGCTGATCTTCCTCAAAAAAAAAAAAAAAAAAGATCAATGATTTTAGAAATTCCCAAAGAAACTCTACTCAGATATCTGGTAGCCATAAAATTGTAAGAAGCCCCTAATTAAAATAAAGAACCGTTAGAAATCTGGTTTTACGGTGGGTTTGCCGTTTGAAATACTTAAAAATTCCTCAGATTGTAAATACTACAATGAAATAACAACAAAATCTGTGAAGTACAACTGCCTAGGTGCTACCAGTCCATGTAAAATATTTCCATCCATTTTCTTTGAGTTTTTTTTTCAAATGAAACTTGAATTGCTATGATAAAAGGAAAAAATGATCTAAACTTAGCAATCATCAATCGATTATGACTCCCTTTCCACCGAAGATAAACTACTCAAGGAAACTTCAAACACATACTCTACAGCAGTCGTATGAGTTTGGAACATTGGCATTTCCATAATAAAACAAAAGAAGGTAAACAGAACAAGCTACCTTGTGGGAGAAGGACGACACGAGCTCTGAGTGTAACTGGGAGCAGAGATCAGGGTGCTGAGTGGCCCCCAGTTTTCTTGCCTTTACATCCATTAGGTTACCTATTCAACCACGTGGTTAAGATAAAAATTTGAGGATGAGCATAACAAATCTACATACTGGTTGGGTTTGCAGCTATGTTGATGCCTCACGCCAACCCGGACTCACAGCCTCATTCTAATTATTGTGCACGTTTTGCAACGTTAGAGAAAGGATGTTTGACACAGCCAAAGATAAATTATTAGCAATAGTGAACAACTTTCTAGGAACAAATAATAATTGCAGTATTTTTACCTACATAAATAGGCACTTAAGAATTGATGTTTACCATAAGTAAATAGTAATCTGTGAAAGATATGGTGTGAGGTAAAAACTCATAAATATCTCATTTGGGAGTCATTAACCACTAAACAACTAAAGGAAACTAAAAGTTCAGTTTTTGGGTAATGGAAATATTAAAAATTTATCTCAGTGCAGGACACTGGATTACACCTTTAGATTCTAAAACTTGTTTCAGGGATGAAATGATCATTTTTCCACGCTGTAAGAAAACCATCATCTTCAGCACTGCAGCAGAAGCAGCACGGCACACCACTCAGTGCAGCCCCAAGTCGAGGCCAGTCTGGGTTTATAATCAGTTCATCATTTATCCGTCCATTGCTAGTGACAATAGTTAACATTACAATCAGTTAGCATTAAGACAGGAAACACTAATGACAATTTCATCTTGTTGGAAGTAATACTTGAGTATGTAAATTTTTATATGTGCAATTTCTGTAATCTAATTGTAAATTATTATTTCAGATGTCCAAGCTAAAATATGTTAAGATTTATATGTATTGACTCTACATGGCAAGTCTCTTTTTACTCACGACTATCTTGGAAACTTACGAGGACATTTAGTTTGCTGCAGTGCCTGCAGACCAAGAGAAGGAGTAGTTATGTGTGTGAGCGCACATGTGTGTGTGTAAATGAGAATAAAGGAAACTGAGATGATGAAAAATATCTCATCTTTACAGATGAAGAAAAAGAACGTAAAGCTGAGGAGTGGCCCCAGCTCATTACAGATCGGGGTCGGGATGCAGCTCCTCGCACACGGCGCCCGGTGGCTTTTACTCCAGAAAGCCTGTGTGCCTCACACAACGTGATTTTGTTAATGGCGACGTTCAGGTCAGTCAGCCTTTCTCCTCTGAGGAGTGGATGCTGTTCCTCATGCTCTCCACTCTCTGCACCACGGCGCTGACAGTAAGTGCCCTGTGCACCTGCAGACCCAGCCTAGGGAGGAGCACAGTCCACCTCTTACAACCAGGAATGTGCTCAGCCTGTCTGAGCCCAGTCCTCTCGTGTGTCACGTGGTTATTCCGAGGACGAAATCACACACAGCCTGTAAGTGCCTAACGGCATGACTGGAACTGAGCTTGTTTCAAAAAAGAGTACTCACCTCTCTGATTTTCTCCTTTTTCTACCACATTAAACTTTCCATTAAGGGCTTTATTTATTTTTATTTTTAAAAATAATTGTAAAGTCAATACGGCTCATGTTCTCCATCTCATCCTCTTAAACCTCAATGGTCCCTCCCTGGAGGCAGGCTGCTTACATGGTGAAGAGTAGGTGTGAAGCTAGGAAGTAGTGTCCTTACAAACACCAAGCAGTCTGGGGAACTTAACAAAAGAAGCCGAAAATCTAGTATCCGGGAAGTTTGAACCATATTACTCGTTCAGATAGAGCGATTTTAAAGTATAAAGGATTACACCATGCCAGTCATTCCCTGCTTGTGGAAGAGAATGTGCCTCTCACACCCACCCACACACACATCCACAAACATATGTGAGCGTGCACTGTCCTCTTCCCCAGCTCACAGGAAACAGTGAGCACTCGTAACAGCTAACCTTCACTGGGTGCTCACTGTGCGCGGCTCTTTCCTTTCATTAACCCCGCTGGCAGATTCCACCTGAAGTCAGTTCTCAAGCTAACTTGAGTTTTAGACCCTCGGCCACCAGGTGGCGGTGATGGCCACAGCCAACCAGGCGGCCCCATAACGTGGGGACCCACGGAGAGTTGTTTTCTCCTGGAGTCAAGGTGTTGCCTCCGATCAAGTCCGACTGATTTAACTGTCAAGTCTTTATCATTTTGTCATTTAACTCTTTAAAAATTATTTGACATTCAAAATAATTGTGCTTAACAGTCGTTTTTATCAACTCTCCCTGTAAATTACTTAGAGATGAAAGAACAAAGTTCTAATTTGGTTGTAGTTTGCATTGTGCCACCACCACCGACATGCTCCTCGTCCCCCACGGGGCTCCTGCAGCCACACAGAGGGGAAATGGCAGTTTGTTATCTCTCTGTCCTTTTTCAGATTCTTTCCTCCTCATGGGACTAAATGAAAACAGAAAGAGGCCCTGAGCACGGGGCCGACTCTGTGTCCTACAAGCACTGCTACGTCCGTGCTGCCCCTAGTCAGGAAAAAGTCAGATCTTACTCTACTCTTTCAATCCTCCTCCTCTCATCAGGTTTTGGCATCTTTATGTGGGACCAGTTACATCTGGATTTGCTCATAGCACTTACGTTATCTCATGATCTGAAGTTAGCTACGCGTTGTCATGACATCACTGAGCATTTCTTGTGGGCAATAAGAGCGTGGGTGCCAGCCTCAGACTGTCTAGATTTGAGTCACAGTGCTCCCCCTTCCCACACATGTCAGCCTGGACAATTTAGTTGACCTTTCTGTGCCTCAGTTTACTCATCTGTAACATGAGAATAATAATACTACTTCCTTCATACAGGGGTCTGAAGGTTCAATGCATTATTGCTCATGCGGCGCCCGGAACAGTGCCTGGACACAGTAACACTCAGTGCCCTGGAGCTGCCGTCATCGCTGAATGTCTGGATGTGCCGGCATCATTCTAAATGAAGGGATAGAAAAATAAGTCCGCATTCCTCTCTGTAATGGTTGGAGTAAATATATAACATTTGTATAACGCTATGCTTTACAAAGTAATTCATGTGCAGGGTCCAAGTTCTTACAGAACTCGAATCCTCTAAACAAAATAGAATATTTAAAGCAAAAGGCAAATTACTTGCACATTGGCCGTTGTATAATCCTGGGACATGGGCAAACTTATCAATGTGTGAGAGTCCAAGATTGTCCCCTTCTCTTCCCTGTCCAAGAGAATTCTGGGTTTGCACACAACTTTTTGTCCTTCCCTATCATCTGAGGATTCTGTCTTTGCCAGATGAGTTCCTGGACTTTATGCGGAACTGCGGGACTGGGAGGGAGGGTGGCGGGGGGTGTGAGAGAGAGACAGAGACCCTGGAGTAGAAGACAGGGCCAGAGCCACAAGGACAGAACTTGGTGCAGCTTTAGGGGAGGAGCAGAGAGTGACAGAAGACAGTGAGGGTCTGGATGTAGTCATGCGGGACAAAGAATGGAAATTAAGCTGAGGGGCCAGGGAAAGCCTGAAGAGTTTTCAGAGTTCTGTGAAATGCCCCCCACCCTGGGTTTCCCTCCCAGACATTCCAGCAAAGTACAGGGCTGCTAGACCCCTTCTTTGACTCTAGTACCATCCTTAGACGGGACCACGGAGGTTCAGGTTTACCTTGGGCTACACTGTTTTTATTTAATCATAGGATTGAATGGATTTTACTTGTTTGGAGTTGTTTCATGCATTTTGGAGCCTGTGGCAGGTAGGCAGGCTAATGCCCCCCGACCCGCAAAGATAATCAAGCCCTAATCTCTGGAAACTGTGAATAAGGTGTGTGGGGGAAAAAAATGGCCAAAGGGACTTTGCAGATATAATTAAATTAAGGATCTTGAGGTGGAAAGATTCCGGATTACTGAGTGGCCCAATGTAATCACAAAGGACTGTGTCAGGGAAAGAGGGAGACAGGAGGGTCAGACAGAGAAGTGACAATGGAAGCAGATGTCGGTGTGATGTGGCCACCGAGCCAAGGAATGTGGGCGCCTCTAGAAGGGGGAGGAGGCCAGGACCGATTTTCCCCTGGAGCCTCCAGAGGGAACGCAGCCCTGCCGACCCGTTTCAGACGTCTGACCTTCAGAACTGCAAGATACCAAATGTGCGATGTTTAAGCCACTAAATTAGTGGTAATTTGTTACAGCAGCAGCAGGAACTTATATAGAGAGCTTTAATAAGATTCTGTAAAGAGCCCTGTGAGAGCTCACAGGTGCCTAGCCTGCTCTTTGATTTCTCATTTGCTTCTTAAGACTCTTCCGGCCTAAATGGGTACGCTGTGTATGCCATGTTTGTCTCCCACACAACTTGGAAATACAAATACATAAGCCAATTAGCAGGGTTAGGAGAGCACTACAATAAACTACAGTTAAATTCTTTTATATTTACATAATGTTTTAGGATTTTCATAGCTTTTATGATCTGCTGACTGATTCTTCATCAAAACCGTTCAAGGTAGGAATATAAGGACATGAAGCTCCATTTGTAAATGCAGGTACAGGAGTAGACAGGCTCGCTTTTCTGGAAAACAAGTGGAGGTTCCAGGACTGCAGCTGAGGTCTTCTGAAACTCGGTCAGACATGCCCTGGGTCACGCCGTGTACCTGACGGGCAGGCAGGGCTGTTTGGAAGCCTCACGACCCACGCAGGCTGCCAGAGTCTCCCAGCTACGCAGGCGGTTTCATCCTCCACCATTTGCTCAACAAATAGAGAAATTGGCTAACCTTCCTTGTGATTGAATTTCCACAGAATTTAAATTTTAAAAGGCCAACTTTACCTACAGTCAGCTGAGGTTCTCTTAACTGGATAATCAACTTGTAATAGTCAGAGATACACAAAAGGAAGTCTAAAATATCACATTGAGATTTCACAGCGTCTTGTCCTAGTTACCTTTCCTCCACCATACAAGCCAGCGACAGTCCGTAACGTCCCCTCTCATTCTGCCGGCCTGGCCTCCCTCTCCGCCTGTGGTACCCCAGGCCTCGGCTCCTGGGGGCCTCAGCAGTGGCCTCCTGTCCTGTGTCTCTGCATCCGCGTCCCAGCTTGTTCTCCACCGCCAAGGTGAGCTCTTTAAAATCCTTTCCTGACCCTACTTAAGGCCTTTAACGATGCCGCACCGTTCTTAAGACAAAAAAACCCAAATTCCTTAGTAAGTTTAGAAAGAATTGAATGACCTGGCTCCTGCCTGCCTTTTCAACCCTCCCCCTCCCCCCTCCAGACCCCTCTCCCCTTCCCTTTCCCCTCCTCTGTCCCCTCCCTCTCCCCTCCCCCTCCCCCAAGGTTAACTGGTTAACTTTGACTCATCTTTTAGATCTCAGCTAAGATCCTTTCAACACCACAGACCAGACCAGCAATGCATGCTGTGTTCTCCTATACATCCCCAAACGCAGTATGTTTCTAATTATATATTGTGTGGTAGTTCCATTTAGTCTAAAACAGCTGTATTATATACCATTTATAACATACACTTTAATACAAAAATTTTAAATCATCTGTAATCTCCCTGCCTAAGTAACTATGATTTTTTTAAATAAAAGCAATCCATGTAAAAGATTAGGAATTTTAAATAGTTCTTAGACGTGCAGAATGAAAAATGAAAGCTTTCGCCATCTCCCAAGTTCTCTCCTCTAAGCAAATCAACTAAGGATTTCTTGTGATTCTTTTTATTTAAGAAAAGCATGCATATATGATTATTTGATTCAAATCTATATCCTCTACAAAACTGTAAGCTCCACAGAACAGGCGATGTGTGCACTGTGCTCACCTGGGTGTCCCGGGGGTTAGGTGTTGTGCCCAGCACAAAAAATATACTCAAGAAATAGATCTTGAATGCATGCACATTGAGACATGGGAACATATACTTATTGCATATATGAAGACATATTATACAAACATCTAAGCTTAATAAAAAAGATGAATTAGGAAGTAATTAGAAATATTTTACTTTTCAAAAGAAATAATTATGTGTTGTAAAATGACATTTTTTTCTCATACACTTTTGTGTTGTAGCTGATTAAAAGAGGAAATCAGAAGGAAAGAGCAGAGAACTAAAGTGCTCAAGACCATTAATATGACAAATCAACCTAGATAACCTCAAATATGAAGCGAGTCCAAAGCAGAAATCTGATTGCACTTCCATTGGCTTTCCAGACACACAAAGTCATGTAGCTGTCCCAGCAACAACGCCACAAATCAAGAATCCAGAATAAGTGGCTCACGTGCATCTAAAAAACATTTTCACATGGCGTGTACTGTTTACTCCTTGTTGCGACTCTGGGACCTGGGGGAACCTACTATCCCCCATTGTTGGCACTGACTCTGATTCAGTCAGAAGAGCAGGACCAAGCTCTCTTCTCATTCCCAGCCCCCCACATCTTCCGCCAGCCTCGATATACCCCTCAGCTTCACCTGAGAGGAAGGGCACTTGTCTTTCTAGTCAAGCTGCTCTAAGGTCACAGTATCTACTTCAGCAGGTTATTTTGAGATCTAGAGATAGCATGCTTGTGTTCAGTAAACAATGGTGCTTATTATCATAAAAAATGAATTTTAATGTTTGCACTAGGTTTGTCCTGAATTAAAGGAATCCTGTAGTTCCAACAGTGAAGAGTGCTTCTGTAACTAGAATTGCCCTTTGAGTAGATGTTGGATACCCCCCATATGTTGGATACCTTTCCCACTGTTTAGCAGCCATGGGGTCTGGGCCCCAGAGGAAGTAGTGGGCCCTGATTGGACCGTGTTTATCAGGCTAACCTCATCACCTTGGCACAGAATTGGTCAGGAATGGGAGAGCGTAAGGAAATCAGCACAGGTGTTACTCTCATTAGAGGGATTAATACAGAAATGGGTTTGTAACCTAAACTGAGCCAGTGAGAAATGGAGAGGTTTGCTGCAGGCTTTCTCACTCGAATGAGCTTCTTTCCAGAAACAACCTACCCTTCTACTGGACATTGTCATCTGAGATGCAAGGTGAGTGTTCTAAGTGACTAATCTTACTTTTTACATTTTATAAATTCTCATGTTTGTGCACTGAGGTTTTTCAGAGCGTGGACCACCTACATTTCTTTACGACTACTACATTTTCTTTCTGTGACTTGCAGAGAATTTATAACCAACACACGTATTTGTCTCCATACCATGTATATCAATAATGTTTCCTTATATTCTGGACCAGCAATACCTCTTCATAATGAAAACTTCTAGTGCTTCTCTACCCCACATAACTCTCTGAGTTGATGCATTTCTAAAGAACTACGTTGCCACGCAACATTAGCCAAATGAGTAAATTCTGCTTTAAGTTCTATATGTGTTTTAGCACTAGACTTCGGTACGCACATGTGTGCACACATGCACATAAACGCCACATGAAAATCTTTCACAACTAGCCAAAGAACCCCCTCACAGAAGGCAATGCTTTTCATTAAATACAAAGCAATGCATTTTTTAAAGCTCTTTTGCCTGATATAACGCCCATGTAGTGAAGTACATAAAGGGATCTAATATTAAGTTTACACCTCTGTGATGTTTTACATGTGTGTGCCCATATTGTCACCAGCTCAAACCAGAGAACATTCAACCAAATAGAACATTGTCAGCATTCCAGAATGTTCCTTCATACTCCTCCCAGTAAGTTACCACTATACTGACTTCCATTGACATCCATTAGTTTTTCTGTCCTTGAACTTTATATAATGGAAACATACAATGTGCATATTTTTGTGTCTGGTTTCTTTCTTTCAACATAATCTCTGTGAGATTGAGCTATGCTGTTCAAATATTGGTAGTTCATTTTTTTTTCTTCTTGTGTAGTATTCCATTGAATGAATATATTACTGAGCAAAGAATAAGATGGACACAAGCATGAAGAGAAGCTCACAGGTATGTCTTCTGACCAGAAGGTTAAGACCACAGTTGTATTTTCCTGCATCCATACGACAATCCATATTTGCTTAGTAGTGTACTGTCATGCATTGCTTAATGACAGGGACACATCCTGAGACGTGTGTTGTTAGGCGATTCTGTCATTGTGCAAACATTGTAGAGTGTACTTACACAAATCTAGATGGTACAGCATACTACACACCTAGGCTATATGGTACTAATCTTATGGGACCCCCGTCAGATACGTGGTCCTTCCTTGACTGAAGCATCATTATGTGGCACATGACTGTAATGGGAAGATTTTTACTTCTGAGTCACAGAACAGGGTTTACATTCAGTTTTCTATTTACTAGTTTCATGAAATTAAGTAAATCACTAATCCTGCCCTTAGTCTTTCCAAAATAATTGTATTAATAATGTTACCTAACAGATTTGCTGTGATAACTGGATTAAATAATGTATATGAAATTATTTTTTAATTGAAAAGTACCATAAAAGTAATTTAATAAAAAAAAAAAAACTATCCCTTCTGGATATTAAGAAGCAATGATGGAAACCCAAAAAAACACCAGATCTGGGATTTTATCCCAGTTAGCTAGTTGTGACATTTCAGTAAAATCTCTTTGCTTCTGAAGCTTTAACTTCTAAGTGGGAATAGTATTCTCCATGATGCCTAACTTTAAGGGTTGCTGCAGAATCAGGACAGGTATGATTCATGGAAGCACTTGTTAAGGGTAATGTTGGTGGCAATGGGGATTATTCTGTGTAAAAAACACAGTCTGATATATCTCAACTGTATATGTCCATTTCTTTTCTATTTATTTAAATAAAATTATCAACACCAGTTGTTATACCAATAAAGTAAAGAAAATCTTAATAGATGATGGAAAAGCAACAAATAAAATTCAAAGCAGTTTTCAACATAGGGTATACATAAATGGCTACCAAAATTCAGCAGCACAGGTCAAATTAAATGGTAAAATACTAATAGCACTGCATTAGGATCAGGAAAAAGAGAGGGGCATTACCACCACTTTTAGTCAACCATATTTAGGAGGCTCCAGTTAATAGAGCTAGTTAATTGCCCAACATTATGTGCATAAATATTAAAGGAGAGGATGCTTTATTCATGGATGAAATGATTTCATACCAAGGAAACAGGAGATACTCTTCTAATTAATAGAAAAGTTAGTAGAGAACTCAATGAGGTGGTTGGGTTCAAGAAAATATACCAAAATTGCCAGCTCTTCTTTTATTAGCAGCCACCACATCGACATAGAAATTGCAAGAAACATAAATCAACAGACACAGAGTATGACTGGAATGAATGGGAAGACGTAGCACACGCCTGGAGGAGAGGAGGTGATTAGAAAGACATCTAAATTCATAAGTACAATTTAATGTGTCTCTAGTCAGTCTCCAAATAGGTTAATTTGGGGAGGCGGAGTGTTTGATAAATTTATTTTAAAGTTAATTTGGAAAAATAAATATGTGATAATTGTAAAACAGTTAAGTAAAGGTCATGCCCTACTGATATTTAAAACTCACTGTAAAGCTAATGTTATCAAATCAATATGGTTTGGCACAGAAAAGCAAAAGAAAAACAGATCATCTAAAAGAAAAAAGGAGATTAGAAACAGCTCCAAGTATATATGGCTAATAATATGTGATAAATATGGCATTGCCTCTTAGTGAGTGAAGATAGCCTCAGTCAACAAGGGTGTCTGCCAAGTTGGCGGTCCACATGGGGAAATAAAGACACACTGATGGTACAGTGTACACAAATATAAATTTCATACTGAATAAAGATATACAAGTTTGAAAGAGCTGTAAATACATTGGGAAAGCTTTGTATGACTATTATTTTAAAATGGGAGAGAATTTCTTAAATAACATAAATAAATAGGCCACAAAATTAATAGATTTGGCTACATAAAAATTAAAAATTTCTATGTGGTAAAAGGCACTATAAATGTAGTGAGCAGTTAAATGATAGACTGAGAGAAAATATTCACAATATATGACAGAAAAAGAATTGGTATCCCCCAAAATATGAAGAGATTCTGAAATTTGACAAGAAAAAGAAACCTAGTGGAAAAAGGGTCAAGAATACAGATAGCAACCCACAAGTGGAAGCACAAATGATCAAAAATATGTAAAAGATGCTCAGGCTGATAGGCAGTCAGAGAAATGCATATTAAAATAATATAACGTTTTCATCAATGAAATTGGCAAAAGTTCAAAAGATTGATAACATCCACAGCTGCTGGTGAAGAACAGATTGTTATAATACTGTTTGCAGAAATCTGACATTATTGACCAAAATTTTGAATGATATTCCCATTGACCCAACAGCCCAATATATAGAAATCACTCCTACAGAAATAAAAGCACAGATGTCTAGATATAGACACACAAAGATGTCTATGGAGTGGCTTTTGGAGGGGCAAAACACTGGGGTCAACCTAAATGTCTATTGGCAGAGCAATGGTAGAATAAATTAAGGCTAAAATATATCATGGAACATTGTGCCACTATTTTAAAAAGTGAGATAGACCACCATATTTTGGTCAGGAGTGATGTTCAGGATACACAATTAAGAAAGGTAGCTACACAAGTAAGTAAGAAAAGGAAGTTGCAGGGAGCAGCATTATAGTATAATCCCATCATTTACAAGAAAAAACTGTTTTGTATCGACTGAGATGCACTTGTGGGTGGATACAAGTAAACTTGAACATTTGGACAGAATGAGGAGAATATTAGCTTTGTCTATATATGCTTTTGTTTGCTTGGTTTATGATAATCTTATTTTTGAAAATTCAAAAAGAAATCCAGGTAAGAAAAAGATCTTTAAAACAATTTTTATAAATATGTTTATGAATCCAATCAGAAATCTCAACATTAAAAATGCTAAAAAGCAGTCAAAATTTAACAGAAAAAATGTATCAACTCTAAATATTTTTTTAGTTAAACCCGAAAGAGGTGCAGTTTGTGTTGCAATAGCCTCATCTGAGCAGAGGGGAGATGTCTGTAATAAGAACCATCTATTACTGGGGCAGAGCTGTTCCGGGTTCTCCTCGTCCTAACTACAAAAAGCTTTGGTAACCCGAAGGAAGCAAAACCGCTGGGAATGACCCACAGCCACCCCCAACACAGCAGTTCACAGGCAGCTAGGGGACGCGCTGTGAAGAGGTCGGTTCACCAATGTTAGTATGCACGTCATTTAGCAGACTTGCTCAGCGCACAGATGCACAGAAATCGACAGCCTGTGACATAATAATAGTTAGGGCTCGTAGCTACCAGCTTACAAAAAGCAAACACAGGCATGTTCATAATTTTCAGTGCAGATGTCACCTTATCTCTTTAAAATTGCTTTTTTTTAAATGGAAGATGACATTTTATTGGTGAGGGATCTACACAGAGTTTACTTACTGATTAGATTTATAAATGTGATGCTGCCTTTGGGCTATGGATACAGAGGTGACTGAAGGAGAGGCTAGCTGCTTGGCTAACGTGGACTTCAGTCTGCGATGGGGGTTGAGGTGGGGAGTGGACAGAATATGATGTTCATGACAAGCTGGTCCCTCTGGAATGGGGCACTGGGCAGGACTTGCAATAGCAGTGATTATCAGAATTAACCGTGAAATGATGGCACTTCTAACAAGCCAGATGTCTAGCCTCCCCCGGCCCCCCTCCGCACTCCGACTTCCTGGTTTCCTGTATGAGGACTGTTATTGTAGACACTGCATCCTCTGCAGGAAGCACAGAACCTCTGATTCTGGAATGCGACTCTGAAGATAGTTTGTCATTTTTTGCAGAGCCCAAGAGTCTGTTAGGAGCCAATCTCTGTGATATCGAGAGACTCAGTCCACCACATGGACTACAAAGTAAGTCCTTTCAGAGCTTCCACTGCAAGCAGATGCTCACTGTGGCCTGCTGGGTACTCAGTGGAGGTCTTGGTAACTCAGCTTAAAAGTCAACCACTGCCTTGTGCTTAAAAACATCCTGCCCCTCTTCTTAGCCACCATTTTCCATCTTCATATCTGCTGACAATTGCTAATTTATGAGAAATGTCACAACAAGGAAGAGAAGCATTTTCCTCTGTTCCTCCTGTGACTATTGTCTCTTTTGGGGACAGAATGAACACCTTAGGAGATGGTGCTTTCTGACTGTTCAGGATGACAGCTAGCATGCCCAAATTGTGCTGATCTCTAGAGATACTTCTGTAAGTTTCAGAAGATCAGGCACATCATGTAAGGTGATGTCCTAAATGGGCTCATTTGTAGCATGATCCTCCTAAAGACAGTCCATGTTCATCACGGCCAGCTTCACTCAACATTTGAAAATAAGGGGAAAATGTGGGGTGAGGCACATAATAATGTAGAGAATTTAGCAAAAATAGGAAAAAAATTCAATGGAAACAATTAAAGTCACTCCCCTCATAATTTTCAAATGTGCTTATCCTGTATGCTATTAATTCTGTCATTTCTCTTGGTTAAATGGTTAAATCCCAAGGAAATTAATATCCCAGAACCAACCCAATGTAACTCAAAGAACACAGATATGCCACAGCACAAACACCTTTTCTTGGGAAGCTGATGTGAAAGCAAAGTCCTTTCATTCACATCTCAGTACATAGGATGTTTAATTTTGAAAGGGCATAACTAGCTGACTACTGTTTTCAGTTAACCTGCAAATCACCGCACACCTCCAGTTGTCTGTGTGGCCCCTTGGTGCTAATGTGACCCAGGGAGAGAAGCAGACGAATGCAGCATGGTCTGCAAGAGGCCCCTACTCCCACACGGCGCCCCTGCTGTAAGGTCAGTGTCCTCCTTTCTCTCACTGCTTTTCCTGATTCTCCCTTATGCTCATGTGCTTACGGACACACCCAAATGCCCCAGTTGTACGAACACAAAACAAATGCTTTAAGAGTTAAAAAAAAAAAGAAAAATTTCTTTAAATTTTACATCATGATATTCATTTATTTGCAGTAAAATAAAAATTTCAAGTTTCTTTGGAAACTATAGTTTCTCCTCCTTACTCCTTTGCACCTGTCTAGACATTCGGTCCAAATGGCTGAAAGCCTCCTGTTACTTGTGTAATGATAAAATGCAAACTCAATATTACCAAAACCAAGTTTATCACCTTTATCCAAGACTCTGCCCTCTGTGTTCCCCGTTCAGTAAATTGCATCACCATCCCTTCAGGAGGTCACGCTCAGACCTGGGAATCATCCCTCTCTCCTCGCTTCCACGTCACGATGTTTATTGTTCCTTAAATATCTTTGCCACCAGATCGTGTCTCCATCTTCGCTGCTACCCCTCCGTCAAGACCACCTACAAACCTTGTCCAAGCTGCAGCAGGGCTCCCAGAGAACTTACGATTTCCCATCTGCTCCCTCAAATCCACATTCCCAGATGGACACTGGGACATTATTACCAGACAACAAACATGAACGTGTCTGTCCCTTACTTAAAATCATCCATAGCTTCCCTCATCCTGGGTTAAAAGTCCAAACACCTTACCGTGGACTTCAGAGGACGGCCTCTCCCACCTCAGTCATCCCCATTTCCCCCTCACAGCAGCCGACTGGCCAGGAGGAACCTCTGGCATTTCTTTAAAAGTGCCATCAGCTTTCTTGCTTTCAAGTCTTTGCACATTCCATTCTTGACTGCCTCTGCTCCTGGATAATTCCTATCAAGTCTCTGATCCACTAGACAAAGTTGGGTTCCCTCTGCCTGCACCGTCATAGTGCACTGTTATGTCCTTGATACAGCATTTGTGAGTTTATTCTAATTATTTATTCAGGTGTCTATGTAATCTACTGTTATTTGTTTTTATTAACAATTTGTTAACTTGCAGAGGCAAGAAACTTTCCTGTCTTGTTTACTATTCTTTCCCAGGCTATGACATAAGTCCTGAAATATGTTTGTTGATTGAATACAGGAATGAATGAATAAATGAATAGATGAATGAATGGACACACAAAGGAAAGGAAGGAAGGAAGGATAGATAGATGGATAGAAGGAAGGAAGGGTGGATGGATGGATGGAAGGATGGATAGAAGGAAGGATGGATGAATAGATGGATGTGTAGATAAGGATGTTGGGTCCTTTACTCTATGGAGAAAGCCTCAATTATATAATGTAGCAGCAATAGCATGCAATCATCAACAAATTACCAAAGAACCAGAAGAAGAACATGATAAGGTAGGCAGAAAAAGTGTAGTGAGCCCTCTTTCATTCCACGATCAAGCAGCAGTTCCTCTGTCACGCCTGGTTCTCTCTAGGTTCCTTGCTAGCTCTTTTTGTAGCTCTCCGATCTCTGATTCTACTGGAAAAAATGAGACTACTGAGGAAAGAAGAGTAACCTGTTCATTTCAGAAGGCAAATTCACTGCTTCATGTCTCTTAGCAATCACTTCAGAAACTGCATATTCCTGTGTTCAGACCCCTCTGTGGTTTGAAAGAGTTAATGTGTTACCAAAGAGTGAGGAATCTAACCTCCTGCACTTCTCACCAACAAGATCAGGTCTGATATCCAGGAAACTGTTAAATTCTTCAAAGCCTGGCTGAGAATCTTCTTGACAGGCAAATGCATTTCTCAGCTCTCAGTAACAGTTGCTGAGAGATGTAGATGTGGGAGATTGTTTCTCTCCTACGCCCCCTCTAGAGGTCCCTGCAAGTCAATCACAGAAGAGCCCTCTCTGTCAGCATAACCCATTTCTTTGTTGGTTTAAAATCAATACGTGCTCTTTCTCTATTCATTTTTGGTCATGAAACCTTCAATTTTAGTAAATCTATGTAATATTTCCTGTTTAGGTTTTCTTTAGTATCCAAAGAAATCACTGATATGTCACATATTACTTATGAAGCTGGTTAGAAATAAGGATCATCTCTTAAAGCCTTCTGCAGTTTTTCAGCCAAGGCAACAATGGATGTACATTGTTCTTACTAGTTAGGCCGTTTGCTCACTCAATTCTGTCCACTAGGAACTTTGCTATGAACAGCACACACAAAACAATGACGTTCCTTCTTATCAAGGAGCTTGCATTCCAGTGGGAGACAATCATAGTTGCATGTGTTAGGTACACCAGTCCGGACGTGGGCCCAGAGTCGAGCATCTAGGCTACTCCAGGAGGACGTGGGGATCTGGGAAGACTTCCTGCGGCAGAGTAGGATACAGATGTCTGCTCCTCTCACACATGGTTCTGACCATCAGAATGCCATTACCTGGAAGGGGAGGCGTGAATTCTAGAATCTTAAGTTTAATCCTGAAATTTCACTTTCATTGCTCAAATGGCAGCCTACTTAGCCAAGAAGAATGCAGGTGAGTTACAACACAACGTGCATGTATGGGACCTTCACACCTGGGGAGGATCCATACTTAACACAAAAGAGACATTTTTATTTTTAATGTTATGGCTAAAGACTGAGCAGAACGGAAGTGTTCATCCTTTCATCATAATGGCAAATGACATTATCATTTTGTGGAAAAAAATGTTTTCTTGATTAAAGTCCCTCATATTCTCAAGAAAGAAAAGTATGTTTGGATTGCCTCAGATTTGTTGGTTTATTTTTGGTTTTGCTTGGTCTGTTTTTAAGTGTAGCATTTCAGAACAAGGAGCTGGGATCAGTCAAAACTTTTATCATGAAAACAAACTGTAAAGTGCAAAGTATCATATAAACTACATCAGGAAGGGATCTCTCGCAGCAGAAAGAAGATTTCCTGCTTTGTTTCTCCCTAGTATTTAATCATATGCTATAACACATGCCTATCTTCAGATTGAAATTCCTAATCTAAGAGAATCCTATAAGGCCTTCAAAACAAGAGAGGGTTGACGTACATTCACGAGCATCACTGATAAATGTGATATCATCTCTAACTTGGATTACATAAAATATTTGAAAAATGTGCCTTAAGACATTTTAATTTAATCCAGATTAAAAGTCTGGAAGTGAGAAGATATTTTTAAAAAATAATTTAATCCAGATGCAAAAAAGCTGTGGAGCTGTTGTGCATTTATTCTTCTTTGTGGGCATTTGCTTTTTGCTTAATTCAAGCCACATTAATATCTTTAAACTAATGTCTTTGGATATCATTTTTGAATGTTCAGAATTAGGCAACTGCATATTGGAATAGATTATCAAATAAATTTTAAAAAATTAACCAAAATTTATATATTTATAGAAGTTCTGGTTTCTTTAAAAAATCTTAAAAATTTTATGTTGATTTCAATACTACTTGTTTTTTCTATAAACATGATGTGTGTTCTTGTAAGATATTAAAACACTGTAGAGAAGCGGAGGGAAGGGTATGAAATCAGTAGAAATCTCATCCACAAAGAGAGAACTTCTATTCTTATTTTCATGGCATCCTTACATTCATCCTTTTCTACACACATACACACACACACACATACACACACACACTGGGGTGTACACGTGTGGAAATACATATTTATGTGTAAATGAGATCATGCATATATGTTCTCTATAACTGGCCTTTACATTCAAAAACATGTTGTGGATTTTTTCATGTCAATAAATTTAAACTTATTTTAACATTTAATGTCTGCCTAGTAGCCACTGTGGTTCAACATGTTTCGTAAGATGTTGAGGATGCTCCTCTCCCCACCTTTTTAAACCAATATGGAGACCGTACCCCCTTTTCATCTTTATGTATGTATTCCATTATCTCTGTAGATACATTTCAGAAGTCAAATTTTGTGTTCTTCTGGGAGATTCTTTTTCTTAATGTCAATAGATATTGTCAAATTGCTCACCAGAAGAGGCACACAAATTAAACCACTAACATCAGGAGAAGAGATAGCTCCTTAGAATTATTAGCCCTCTAGGGCTAATAACATCCTTTGGCATATCATGAACCCTCATTCTTTGAGGATTTTTACATCTCTTTTGATTTTTATAAATAGCCATAACTCCTGTGGGCCGCGACAGTTGAATAAATTGAGAACTAGAACCAAGTAACACGATTTTCAGTCAAGTGCTGGAAAGTGCACTGTGAACCTGAGTGAAACTTTAGTTCAGAAACCTCAGTTTCTTGTAAGGTGTGTAAAATGTTGCAGAATTCCTAGATAGGGAGATTGAGTGACTGATTTTGGGGGACTTAAAAAATATCTAAGCATGTCTTCATTTGTTATTTTGAAATTCTGGTTTTATATTTCCACTGTTTTCTTTCCAATCAATGTAGGAAAATAACATCTTCCCTTTAAATAAAGGATTATTTTTATTTTTTTCTTGAAGTTCAGAATTAATATCATTTATGCTTTCTTTGCATAACACAATATATGATATGATTGCTGTATCTCTTTCTTGCCTATTTAAGTTTTATTTCAGAATGTTGTGCGTCTCTTCGTAGATTTAACATTTCATCCTGTGTTGTTACTTGTAATTATCTGTTCTAAAGAGCCAGGTCACTGACCGTCTCATGCGAGATACAGCGGGTGTTTGGGGTTCTGTGCCACGTACTAACATGATGCTCCTTCTCCAACCATCCTTCAGCACTACTCTTTTCTTATAATTTTAACATGCCACATATCTTATGCATATCATTAACTTTGCAGATAATTTAATAGAACACTTTTGCTTGAACAATTGTCACTAATTGTAACACCGCAGGTCACTTATTGTAAACACCACCTCAGTCCATGTATAAGACTAACATGCCAAATAGGAAGACGGATTCAGCAGGTCAGTTAGGACCTCACGCTGCGTTGGGGAGGGAGCCCCGTGCCCGTGGATGTCACGATGCCAGCGCTACGTTTGTGCGCGGTAATGTCTCTCAAAACAGTCTCAGTGAGCTCAAGTTCTGGAGACCCCATTCCCACTGCTTTGCCAGCTGATGCACACAAACGAGCAAACCAAAAATCTTGTAACGTTTAGAAAAGCTGTGGATTCTGAAGTAAGGAAACCAGAAGTTTCTGGGGAGACAGAGAAGGACCGTCTCTGGGGCAGACTCCCACACAGGAAGTGCAGGTTAGAGTTCCTATGTTATGTGTTATAGTTCCCGCAATTTTATCACTAAGGATTCTCCTGGAAATGAAAGTTTGTCTTTAAGAATCTCTGGGGGCCGGCCCCGTGGCTTAGCGGTTAAGTGCTCGCGCTCCGCTGTTGGCGGCCGGGGTTCGGATCCCGGGCGCGCACCGACTCACTGCTTCTCCGGCCATGCTGAGGCCGCATCCCACATACAGCAACTAGAAGGACGTGCAGCTATGACATACAACTATCTACTGGGGCTTTGGGGGAAAAATAAATAAATAAAATTATAAAAAAAAAAAAAAAAGAATCTCTGGTCTTCTCGGCGGGTCTGGAGTCCCATTCACTCATGTGCCAGTCCGCCTTTGGTTGAGAGATTGCTTTTCTCCAACATCTGTGTTGGGTCGCTAAGAATGATGTGGGGGTCAGAGGTCAGTCATTTTGGAGGGTGAGGCATTGGGGCAGGAAGGAGCATGATGGGGCAGCATGTGTGCACAAGAGGAGGTTCCTAAACAGACTTGGTCCAATTTGAAATTTTTATCATTTGGACCTGCAGCCTGGAAGGCGTTAGTGTGGGTGAGGACGCGACAGGGCTCATGGTGAGGCAGGGATCTGCGGGTTTACCCTCCCTCAGTGTTCTGGGACTTATCCCGGCTCTGCATACAGGGGGAGGGGCATCATCATCCATCTCTTTCAGCATCACCCCTCTGACTACCACTGGACCAGACCATCTCGAGGGAGGAGAAGTTGCAAATCCGATTTATCTGTCAGCCCTATCGTCTTGAGTTTCTGCTTGTCGGGCAAGTGCTAGCTTGCCAGTCTGTCTGGCTGGACGGGTTCACTGCCTTGCATCAGACGGGACACCGCGTACTGTGCAGCAATGAAGATTGATCAATTTACCATCAGTTTCTTGTTCCTTGTATAATCAAATCCGTGGTCAGTAATTATTTGGAGAAGTATGAGTGAACAGCAAGATTAGGGAATAAAAAAGTCATGCTGAAGCTCTAATACTATGGTTTATTAACATTGGGAGTAAAGTGGAAAATGAAGCTTTGTGGGCTAGTTCGGGGATCTGAAGACAGTTTATATACTATCTCTAAAGGAAGCTCATTGTGATCTTCAAATGCCTGCCTTTCCAATGAACTTGTAGAGCTCAACCTGCTTGGAAGTTGGAAAGGCCCTAAGTTCATATACTTACATTTAATGGGATAATTTCTCAAGGACAAAAGGAGTGAGGAAATTCATAATGTGCTTTAAAAATTCTAATTTTTAATTGATTTTTATTGGTTAGCCAGTGTCTTGTTGTTGCAGCTAACTAGGTGTAGAATAAATATTCACAACTTCAGTGATATACCACAATCCCTTGCCCTGCAAACTCTGAAGAATAGTGTAATGAATCATGATTTAAATTAAATAATTATTCCTATAAATGTTCTCTAGAAAAAATAAGAAAATGTATTGGATAGAAAATATACTAATTATACTTGTAAAATATCTCTGATCATGAGGACCAGTTATCTTAATACAAGCATACCTCGGAGACACTGCAGGTTCGGTTCCAGACCACCACAATAAAGCTGATATTGCAATAAAGCGAGTCACACAAATTTTTTGGTTCCCCAGGGCATATAAAAGTTATATTTATACTATACAGTAGTTTATTAAGTGTGCAATAGCATTATGTTTACAAAAACTATGTACATACCTTAATTAAAAACTATATTGCTAAAAAATGCTAACCATTATCTGAGCCTTCAGCAAGTCATAATCTTTTTGCTGGTGGAGGGTCTTGCTTCAGTGTTGATGGCTGCTGACTCATCAGGGTGGTGGTTGGGTTGCTGAAGGTTGGGGTGGCTCTGGCAATTTCTTAAAATAAGACAACAATGAAGTTTGCTGAATTGATTGACTCTTCCTCTAACTAATGATTTCTCTGTAGCATGAGATGCCCACAGTAGAACTTCTTTCAAAATTGGAGCCAATCTTCTCAAACCATGCTGCTGGTTTATCAAGTAAGTTTATGCAATATTCTAAATCCTTTGTTATTATTTCAACAATGTTCACAGTATCTTCACCAGAAGTAGATTCCATCCCAAGAAACCACTTTCTTTGCTCATCCATAAGAAGCAACTCCTCATCCGTTAAAGTTTCATCATGAGATTGCAGCAATTCAGCCACATCTTCAGGCTCTACTTCTGATTCCAGTTCTTTTGCTGTTTCCACCACATTTGCAGTTACTTTCTCCACTGAAGACTTGAACCCCTCAAAGTCATCCATAAGGGTTGGAATCAACTTCTTCCAAATTCCTCTTACTGTTGATATTTTGACCTCTTCCCATGAACCACGAATGTTCTTAATGGCATCTAGAATGATGAATGCTTTTCAGAAGGTTTTCCCTTTACTCCTCCCAGATCCATCAGAGGAATCACTATCTATGGCAGCTATAGCCTTACAAAATGTATTTCCTAAGTAACAAGACTTGAAAGTCAAAATTATTCCTTGCTCCATGGGCTGTAGAATGGATGTTGTGTTAGCAGGCACGAGAGCAACGTTAATCTCATTGCACATCTCCATCAGAGCTCTTGGGCGACCAGGTGCATTATCAATAAGCAGCAATATTTTGAATAGAATCTTTTTCTGAGTGGTAGGTCTCAACAGTGGGCTTAAAATATTCGGTCAACCATGTCATAAACAGATGCGCTATCATCCAGGCTTTGTTATTCCATTTATAGAGCACAGGCAGAGGAGATTTAGCATAATTCTTAACGGCCCTAGGATTTTCAGAATGCTAAACGAGCATTGGCTTCAACTTAAGGTCACCAGCTGCATTAGCCCCTAACAAGAGAGTCAGCCTGTCCTTTGAAGCTTTGAAGCCAGGCATTGACTCCTCCTCTCTAGCAATGAATGTGCTAAATGGCATCTTCTTCCAGTATAAGGCTATTTTGTCTACACCGAAAATCTGCTGTTTAGTGTAGCCACCTTCATTAATTATCTTAGCTAGATCATCTGGATAATTTGCTGCTTCGCTGTGCACTTTTATGTTATGGAGGCAGTTTCTTTCTGTAAACCTCATGAACCAACCTCTACTAGCTTCAGACTGTCTTCTGTAGCTTCCTCACCTCTCTCAGCCTTCATAGAATTGAAAAGAGTTAGGGCCTTGCTCTGGATTAGGCTTTGGCTTAAGGGAATGTTGCTGCTGGTTTGATCTTCTATCCAGACCGCTGAAACTTTCTCCATATCAGCAATAAGGCTGTTTTGCTTTCTTATCATTTGTGTGTTCACTGGAGTAGCACTTTAATTTCCTTCAAGAACTTTTCCTTTGCCTTCACAACTTGGCTAATTGTTTGGCATAAGAGGCCCAGCTTTTGGCTGGTCTTGGCTTTCGACTTGCCTTCCTCACTAAGCTTAATCATTTCCAGCTTTTGATTAAAGTGAGAGATGTGAGACTCTTCCTACCACTTGAACACTTAGAGGCCATTGTTGGGTTATTAGTGGTCTAATTTCAACATTGTTGTGTCTCAGAGAATACGGAGGTCCAGGAGAGGGGGGCGGGAGTGGGGAACAGCTGGTCGGTGGAGCCAGAACACACACAACATTTATCCATTAAATTCACCATTTTATATGAGTGTAGTTCATGGCGCCCCAAACCAATTACAATAATGACATCAAAGATCACTGATCACAGATCACCATAACAAGTAAAATAATAATGAAAACGTTTGAAATATGGCGAGAATTACCAAAATGTGACACAAAGACATGAAGTGAGCTAATGCTATTGGAAAAATGGCACCAATAGACTTGCTCAATGCAGGGTTGCTACAAACTTCCAATCTGTGAAAAATGCAATATCTGCAAAGTGCACAATAAAATGAGGTACGCCTGTACTCGCTTTCTTAAACAAGTATATATGTGTGCTCAACTCGGAAGGTGTGGTCTCCCAGGCCTCACAGCTAGTATACAACCTGAATAAATGGTCTTTGGGGAGACAATCATGTAAAAATAAAACGACATACCAAAATGACCATGCGGGCCATGGAAGCAGCACTGAAGATGGGCAGTGGAGTCAGCAACACATTTTCCTCCGAGTGTTTCTGAACAGCCCTTTCCAGTCCTTTTGTGTTCGAAACAGAGACCTAAATCGCACTGTAGATAAAAGGAGTGTTATAAAAATAGTCCTGTCCTCATGGCATCCTTCCTGTTGTTTCTGAACTTGCTGCACTGAGATATCCTAGTGAGAAAAAAGGGTCTCTGCAGGGCCAGATTTAAACAGAAAAAGTTAGGGAGGCTAGAGCACAATTTTAAAATGAGAAAGGTAGAAGATGATATAGAAAAGAAAGAAAGAAAGCTTTCTCTCCCAGTTAAAAATACATATATACTGCTAGAAACGCAGATCTGAAATGGTAGTTTTGGGCAGACTTAAAAAAAATACTTAGGTAACTATACAGATATTATTTATGATATTATAAGTATATTTATATTATAAGTATATATATAAAAGTATACATATAATATCTACATATATAATATATAAAATAGAATACTTTATATATTATAAATGCATAGAATTTAATATATGATTTTGATAAATATGCATTAATTACAAAAATAAATTTGGCTTAAAACTAAAGCAACTTAGGAGCATTTAAATAAGGCAAATAACGCCATGCAAGGATTTTATAAAATGGTCATTTTAAAAAATGAAGCATTTTCCAGATGATTTCTGTCCTCTTTGTTTGGCATGTACAATCCCCCTGCACGTGGAGACAACCTGCAATATTTATGAGCGTATTTTCCTGTGTTAACAGAAGACGTTACTGGCACTGCTGTGTCAGGACTTGGCAATGCCCACGGCTGGTTCCAGTGACCACCGCTCCAGTTACATGGGGGCACATACATCTATCTGTACTACTACGTAAGCACATTCTGAGATTGTTTTATAGTTTTTCAAATAATTTTCATGAAATAGTATGAATTTGGCTTAGAAATTAGTGCATCTTTTTCCTTTAAACATCAAGGAAACAGATGTGGTGGATATGTTAGCATCAGGACAACATAATGCCCCCTCGCGCCAGCCGTCCACACACCAGTTGGGGTGGTGCTGACAGGGTGATGTCCTGGAGAACAGGAGTGGATGGCACCTCTGCCGTTCTCAGTGTGAGCACACTGATGAGGAGGGTCACCTGGTCTGCAACCCAGTGTTGCACCTGCTGCTCAACCCTCTAGAGGCACACACGACCACTGGAGCCACAAGGCACGTCTGCGAATACTGTGGGCTGTCCCCGTGTCAGGCCCTACCTGTCCAGGAGCTATTCTTGGGATTCAGGAAGAAGAAAATAAAGCCAGCATTAACAAGGGCATCTGAACAGTAAACATTTCCCATTGTTTCTGTGCTTTCTCCTAATTTCCCTGCTGCCTTCTCCCTGAATTAATCAATGAGCTGACACCCACCTACATATGCACCGAGTAGACACGGGATCGCTTTATAGTGGTTTCCTCTGGTGCTTCTGCAACAAAGCTCTGGGCAGTGCCCAGTGTCACCTTGAACGTCCTCCACAGCCACCGGCACTAAATATAAGGCTCTTAGTCAATTTGTTATATAGAACAGAAAGGAAAGGATCTGGAGTACTATTAACTTCCCATCTGAAACCATCTCAGCCTAGTGATGGCTTCAAGATGGCATTTCTCAGCAACAAGACTCAGTGACAACTGGGTCCTGCAGTTATTAGCATTCAGAAACCATCCAAAGCTGCAGCTGAACCCCAGCTGTTAGCAGGCTTGAAAAGATCCAGAGCCTTGCAAATCTCTCAGACAGAGGCATTTTGGAGACGAGCATTCCATGACCAAATCATGTTCCTGATGTAAACCCTCCTTCTGATGATAATGAATAACACAATCAGACAGCCATTTCAGCCTAGATGCTTTCAAGTCTGCACCAGCGTCGGTGTCAAACAAAACCCTGGAAGGGCTCTGGAATAGTGCACGCTGGCACCTGCATGCTGATGATGGGGGCTCCAGGCCCCCGGGCAGGTATGTCTGAAGGAGTTAAGGAGGATGGGGCGGGAGGATGTAATCTCCATCAGGAGCCATTTCAGCTGTGCCCCAGGCAGGGTTTGTCCTTGAGGAATTTGAAGGGTGAATGAGTCGCGTGAACCTACAGCTCACTCTGCTCAGGCACAAGTCCTTTCCAGCAGAAGCCACCTTATTCTGCCATCGAAATTTCAGCTTGTGGCCTTAAAATGACTCCAGAGGAGTCTCAGTTCTCTACACCCCAGAGGACTAGGGCGGCATGTGGTTCAGAGGCTGACAGCATGCCGACTGGCTGCCAACCTCTTATGAGAGTAGAAACGGCAGCCACGGCACGAGCAGCCAGGACGCCTGTGTCCCAGACGGGGACAGCCGGGGCACATGCAGGTAGCTCTGTCCACCTGGGGCTGCACGCACCAGACTGTGTGTCACTTAAAGACACAGGTCCATCTGGTGCCGTGTCTTCTGGCCACCAGAAGGATGTCCAATTTTAAATTTTAACACACTTCGCTTTTCACTTTCCCCCTCAATAAAGAAACACAGACCCTGCCGACTTTCAACTCCAGCTGAACCCGTAGGTTTAAGAGCCAGATAGAGAATTCTGTTAGGAGCAATTAGTGCGAGCCACCTGAGTGGAGAGCACAACTCTAATTTAAGAGGACGCGGGATCACGCCTCTTGCATCCTCCAGGGGCTCACCAATTCCACGTCGCCTGGTGCCTGAATAAATTATCTGGAATATGGAGGATAGTGGCAGAAGTGTCTAATGATGATTTCTTTACGAAAGGCACAAAGGAAAGGCCTGAGTACGAGAGGTGTTTCCCTTAGTTCCCACATGAAACCACAGAGAGGAGTTGAGGGCCAAGGGGGAGCCAGTTAGAGAGTGGGGGGTGTTTCCCTGTCTGTGTTCTGCAGAGCCTGGGATGTTAGAGGCTCCACAGAGATGTCCTAGAGTCAGATGGGGCTGAAAACACTGGGGAAACCACATGAAACAGGTCTTTCCACTGCACAGTTTCTTCAGACTTGTAATGAGTTAATGCAGCGTGAATCTCCAAAAGGCAAATACTGTCTGTGGTGTGCCCAGAGTGTGGCATCCTGGAATGCTTTTTTGTGGTATCTATGGTGCTCAAGGAACAGCATACTCTGTCCTTGTTGTTAGGCCTGGGAAGCCTATCTCCTCCTCGATCCGGTTAGTTCCATCTGGCTGGTACAAGCCTCAGTCTCATTCAATGATTTGATATGTGCTGGTGGCTGTTGTAACAAAGAGGGGACAGAGTCCCACAAAATATCTCCTTATTCTTGCAGGCTTATTCTTCTTCCTTCCTTATTCCTTCATTCCTTCCCTTTTCCTTCCTTTCTTTCTTCCTTCCCTCCTTCCTTCCTCCCTCCTTCTTTCTCTCTGTCCTTCCTTCCTTTCTTCCCCCTTCCTCCTTCTTCCCTTCCTTCCTCTCTCTCTCCTTGTCTTCCTCTCTCCCTCCCTCCTTCCTTTCCTTCCTCCCTCCCCCTTCCTACCTCCCTTTCTCTCTCTTGCTCTTTTTTCCCAATTATATTCTTGAAAGGAGCAAATTTAGCAACATATAAAAATCACATAAAATTACCCCTAGAGATGCTGGTAAGGTCTAAGGGAATTTAAGGGGAAAGTGTCTTTACAAAATAGGAGAGAAGAGTAATGAATATAAAAAGATATAAGCACCAAATGTGAAGGAAATAATAGACAGCTGACACTGATTACGTACTTGCACTGTGCTAAGCGCTCTGTAAAGATTATCAACAACTAAACGAGGCACCTGTGAGGAAAGTGGAGGGGGTTAACTTGCCCATAGGCACGTCAGCCCAGTGGCTCAGATGTCGTTTGAATTCTCAGTCCACGTTCACTCCTCTGCAGAGCTATGTACACAGTCACCTAGCCACTCTCTACTCCCTTACACTGAATTCTGGGAAATTGAAGGGGAGAGGATTAAAACTGCCCCTGGTTCAACAGCTTGCTCTGCGTCGGGTGCTCTGCTGGGCTCTCCACATGAGCTACTGCACACCTGCTTTCAATGGTTCCACAGAGAACGTAGTGTTACCCCCATTTGCAGAAGGAGAAACAGAAGACTCGGAGAGCGCATTACAGACATGGGCAAGACCACATAGCTGTTTGTAAAGGGGCTGAGATTTGAGCCCAAACTGCGCTGCAGACCCACATCTCCAAGGTGAATCTCGACCTGCACTTTTCCATCTCTGAGTTCACTGCTTGGGTTTGTCGTGTTACCATCTCCCATCTAGACCATTGTGTCCCAATCCCCACCCAACTGTCCACTGCCATTAACTCCACCTCTGTGTCGTCAAAGTAGGGATAGTAATCTGAGTCCACATCCTGAAAGATATCTGCCTAGAATGTGCTTTTTCTCTCACCTTACCTTGCTCTCTGACTCACCTCACCTTGTGCTCTGACTCTGCCATCTTCTACTTCCCTTTACACTGGGTGGAACAGAGAGACTAAGGAGGAGGGAAGGGAGAGGGAGAGGGAGCAGTGGTGCGAGGCACTAAGTCGTCTTGAGGAAGAGGCCTTTAAAAACCAACTGAGAGAAGGCTGACATTGCAAGGATTCTTTGAGGGGTACATGCTCTAGGACCAGATATTCGGTATCTCCAGGAAGTAGAGAAACATCCAGATAACAGGTGAACCCACTCTTCATATGTGCTGACAATTTACGTTTCATCTTAACTTTCTGACATATTTTAAAACTAAGTAAAGACAGTCATTCCTAATATTAGTAAGAAAATTCAATTCAGATTTTAGTTGTCCATCTACTGCAGTAAGTTAGGTGATTTGGAAAGAAAGAAGCCAATGTTTAACTTGCAAAGTGTAGTTTGGAGGCCCAAGTCAGAGTGCTGTCTCCTTCTCTTTCTGGGTTATGTTGGTCTCTTTCCAACAGAGCCCAGCCTACCACTAGTTTTGATATAACTGAAATTTTTCTTAGAAATCACATCATAGATCATGATGATGTTAATTTCTTTTGAGCATTAACCTAATAATATCAAAATATCTGTTTCTTCTAACACCTTGAATTCCGTACTTCATCCTAATGGCTTAGCACTTTCAATCTTATTTTTCTTCAAAGATGCAAAATATACAACTAGGCTTCTGATGTGGAGGAAGTGCCTTCAGGGACTGAAGGATAGGAGGAAGAAAGGAAGAAGGGAGGGAATGAAGGAAGGGAGAGGAAGAGAAGGAAGGAAGGAGGGGTGAAGGAAGGAAGAAAGGAGGGAAGGAAGGAAAGAACAAAAGAAAGAAGAAAGGAAGGAAGGAAGGGATGAAGGGAGGGCAGGAGGGAGGGAAAGAAAGGAGACAATTTGAGAAATTTTAAGGGCTAATGTCAGGCAGGATGATAAATGTTTATGAGGGAAGGAAATGCTATATTAAATACTCATTTACATTCATAAAGTTAGTAAATTGAAAATAAAAACCTTTACTCCGTCCAAGACAACTTAGTAGAATTCATTCTTTGAAGACGTTCAAAGGGAGAAATGATAACTTGGCCAGCTTCAGTGTTTCTCATTGAATGCGGTGCCTAGACCACTTGTGGCTTAAAAAAATGTAAGATTTTTCTGCAGAGCCATAAACCAAAGCGAAAACAGACCACTGCTTTTACAAACATTGGAATCAAAAGATCTTCTCTCCTAAGTAGGACAAAAGGAGGAAATCAAAATCTGTGGCCAGCCAGGACATACGTGGTTCATCCATGCTTACTCAGGGAAATCAGCCAGGGAAGGAGTCACTGCCTCGCAGAGCCAATACTCTGAGTATGTTCAACGCTGTTGAGTACTGACTCAGTACCCAGTACCAGGTACTGACTATACAGCATGTCCTGTGGACTTCAGGGGCAAAAGCTGAAAATCGAGTTTGTTCTTTGCCCTATACGAGCCTTTAATCTCGTATTGAAAAGAAGCAAGTAAAACACACTGTAGGAAATGCAGTATATTATTTGAAATAAGTGCAGTGGAAGTTAAACTGACTACCAAAATCAGTCTGTGGGGGTGGGGGGCAGACACGGAGACGGCAGGGCCTAAAGGAGGTGCCTGATGGTAAAGGAGGCAAGTAGGAATAGAAGATTAAATGGAAAAATGTCATTCCAGGCAGCAGTCAGCAAATGCAGAGGCGCGCACGAGCATCGTCAGGGCTCTTTGGAGGTGTCCCCTGGTAGCTGAACCGCGATATTTCAGGCATATGGTGTGAAGCGGCAGCTGGAGAGGTGGGATGGGGCCAGATAATCATAAACCTCAGACCATATTAAAGAATTTAATCCCTTAGATGACGAGAAGGCTTTGAAAGACTTTTAGCAGGGGAGTGCAATGGATAAATTCAGATTTTAAGTAGATTATTATAAAAGCTGTGTGGAGGATGGGTTTGAAGGGCACAAAGCGTGAACCTGGGTTAGGAGGCCTTGGAGTGGTCCAGGTGAGAGATGATAAAATTCTAATAAGGGTATGAATGGCAGGGATAGAGAGGGGTGGGAGAGAGGAAGTGTTTGGAATTGACATCAGAAGGGCACGGTGATCTATTGAAGGAGGAGGAGATGCTCCCGTGATTCCAGTTTGTGTAACTGGAAGATGCTGACGTCCCCGAATCAAAAGCATACAGGAGGAGGAGTCTTCAGAGGAGAGGTGATAGCCACGCTCAAGCACTGGGTTTGAGGTGCCCAAGCAACAGCCAAGTCAAGATGTTCTTATGGGCCGGCTCTGTGGCTTAGCGGTTAAGCGCGCGCGCTCTGCTACTGGCAGCCTGGGTTCGGATCCCGGGCACACACTGATGCACTGCTTGTCCGGCCATGCTGAGGCCACGTCCCACATACAGCAACTAGAAGGATATGCAACTATGACATACAACTATCTACTGGGGCTTTGGGGAAAAAAAAAATGGAGGAGGATTGGCAATAGATGTTAGCTCAGAGCCGCTCTTCCTCAGCAAAAAGAGGAGGATTAGCATGGATGTTAGCTCAGGGCTGATCTTCCTCACACACACACAAAAAAGATGTTCTCAGATATACAATCTGGAGCTTAGATGGAGCTATCAGAGCTGGGGGTGCAGACTTAGAGTCCTCAGCATGTAGGTGGTACTTCAGACCTGATAGTGGAAGAGGTTAACGAGATCCTGCACAGAACTGGGCTGCAGCAGGTTGAGACTGCAGCAGAGAGAGGAAGAAGGGAAAAGCAGAGGGTGCATCGGAAAGGGAGGAAGTGGAAAATCTCTTTAAAATGTGATCAGTAATGTCAGATGCAGTTTGGAGGCCCATCAAGATAAAAGAAAAAATGTCAATTGAATTTGCAAATCGGAACTCAAGTGGTGACATTAGTGAGTTCCACTTAAGTTAGAGAGGTGGGTAAGCCAATTGGTTGAAGGCTGAATGTAAAGTGAGGACATGAAGATGAGTTTTTGAAGAGATTTTGGTGAGAAAGCAAGGTGGACTCACTAAGAGCTGGCACCTGGGCGGGGGGCTCGAAAGATGACAGATCAGATCGCAAATGGGGGGAAAAAGGGGGACAACATGAAAGGATACAGAGATGAAACAAATGGGTGGTGTATTAAAAAGTGGTGATAAATGGGGTGTGGCAAGATGTGGGGGTTGTTGGTGGGACAATGTTGGTGAGAGAAGATGGAAGGAGAGGCAGATATGAGCAGAAGAGACAACAGAGGGGTCTGGGACCGGCCGTGAAGGTGGAATGTGGCATGGAAGGGTCTGGAGTGCTGTTTGACTGGAGTGTTTTACTTTTGTAAGGGGCTTAGTGGAGGCATCAATGATTGATAAGTGCCCCAGTCTGACAGCTATGTTCCACCTTCTACATATGTGCTTGCACGGGGAGCACTGATGCTTAATCAGTCTGTAGAGGAAGAAGAAACCCTTTCTGACGTGTAGGTTTCTTATCCCTGGGGTTTGAAACTGGGTATTCACCACCTGTTGGGTGAGCTGCTCTGCCTAAATAATACTGAGATTCATTAAGATTTATTAACTCAATAGCTAGGAAAATTAAAAATAACCTGTGTTGGCACTTGAAATTAATGAGGCATTGATTGATTACCTAAAGAATAAAGTAAATACTATAGTCAAATTCATAACTCTTACCTTAAGACTTCTTTTCTCCAAAAAGTCTAGGGCTGAATTTTTATAATTGGTAAATTGGAAAAAATCCATCTGCATTGTAGTAACCAAATATTCTAAAGTATCTGAGGAAGGTGACTTCTCTCTTGGAAGTGGCTTAATGTCACTGTTGGATATCAGAAGTTTTTGGGGTAACATGAATGTCCTTTTGAGGTCCTATTCTTTAAGATAAACAATGTAAGATGAAAATATTTTTCTATCTATAAATACCTGCCATTTACTGATGGTCACTGTGTCAGACACTAAACCAGGATGAGTATGTGTCATCTCATTTATTCTCAGATCACCCTACATTATATATGAAGTCAAACTTGCTCAAACCAATCTGTCCTGGAGTCAGGATTTGAACCCAGGTCTGTCTGACCCCAAAGTCCTTGATCCTCCACTGCAATATGTTGCCTTCAATTTCTAAACTGTCTCACTCACCAAATAGAGTGCACTGAACATAATATAACCTTCTGTTGGTGACTTACAGGTATTTTGTCCATCATGTTACTGAGTGAAGTCGTGACATCATCAAGGAGCAGTCTAGAGCCATTTGTGTCTTCTCTCAATGGCCCCAAACTGCTCGCTTTTTGAATTCCGATAACAACTTTTTACAGTTGTATTTTATGTCAATATCATTTCTCACTTCTGTCAATGAGTGTTGGTTTCAGGTGTCTGCAGTTCAAATCCTCGTTCCATCGTTACTCTCCATGTAATAGACAGACCGCATCTTTCTAAGCCTCGTTTTTTTCCTCCGACATCAAAAGAAGATGATACCAATTCTAGACCCTTACTAGTGATCAAATGAGAGTATACAACAAATCGCTTAGAGGTGTCTGGTGCAGAAAAGACAGATAAATACATTTTAAAACGTTATTATTATTACTTTAAATGTGCTGCTCCTTAGTACAAAGTGGATTTGTAAACTGCATAATAAAACCTGTTAATGTGGTAAGAAAATAAAATTAGACTAACTAGGCTAGAAAGCTTTCCCAGGACATTTATGAATTTCAGCTCATGGATTTGGGGACATCTATTCGGTTGTTTGGAACCTGTCTATATTTCAGTGACCGACTGTGTTTTCAATTCCAGTCTGAAGAGAAGTCTGCTAGCAGCTGTGCTCTCTCTCGGAGCTGTGACTGTGTCAGAGAACAAGATGGTTCTCAGCATCTCACAGTGGGGGTAGAAATGAGTTATTAATCTTAAATTTGTCGGAGCTGCCACCCAGATCCTCCAATGACAAGACAACACAAAGCAGAGACTCTGCAGACAGAAATCTGCTTCCTGACACCGTCACCTCCTGTCCTCCTCCCTCCGTGACACCCTGGTTGAGACAGGAGCTGTGCTGTGCAAATTCGACCAAAGAAAGATGAATCTACTCTCAAAAGTTTACATAAGCTCATGTAAATAAATGAAGAATTACATATTTTTTATGTAAAATATTCTTAGTAAAACTTGGCCTATTCAATTCTCATGAGTAAGTGTGAAAAAAAGTCTAATTTAAAAATCAAATGTAGATTAGAGGTTTATTGTGCTCAATTCATTGGAGCCATTAAAGTGATCCACCCTTCCCAAAGGAGCACAATGCTGGTTTTCTCCTTTTTATGTGTGTCCTTCATTTAGGTAAGCTGGGGAAGGGAGGAGGAGGCACGTTCGTTCTGCACAACTACAGTCTGTGATATGGGGGGTAGGGTGTTTCTGGGCCGCTGGGAGAGCCTGGTGTCACAAGAGGAACTCCTCCAGTTTGGGGCAGAGTGGGTGATCCTGACCTGTTCTAAGAGACTGGGAGATGCCTGCTGAGACTCGAGAGCAGCAGTAAGATCTTGGGGGAGATGGGAAAAAACAAGCGTGCTCTAACTGGACCTTGTCAATGTTTCTAGTGAAAACAGAATTGTTTTTCTTTGTCATTTGTTTCTATCAATTTGGGGAGAAATCCCACAATTTCATTCAAGCCCATATAGGCACATCAGAATTTTGATCATGTTACAATTGGTTTGGCAAATATGTGTCCTGCTGAAAGGCTGGTGAAGTGAGAGCTTCATTTACACAGCTGTGGCTTCTCACTCATTTAGAAACATGAAATTTAGAGACGTTTTTATGAAATAAAAAAATAAAGCAGAGCAGTGAATGCCCTGTCTAAAATTGTAGGAATAATTATTAGCTTTGTTTTTAGGTTTTAGCTCAGCTTTTAAAACTATATAATGAAATTATATAGTGTATGTGAAAGCACTTTAAAAAGGAAAAAATGGGATATATAGATACAAAGCATTGATATTATTCATAACTTTGCTTTATTAGTTAAACAAGAATATATCAGGTAGCTCATAATTTTACCAAGCAATTAAGCAAACTTAATATGGGCATGGACTAGACTTCTGCAAAGCAACCATTTAATAACATTATCTTATTATTCTGAAGAGTTTCCTGTCACTTTTAGGAGGAAATGGCAGGGACTGTAATTAATAATGTTTAGTGGTTACCGGTTCCATTTCACTACAATTTTCACAAAGAACACTATTTTTTAACGTCGTTTTTTTTGGTTGACAAAGTCAGAGGCCCATGAGAAATTCAGATGATATATGCAGTGGATGTATGAGGAAAGACAGCGATGAAAGCTGAGAAACACATACTCATTTTGTGAATATTCCAGGAGAGCAAAAATGCCGTTATCTCTCTCCTTAACACTTTAGCTGTTTTTCTTATAGGATATGGATGCTTTGCTTTCATTTAATTTTAAGAGAAAATATCTGTTGCTATAGAAATATTTTTCCATGCTGAGATTGTCATCACAGTGGCCAGTCTTTGGGATTCTGTACACAGCTGTCAGCACCTTTCTTACAAATGGATTGGGTTTTATTTCCCTAAGCCTTTAACTACAGAAAACAACAGAGCCACAGTGCACTCTCCAGGGTCTTAACATCATAGAGACTTCAGATCCGAGTCATGCACTTAACCCTGAAGGGGACTGTGCACCTGGGCCCTTATTCTGTGTCTGAGTCCCTGGCCCTTTCCTCTCTGTTCTCTCTGAATGATCTCCTCGTAGAGACTAGGTTTACGTTCTGTGGGCCAGCAGCTCTGACGGCTGCATTTAGTTTGGAGGACTTGTCCGAAGCTCCCTTTCTCCTACATCACATCTGTCCTGCAAGCCAGGGCAGTGAGCGACATGCCCGGATCACAGCGCGTACATGGCCAGCGGGGTTTGGAGCGTCATCAGTGAGACAATCTTAAATACGCCTTGGCTCTTGCCAGACTGATTTAAAAAAAAAAAGCTTCTGATTCCCTGCGGTTGTTTCCTGGAAAAAAATCTACAAGGAAGGGTTTGGCAGATTCACAGGGAGCTGTGAAACAGCATGCTTGGCATGAAGTCACCTCAGCAGTAATTTGCATGTTCCAGGCTGTCATCCCGGGGCCGCTCCTCACAAAACCTGCGGGGGCCTATCAGAAACGTGCCCGACGCACGCGTCCTCCTTCACACTTGCACGCCTGAGAGTGGAAGCCTCTAGCTAGGCGGGGTCACCGCCCTGATTCACACTGGAATTTCTACAAGCACATGCAGGCTTTTTATTCAGTCTCCTCTCTGTCCCACTGTCCATACACAACACGCACACACAGGCACACATGTGTGCCCCCTCCACACAGGCACACATGGATCCACAAACACACGTGTGCACACAGGCACACCTGAAACCAGATATACAGGCACTGACGGACATGGAGGGATGGCAGGTGGCAGCACCTGTGACGGCCTGTGTCTCGCCGACAGGCGGATGGAGCAGGTGGCACTCGGGCCTCTGCCACGTGGAAGGGCCGTGGGGCAGAGGGCGTTTGGTGCGGAAGTCCTGTGGGGCATAACCAGTCACTTGTACAGTTACCTGTGGGGCATTCTATTGTTTACTGGGACGGGAGTTCGGGAAAATAAACAGCCTTTAAGTGGAAGAGGGCTAACTCGACATCTGAAAGAATTTCTTTTACCATGAAAGGAAGAGTTCATCTGCTCACATCTCACATTAACAAGGATAGACCTCCTAGTGAACTGGCACAGTGGAGAGCTCCCTGTGCTCTGCCCAAGAACCCGGCAAAGCCTGGACCTCCACCCGGGGAAATGCTCAGGGAGGCAGGAGGGTGGTCAGCATGGTAAGGGACCTGTTTTCAGCCTGGACTAAAAATACAGAGAGGAAGGTAATCTGTATGGAGTCCTCCTGGGGATTGCTGACTCTAAATAGGTTCAGAGTCAGGGTTCTGGTTTCTTCAGGCCTCCTACGTTCTTAGGCGTCTATGCTGAATATACTGTCATCTACACTGCAAGTGCGTGTTCTAATGAGGTGCACAGGTGTGCATTCAATGGTGGTGAAAGGTGTTCCACTGGAGGCTTTGGAAACTCCCTTTACTTATCTGCACAACAGGTGTGGCATGAGATCTAAGCCTGGCTTCCCTTACCAGATGGCCGATGCTCTGGGAGCATCGCAGAAGTTGCTGCTGAGGAAAAGTGCCTGCGTTCAGGCTGCCACCCGTTATCCACACGCCTGTGGAGACTGCCAACCCAGCTGGCAGCAAGTGCCAGAGTGGGACACTTTAGCAAGTGGGCATTCATTCCCCTGCATATCACTGCGGGCTCTAACATCTTCTCTTGCAAGGATAAAGAAGCCATGCGCAAGTTCTGGGCAAAGCCTCTGGGAACCTTCAGCCCAGTTAACCAATCAGATGACCTTTAAAAACTCTGATGCTCTGCCCTTGACTGCCTAGACTCTTCAACTGGACTTGGTGATAACTGGGGTCTCTTTTGGAGTGTGCTGCTCTTTCTTCTTTCTATCATCATCCCCAGAAACATGCAGTAAGCTGTAGTGAATTCAGCATCTGAAGTGCTTAGATACTGGGCTTGCGCTCCAGGCTGGACCACCTGGGATGGAACCAGGGCTGCCCCTTAACAGCTGGATGACCATGGGTAAGAGGCATCCCACCCCGCTCCATGCCCCAGATTCCTCATCTGCAGATAAGAATAATCAGAGTGTCAACCTCATGGGTTGTTGAGAAGTTTAAATGAGATAATGCATGTGCCAACCACACTGCACATAATGATCTGTAGGACTCAATAAATAGTGTTCCTATTTTTGCCATCATCATTATTAATGTGTACATAAGAGAGACTATGTAAGTTTTGCAAACAAACCAAAATTTCATGACATAATCAAATTTTTGCTCTAATAAATGCCTTTTCACTTCTTAGAATTTATAGTCCTCATTGAAAGAGCAGAGATGTCATTATTTGGGAAAGAAGCGTTTATTTTGCTTTCTTATAGAAAAGGAGCCAAATAGTTGATGAAGGAATGTTTCTTCATAAAAGTATTCCAGCTAATAAATGAAGAAGGAATGATAGAATATCATTGTGTAGACTTGAATAAATACAGGATTTAGGTAGCGAGCATCACTGACCGAGCATTTTTTCCAACTGTTAGGTAAAACACGGGTGCCTATGGATCAACTGCAACACGACAGAAAGGGAGACGACCAGACATTACACGCTTCCTTCTCATTGTGATGAAATAGGACGAGACCCACAGAATCAAATATGAATCAGATTAGGTCTTTAACCACCAGTTGGTAGGAAATACGGGGGTCAGAGGAACCTGTTAAATACACCAGAGGGATGAAAGCAGCAAAGTCCAGCTTGTGGGACCCTCTACAGGACAATGACCCAGCTTTACAGCAAGGAGGTTAGGAGATCCCAGGGTGGGAGGGGAAAGGGAAGGAAACCTACATAGGGGTAGAGTCACAGATCAACAAGGTGCACTGTGGACCTTCTTTGGACTCTGACCCAAACAAACAAACCATAAAAATAAATTTGTGAGATAGTCTGGGAACTTTGAACCCTGCCTGGATATTTGATGATAATTAAGATTTTTTTAAAGGTTTGATTGGTGGCTACGCTTTTACAAAAAGAACCTTTATCTTTTAGAAATTTATACTGAAGTATTTCTAAATAACATTATACACTAACTTGGATTTGCTTCAGAGTCATCCATGTTTGGGGAAACAAAACTGCGTGGGGTACAGACGAAATACTTGGCCATTCGTGAAGCCCGGAGATGCATAATCGGGGTTCACGGTCACTTGTGCGTGTCCTGAATCTTCCACAATAAAAAGACAAAAAGAAAAAAAAAAACAGTAAAAAAATATTTAAAAAAAGAGAAAGGTGAGTAATCATATTTGCCAGGTCACAGGTGATAAAATTAAAAACATATATATACAGTCACACATCACTTAATGATGGGGATACCTTCTGGGAAAGGTGTTGTTAGGTGATTTCATCATTGTGCGAATGTCACAGAGTGTACTTCCACAACTCTAGATGCTACAGCCTGCTACACACCTAGGCTCTACGGGACTAATCTTATGGGAGCACCATCGTCTATGTGGTCCCTCGTTGATCACAACGTCATTGTGCCGCACAGGCTCACTGGGCCTAAGTTATGAGCAGGATTGAGGTGGGAAGCCAGCTTCCAGGGGCCCTCAAAGAAGTGGGACTCACCAGCCTGGTGAATTGGCTGTGGTTTACGGCAGTAGCTTTTCATTAATGTACATAAGAATTGTGGGGTATTTATTTAAAATTTTGGTATCCAGGCCCTGTTCTTACAAATTATGATGTAATAGGACTTGAATGGAGATCACAAATCTATATAAAAAAATCACCCTAGAGATTCTAATGCAGATGGTTCTGGAACCACTCTTTGAAAAGAGTGTTTCCAGGTGTCTCCGCCTGGTGTCGCAGAGGTAGGCACAGTCAGAGTGGTTGACTCTGAGGATGGACACATATTTGCCAAGGTCCAAGTTCACAGACCAACGTTTAAGGGTAAAATCAGTCTAGATGTGTCTGAGGAAGACAGAAATGACATCCAGACCTGAAGACCAGCGTCAGCAAGCTCCACGTCCCTTCCTGGCCGGCACACCTGCGGCGGAAGCCCCGTCGTATCAATGACATTTATGCGAGTAGAATGAGCCAGGATAAGGGACGCTGGTGGGACGAGGATGTTGGCATTGCCAGGTGGTCCACAGCAGCTACGGCCTTGCCAACTTGCCCGTGGGAGGGCGGCGGGCACACCAGTGGGTTCACCATCCGAGGGGTCTCTACTTCCCAGCTTCCCTGGAGGCAGGATTGGAATCTGGCATTTGATTTCTGCCTAACAACATTTTAGCCTGGCCCCAAACATCCTGTACGATTCTCAAGGCCCCACTCCTTTCTGGAAGGCCACGAACTCCAGACAGTAGACCCACAATGAAGGGGCTGCACCCTGCATCGGGCTGTGGCATGAGCAGGAGACACACTTTACCGTCACGCTTCCGGAGCTTCTTTCTGAGCTCACCTGTTAAACAGCCCGTCCATCCCGACTAATTCCGGTGGCAGTAAGCTTCACAGACACTGCTAACACTCTACCACTCGCAGTGGCTTCGCCCAGTTCTACTTTGATCAGTGCTTGGGGTAGTTTGATTTGCCACCTTTCCAAGTTCTTGGGCTGGGGACCTCGTGACCACCCTCACATTTGCCAAGAATGCAGCTGTTATCCTACCTCCTCAAGTTCTACTTGTTTGTATTTTCTGTAGGAGCAAATCATTAGTTGCAAATTTCTGACAAAGCATTGTAAAGATTTATAACTGAAATAGAATTTATATCCTCTGCTTATAGTAGTGAAAAGTAAAAAACAAAACAATGCAAACAAACAAAATGACTCTGACATCCTGTGCTGTCATCCTCTGGCTCAACCTGTCTAGAGATCTTGGGAGGCACGTAATGAAGACAGTGGACCTGGTGTAAATTTTATAGTGTGGAGAAGAAAAAAGCAAACTTGTTGCTTATCTTGTTCATTGAGAGACATAAATTTTTTTCCCTCCGGATTGTCAGACATGAGATCATATTTAATGTAGTAAACATAAACTCAAGACCATCCCTACACAACACACAGAGTTTAATAATTTAAAGACATACACATACATTTTATGTAAGCATAATTTTCTTATGGATACTGAACAAAGAATAGTGAACACAGTTTTCCTTTCTTGATTAGGATTATGGCTTCACTTTACTGTAACCAGGCACTAATGCTGTTGGAGTGTTCGGGGCCAGGTGGGTAAACAGGTTTTGTCTGTTTCTTCATAGAATTAGGTCCATATTTTTTATCTTCTATTGTTCTCCCTTCCTCTTCGCTTATTTCATCTCTTCCTTCCTGTGGTTTTGCTGTTTTAGATCCTTGCATAAACCCCTCTTTCGGCTGTCACTTCCTGGCACCGAGTTTCATCTTTTCTAATCTAAGGCAGTTTATGCACCCGTCTGGGTGACGGTGGCTTGCACGACGTGGGACAGAGCACATGGCATCCCCAATCTCCGTGTGGCTCACCCGTCTGCTGTGGGGGTGCAGCTCCCCGAGCCCCCCACTCCTGACTTTTGGGTACATAAGGCATCAGCATCGGTTCTTCTGTTTGGTTTGCTTTCCTATAATCAAGACCTAGCACAGCGCCTCACGTGCAGTAGCTGCTCGAGAAGGGTTGACCGACTAATACCTCCTTCTGTTTTCCATGTGAGAATGAACTAAAAGAAATACGGTTTTCATAAAACTTTGACATTTTGCTTAGTATTTCAGAGTATGTGAGAGAAGGAGAGGAGCTATGGATAGAAGATGGACGAAGTTTTCAGAAGAACGTACACGCTGTTTCCAGAAGGAGGGATGTCCCGGATCGCGGGCCTTTACAATGGCGTTCCCATGTAGACAAACGATCACACTGAGTATCCCATTATAATAAAATTTGTTTTAATTGCTCAGGCACTCAAAGGTAAACGCAGTGTGACAGAGCGGAAAGAACTTCGTACTCAAAGTCCACTGGCAGCCCCATCACGAGTGGAAAGCCACGGCTTTGGCCGTGGAAAGTCTCTCCCAGTGAAGGGGCGGTTTTCCTCGTCTGCGGATAAGAGGGTGACCAGTGCCCGTCAGGCGACTCCACGATGCCTCCTGACGGAAGGGGCACCATTGGATCTCCTGGGGAATCAGGAGCCAGCTCAGAAAGTTCCACCCCAAAGACGGCCTATCTTTACTTCAATAGTAAAGGAGTGGGCCGGCCCGTGGCTTAGTGGTTAAGTGCGCGTGGTCCGCTACTAGTGGCCCGGGTTCAGATCCCGGGCGTGCAGGGACTCACCGCTTGTCCGGCCATACTGAGGCCGCGTCCCACATACAGTAACTAGCAGGATGTGTAATTATGACATACAACTATCTACTGGGGCTTTGGGGAATAAAAAGGAGGAGGATTGGCAATAGATGTTAGCTCAGAGCCAGTCTTCCTCAGCAAAAAGAGGAGGATTAGCATGGATGTTAGCTCAGGGCTGATCTTCCTAACACACAGAAAAAAAGAAAAAATAGTAAAGGAGTTTCTGAGTTCTACTCTCTGTGTGTAACATTTTAAATGAAGGTTTAAAAAATAAATGTTTAAGAAAAATGGATGCTGTAGGCTACCTTGTGCTTTCATGGGCTGAATTATACAGACACACACATGCACACACACACCACACACTCACACACACATCATACACAGAGATACACATGCACACATACACCACACACAGACACCCAGACTCACACACACATGCGTACACACACATGCACACATCCCACACATACACACACATCATACACAGAGATACACATGCACACACACACCACACGCTGACACCCAGACTCACACACACACACATGCACACACACATGCACATACCCCACACATCCACACACACTCACACACACATCATACACCGAGATACACATGCACATACACACCACACAGACACCCAGACTCACATACAAACATACATGTGTACACAAATGCACACACACACACCACACACTCTCCCACACACATCATACCCAGAGATACACACGCACATACGCACCACACACAGACACCCAGGCTCACACACACATGTGTACACACACATGCACACACCCCACACACACACTGAGGCATTTTTCTGAATCTTTTGAAAGTAGGTTGCAGACTACGGCAACTCACACCTAAATCCTTCAACATTTACTTCCTAAGACAAAGAAAATTCTTTTACATAACCTAAGTGTAATTTTAACAAAAAAAGAGTTAATATTGTTTCCATCACATGATAAAATATGCAGTCCATATACACATCTCCCGATTGTCCATAACATGTTCTTTGTGGCTCTTTTACTGTATAAAACATAACTAAGATGTAAGAGCACTTTCCCTTTATCATCCCAAAGACTTGCTTCTACGACTGGTGCTGTTGTTTCCATTTTCTGTCATCTCATAGTTATTTCCTGAATGTTATTTTAGAAAACAGTTTCTTTTAATAATTTTGAAAATTTGGCCTTTAAATTATAACTCTAATAATGAATAAGTGAATAAACAATGATATGGTTTCTTACTTTATATTTTGTAAAACGCATTTTAAATTAGAGGATATTAGAAAGAAGGGCATGCATGAAATATTATAAGAGCTATGGGAAAAACTAAAGTTATTTAAAGGTAATTGTGTTTAGTATGCGTCGTCGTTACCTCAGGAACCTGGTGGGAGAATTTCTCTCCCTTCTTTTTTTCATCCCTCCCTCCTTTCCTGCTCTCTTCCTTAGATCCTGGGCGTCCCTCCTCCTATCTCTCACTTCTCTCCTTCTCCCTCCCCCTCCCCTTCTTTCCTTCCTTCCTTTACATTTGCATGGTTCAAAAATAAATAAAAAAAGAATAAAAACAATGAACTCCCCCAATCCTGCCTGTTTCTGTATAGTAACTACACATGTAAACATTTCTACTAGCTTCTTGTCTGTCCTTCCAGACACATTTATGCAAACACAAGCAAATACATGTGTGTGTGTTCATATTTCTGCTTCTCTTCTGCATCTTGCTTTTTTCTTTAACAAAATATCCTTGAAGTCTTTCTATATCAATTCATAGAGCACTTTTTCATTTTTTACACAGCTGCGTGGTGAGTGAAGGCACTTTGATTTGAACAGCAGAAAGCGTAACACAGATGTAAATCAGATTCCTTCTGCCTTAATCTTTTATGGTGAAGTGGGTACGTCTTGGTTCTTTACGAATAATAATGACAATAGGTATGATTTGAGGGGCTTGAGCTGTGCACTATCCTCTGAGCTCTATGTTTTATATACGTTATTTTAGACCATCCTCAACAACACTACGAAGCAGAAAACATCTCCTGTTTCACCGATGAGAACACTGAGGCTCTGAGAGGCTGACCATATAACTCCTTCCTGCTTTCAAGGCTGTGCTGTGAAATGCTTTACAAGTCACTCGTCGCAATTGGTTGTGCTCCAAGTCCTCGTGTTACAGAGTCTGCACCTCACGTTGATCTGCACACCGTGCTTCACGGCCTCCACAGCCGCCATCCCCTTCTCCCTCCCACGTAGCCCTGCCCTGGCTGAGACTGCCTGCACTCCTTCAACAGCCCCTCTGGCCCAGCTCCTCCAGTCCATCCTCCACTCTGTCTTTGTCAGAGAAGAGCAGCCTTGTCTGTCCCACTTAAACTTGCCCACGGTCCCTCACTGTCCACAGAACTTAGTCTGAGCTCCCAGCACCCCACACCCTCTCCTGCTGCCACTCTCAAACCTCTGGTCCTTGCAGATGCTGGGCGATGCCCGAAACATCCATGTCTGTCTGAACAGCAGGAGGTACCCTGGGAGTGCCGCGCAGGGGTTAATTCTCGAGGACCCTACGTGCCTTCTCCAGGAACACTTGGATTCTCCCACTTGTGAGGCTGAGTTGCCTGCATTATACTTTATTACTTTATACATACTACTTTTATAGCTCTTTTCACAGCGTGTGGGTAATTTTTTTTTTGGTATATGTGCTCCCCGCCATGAAATGGTTAAACACGAACAGCTTTGTGGCAGAATGCTACAATTCTGTATTTCTATCTCTGTTGTCTGCCATGTAGTAGTTGACTCAAAAATGTGTTACATAAACGCACCAAATTATACATTTATGTGTATGGATGGTATTTGCAATAATTTATTCAACAATTCATTTTATTTTTAAAAAATAGGCATTTATTTCCTTTAGATATAGGTTAACTACCCTTCCTTTGCTTGTACCTGTAAGAAACGTAGAGACATTCAAAAAATAGGTGACCTCAACTCAGTGGCATTAGTGTTTGTAGATTTATGACTGTGGTACTTTGCAGAAAAGTCAAGGTGGATGTTTAAGAAGACTCCATGGATGTGGGTGTCTGATGGAAAAGGCTGAAGATGGTGTATGAGTGAATGCATTGAATTTCGTTTAAAGTAGAAACACACGCACATGCCGAAGTTAAATGGAAAATGATGGCATAAAGTGAAAAGTAAATCTTCCTGCTACCTTTGAAAAAGGTAGTAAAAACAAAAACCCATATCTTTGTTATATAAACATCGGAGAATTCTGTACCCTACTTTTCACACTTACCATTTACTAGAGGCCATTCCACATGAGCTCCTTATAAATTGCAAACACATAATGCCAGGACTTCACACCGCACAATCATTCATTCATTCATTGATGGGACTGACATCAACTGCCCGACAACACAGCCAGCGCTGTGCTAAGAGGTGGGAATACAGATAAGACACCGCCTCTGTCGTCAGGAGTGCCCAAGCTCTCTGAATGCCAAGTTGAAACTGAAAAGCTTTGGAAAAAATACTTAGCTGGAGAGGGAAGGCCCTGGGTATGTTTTACCTCAAATCCAGAAGTGATGTTTCTGGATTGTTCATGGGTCTGCTGCCTGCCAGCAACTGTCCCTTTTCCAGGAGCTTCTTCTTCCAAGAAATCAGCTGTCAGATCCACCCTAAGCCTTTCTAATGCTGACCCCCAGGCCCGAGACTCAGGGGACCCAGCTGGCCACGATAACACTCAGGCAGTTGCAATCTGGAAGGAAGTCGGGGCACCACTGTCCGATATTTAAAGGCAATTCACTGCCCACTTCAAAAACAATACAACTGATCAACATGCTGAAATATCTTCATGTTTCAAGGACTAAATTTATTTAATCCTTATAGCAGCCCTGTTAAGAAGAAATTATTATGCTCATGTAACTGACGTGGAAACTGAGGCTCAGATTCAAGGAGTTTCTCCAAAGTTACGCAGACAGTGTAGTAGAGTTAGGATTTGTTCCCTGGTCTGGCTGCCTCCAACTCTTTACTCAGATTTCTGCTAGATGCTAAACTGCCTGTGGGACTAGCGGACCTTTCTGCTCCAAAGTGCTTAGGGCAACGTGGCAGAGGCACACGTCTGTAGGTTATTTTCTACCATTCTTCTACCACTCATTTTCTCCTCTTCTGAAATAATGTATTAATTGCCAAAGTTCTGCTTTCAAGATACATGCATTCTAGCAAATCACTTCAGTGGAAAATATCAATTAATATTCTGTATTTTAACTAAATGATTTATGCTACTAGTTCACATCCCAAATATGATAGAAAGTTTGAGATAGGCATAAAATAGCTTTTAAAAAATAATCTATGATATCATTAAAGTCTTTTCCAAGATTAATCCCTTTATCATGCTTCTGATATACAATCTATTGCAATATGAAAAAAATTCTCTTTTGTGTTAGGTGTTTTATTCCCCTATATTTTTGTTCTGGGATTGCAGAGTTTTGGGAAAGCAGACTGAACGGATCACATTTTACCAGACTGTGTGGTGTCTCCCGGCCCGGTCGCCCAGGCCTGCACTGTGGCCTGGTTACTAACACCAGCATCACTGACTACCTATGGGGTATTTCTCTTCTGGCACTGGAGTTTGACACATAACTCCCTGTGTGTCCAGGTGGGACAATACCCGTGGGTATTGGCTGTAATTTGATTTTATATCCCACACAATTTTCAGGATGATTTTGGGTATTTCTTGGCGGGCAGATTGATATAGGCATGAAAATACTAGAAACTTTTCTCCTCTTTAAATCTTACGGGTGTCTTGGGTTCTGCCCTGACTTCTACAGATATAACCAGCCTGTTCTCTCCGGCCCCTTGCAGGCTTCGTGTAGCTTCTGTCTCAGCTGGATCCTGACCACTCAGCTCACACACCAGCCGAGTGCTTGTATGTGGAGCAACCTGCCTGTGGACAATGATTTTAGACTCTATTTTATGAGTTTCCAGGTAATAAAATTTGAAAAGAGAGTTAAGAGTTATGTTCTATTTTCCTAAAATGACTGCAGTTATTTAGGAACTCCTAATTAAGATATTTACCACAGGTTGGCAAACTACTGCCTGAGGGCCAAATCCACTCGATGCTGATTTTGTAAATAAAGTTTTATTGGCACACGGGCATGGCCATTTGTTTACATTGTGTCTGTGGCTGCTTTCCTACAACAATGGCAGCCTTGAGTACTTGCTTCTGAGACCACATGGCCCAAAAGCCTACCTGGCCCCTTACCATCTGGCCCCATACAGAAAAATTTATCCACCCTGATCTATGCAATATGATGATTTACACATATTAACTTTATAGATGATCGTGTGAAGATTTATACTTCGTTCTCAGAAACTATTGTTATGATACATTAGTATTCCCATTTTGGAATGCTAATCTATTTATTTCAATCTACTATTTTATTTCATCACCCAGAGACTAAAGTATTTATGACATACATACCGTAAATACATATTGATTATTCACTGAGGGCCAGACACTCATCTTTAGAGGATGAGAGAATGGTTAGAAGACATCCAGAAGTCACGGAGTATAACGGGGAGCCCCATTTACCCTTTGTGCAGCCATCTCATGTTGACCTATATGCGCTTCACCAAAGCTCTGCAAGTGAGGGACGCCGTGACAGAGTGAAGACGGAGTGAAATTACACCCACGAAATGCTCTGCAGATGAATCATGCTAATATTGGTTGTGCCCTTGCTGTGATCACTATTGTCTGACTGGTCTGGAGGCCCACAGGGATTGTCAGGGGCCTGTCAAGCTCATCTTCCACCCAGAAGAGTCTACGGACACCCGGTCCTGCTCAGGGCGATGGTGACAGACACAGCAGGAGCACCGACGGGCTGGTGGTGAAGAGCACGGAATAGGAGATGAGGGCCTGCTGGAACCCGGGCGTATTTGTATCTTCTTTGAACAATTCCAACTTGTTCTACCCACCTTGAACATGGAGACCTCTCAAAATCAAATGGTATTCCTCAACTGAGAAGCCTATTCAGGGCCACATTTGTCGAGTGTAAACATGGATTTCTCTTTGAAAACTAGGTTATTCTTTTTTGTTTTGTTTAATTTATGGCAAGATTTGTATTCGAATGCTTTATAGTACACTACGTTGATAATCATCATTCAATGTGAACATTTAACTCCATGCCTGGAATGCCAGTTCGATAAATCCACATTTATAAAGTAGACCCATATGTAATATTTCATGAAACATTCTTTAACTTATGACTAAAACTCAATGAGATTAGACAAAGCAAGATAGCCTATATGTATGAAACATACATACTACAATTCAGCAACTTTAACTGACTTGAAAGTCAAGTATGAGTTTAACACTCAATGTGAATTGTTTTTTTCCAACTCTAGGGAAATGATGATTAAACATTACGCCTTCCCCAAAACTGAACCTATGAGTGTGGTGGGTTTCTTCAGGGAAATTGAATAGGGTAGAGACGAGAAAATAATTAAAACAACTGTGACCTATTATACCAGTTCATAAAGCTCTTAAAGATTGCAGCACCCACAAGGTCACAGCATATGGAAGACAATCCCAGCCTCCCATTTCCATGTAGCAGTAAGTAGTTCTATTAGCAGACAGGCAAATGCGGTAGTCGGCAGACAAATAAATTACTATCACACAGTGAACCTTAAAAGAGATGCCGGAGTTTTCTTCATTGAGCATCCTAAGAAATTACCTTTTCACCAGACTCTTCTTATTTTTCTCCAGCAAAGTAACATGTGTAAAATGGACTCCTGAATGTGGGTATTGAGACCATAATACCAGAGCCTCTGAAGTCAGTTGCATGCACACATTCAGAAGCTGAGACTTTGCAGAGGTGAGATTTTAGTCACATTCCAGTCATGTTGACCTCCAGCCTATGAGATTCCCTAAAAACATGAGCTGCGTGGGCAGCAACCATTTGGTGTGTGCCAAGCCCACCCCGCCTCCAAATCATAATGACTAAAACTTACTAACCAGTTACTTCTCCAGCAAGTCTGAATTTTGTTTGCAATGATACAAAATGAAACATTTGCATTTGAGGGTCCCGGTATCATTTCCTCCCCACTGACGATCCCGAGGATACCTCATAGCCCCCAGAAGGATACACGTGTCTTTCCAGCCCTATATAGCTTTAGTAGCAAGAACAATATATGCATCATCTAATTTGACTGCAAATGGCTCTTTTTAGCATGAATTGTCTGTTTGGAGACGATGCACAACGGGACTTTTAACTGCTTCCCAGAAGCACCAGGAAGCTGACACGAGAGAAGTGACTCGGAGCATAAAGCGGGGTGGGGCACAAAGGAGAAGACCCTTGTCCACAGTCCCCAGAGTGGGGTTGAGGCAGGTACCTGAACTCAGTCGTCTGGCCGCTGCTGTTTGCATCCGACTTGGCTCCCTCAGTCGGTCAGAGTTCAGAGATGCCCACTGGACGTGATTTCACCAATTCTCCTTCGGGTTCATTTTCTAAAGGACAAAACAACAGCAACATAACTAACAGAAGAGAGGAGAGGGGGACAGGATCCTCTCCTTTGTGTTAGTATGCTTACAACAGAGAGTTACATTTAAAGATAGGTAGCCGCACATTTAGAAACATGTGGATGATTTTACTCAGCAACACTGATAGGAAAGGCCATTGTACACAAGTAGAAAATGCTTTTAAATGTTTAATTTACCTTGAAATCCAAGATATTTAACAGTTTTAAATACATGTCTAGGTTTGAAGGTAAAACTAAGTTCTCTGAATATTTAGATTGACCAATTATCAGCTAATTTGTAAGATTACTGCCTTCTCAAGGAAGGTCGGGGGAGGGCAAAAAAGGTAAAGAGGGTCAATTCTATGGTGACAGATGGAAACTACACTTTTGATGGTGTGCCTGCTGTGGTATACACAGATTCCAATTATAACATGGTACGCTTGAGACCTATATGATGTTATAACCAATGTTACCTCAATAAAAAAAAGATTATTGCCTTCTTTAACACTTTGATGTAATTAAGAAACAATTTAATTAGTGAGAAATATTTTTGATGTGTAACTATTTCTTGGAAAAATGTGATTTTGTTCATAACAAAATATAGTCTGTTGATGACAAAGGTCTTTCTAAAAGTCAAATCAACTTTATTTTAGTAAAATAACAACAAAAATCATTATCTTTTTTAATGTAAATTTAGAAGTTATGTATTGACTTTCTATCAAGTTTTCTGTAATATTGTCTCAGTATTAGGAACTATTGACCGTTCTAATCGGAAAAGAAAATACCCAGATTATTTCAAACTATACTGTCAAAGAGAGAATTTATTTTTGTTAAAAAAGATAAACTAAAATATCAGAAAGTGGGGACAGCTACGTGCCTTAGTTGTTGAAGCTATTGTTTCTGGTGCAAACCTCCCAATTCAGAGATGCTCATTAAATTGAGTCTATGGCGATAACAGACGAAGTGTTAATGGGCAGCAATGAAGTGTGTCAGGCAAATGAAGAGACCCTGAGGGCTCTCCATGCTGTTTATGAGCAGCCACATTCCGCAGCATTACCATAAATCCTCTAAAAGACACTGTATTCCACTTCTTGTGTGTCACCTCCTGATAAAGAAAATATTCAGGGTGCTTAGCAAGAGGGATTTGAAATAAGATAACACACAATTTCCTATGAAATACACAGGCAGCCTATAAATATAACCATAATAAGTTTTATTATTTTCCCTAATAAGAATTTACCTAAACAAACACATAAAAAATAGAATAATTCGGAACTATGCACACGGAGCTAGAAAGGTTTTAAAATTACCCTGAAAATCAAGGTTGAAAAATAGGATGAGAGTTAGTATATTTTTAGTGTGTGTCAAAGTCTAGAATCATTAGTTTGAGGTTATTTGGTAATATTTTTAAATATATTAAGCTTTTAATACAAATTATTATTTGCAGTTTTATTTATAGCAGTGTATAGCCATCCATACTGGAAAACATTTGAGGGAAACTATACTTTGTGGCCTTTTCCTGTCTACCAATGCCCCCAAAATGCAAACAAACATGCATGCACGCACACACACACATACATGCCCACATGCATGCACACACATTCACACATGCATGCGCATAATATAAATGTAGGAAATTCTTCTCAACACTAGTTGTTCTTTTATTTACAGTATGAATTGTAAACTTAACTTTTACGTGACAAAGGCAAATGCCCCCAAACATTGTCTTCTCAGACACACTGCCCGTGAATCATCTAGATTCAGAAGTGAGTGTCCATCTGGGATGAACAACATCTCCATCCTCAGTCTTGCGCTCTGATCATTAAAGCTCAGAGTGCAGACCCACAGTCCCTGCAAGACAGAGGAGCGAGCACACACAGCCATCCCCTATCTGGACACAAGGAGCTGATGACGACCAGTGTGAGCTTGGTGGACATTCACTGCCATCCAGCCTCCATTAGTTTACCTTCCTGAAATCCAACCTCGCTGTCTCCATCAGGTTCTACTAAGGCAGTGATACATACACTTGATATTATTGATTTTTAAATCATAATATAATGATTAAAAAATATAACTATTCTTTCCATGAAATATTATTAAATACACAGACTATCATATTTATGGATTATTCCCAGATTAGCAAGAGGCATCTTAGCCAATATCAGCGTTAATATTTTTTGGGTCTTTGAACCTCTCTGATGGCTCTCTCTCTGACAATGATAGGGTGAGGCTTAAAAGGTAAGATATTTCCTTTAGTTCCAAAATACCAAAATACCTAGCGTCCCCAATGCTTTGTGGTGGCACTTGATGTGAATTCCTGGTTGGTGAACCATTTGTACAAGAAGAGCACTCCTCCTGTTCTATGAACTTGCTCAGATCTCCTCTCTGTGTTTGTGTACATAGTGGGTACACTAAGAGACACTAGGAATTGCTCTACAAATGCCTTCCTGCCCCAAAGTGCTTCTACAGCGGGACACCACTGATGACGGAAACAGGACCAGTGTGCTCCATCCCTCTTGCCGTGTGATTCACCCACTCACGCCCTCCCCACTGGCCCCCCCTAGCAGAAGGAGGAGGCTCCCTGTGACTTTCCCAGCAGGTGTCAGCACACTGAGCTGTGGACACTCGCATCCCTGCAGTCACTGCTTTCCTGAGGTTCTTTATTGTCAAAGGGACCTTCTGATTAGCTAAATTGTCCTTAAATGACACGTACATGTGCCTTTTTGGCAATCTGAGTCACTGCTGTGAGATTATCTACCAGCGGATATATTTCTTGCTTTTTTTTTGTTCTCTCTAAGTTCTACACAAGATTGGTTAAAAAATGAGGGACGTGTTTTGACAGTGTGTCTTCCTTAGACTTACAACACTGAACAATAGAGCCAGACAACTCCTCATATGGCACAGTTAGAAGTAAATCCTTCTCAGTGAACAGAGATGGGAGTCTCAGCTGAGCCTCTAGGAATGGATCCAAAGGACCCTGACCTGAGTTTGCTGGCTTTCCTGGACCCATGCCTTGATACTGTCTGAACAGGAAAACCACTCTTTATAAGGTCTCCTGTGCACTTCAGTGGTCAAACCGGGATGCATAATGGTGAGAAGAGAATAGGGTGCCGCAGCAGCCAGCGTTGGGTGCAGTCCTGGGCCCAGTGTGCCCTCACCATGGTTGCACATGCGCCTGCTGCATTTCTGCTTGTTTTTCTGCCTTGTCTATTAATAGAATGTGAGATCCCATTGCCCAGAGACTGGGTTGAGATAAATAAATTGCTTATATGTAGTAGGTTCTCCATCAGTCTTTCCTGCTTCAATAGAGGGATTATGTTTCCCTTTGTGCCAAATGAAATATATTTTAGTAAACCCACTCCTTTGCTTACATTCTTTGTTTTAGAATATGCTCATGAGAGGAAAATTCAGCTTCTAGTTGGCTACGAAATTTACAACATGTTCACTTCCAGTTTTTCAGAGAAAAGAAAAATGATCATTTTCTGAAGATAGAAATAAGATAGATAAGAGAAAATATATAATAAAAGAAGTAAATTAATGAAGCTATCTTAAGAAGAAATAATAGGAAATCAAAAGAAGAATGTATGCAGATTTTAAAACCACCCTTCTTTTCATTTTTAAATACTTATGTACCTCCTCATTGAATGTTTTGAATCAAATCCCTTACATATTTACCCCATGACTTCCACTATTTAGAGGGTTGGAATGTGCTGTTGACCATTAGGAGGCTCCAGCTCTACCTCTCACACAGGCTTTGCAACCTCAGTGTTTCCCGCAGATCACCTGTGCAACAAGGCTCCTCAGAACATCACCTTCATCACAACCTGTCCGCAAGGACCAGTGCTTCCAGCATGCTAACTAACAACATAAAAGGACACCAGTAAACGCAATTTGTAATTTGGAGCTTTTATAGATAAAAACTGCATATGAATGAGCTATTCTCCAGCTATCCTCTGATTACTAGGTATTTCTAAGCTTACACCCGTATCTAAAGCCACCATCTCACTGGTTCTTGAAACTAACACTGGAAAGAAAGTCTGCATTCCCCACTGTGGGCTTTTAGGGAGAGCAAGCAGGAATTCCACACAGAGGAAAGGGCATTGGAGGCAGCAGCCTGCCTGAAGGTGTGGTGACGGGTGGTGAGTAGGACTCTACACAGGCTTGTGCAGCCAGCGGCAAAGAACAAGCTTATTGTACAGAATTTGGCAGAGTGGATGACAATTTAAAATGTGTACACCCTAACATAACAATTCCAGCTCCTGGTATCCACCAAATATGTTTAGTCATGTGTGCGCACAGACACATGTATAAAATTGTTTAATGCAGTACTGCGTATGGTCAAACTGAAAATCATCAGTGGACTGGTTAGATTATGGCTTTAAATAAACAGTCTAGGACTGGTCTGCATGTCTGGAGAGGACCAGGTCACCAAAAAGCAAAGTGATACAAGACAGGTACAGAGCAGCATATGCCGTTCACCCCATTCCTGTACGACAACCCAAATCAATGACCCAAAGGTATACTTTATATTCACACATGTACATATATAAATGCATGGAAAAATGTTTGGAAGGGTTCCAGACCCAGTGGATAACAGGGATTATCTTTGGAGAAAGGAGTGAGATTTTGAGGACTAAGAGGGACTTTCACTTTTTGTCTTAAATACTTCTAATTGTTTAATTTTATTTTTTTTGCTGAGGAAGACTGGCCCTGAGCTAACATCTGTTGCCAATCTTCCTCTTTTTTTGATTGAGGAAGATTGGCCCTGAGCTAACATCTGTGCCAGTCTTCCTCTATTTTGTATGTGGGTCACTACGACAGCATGTCTGACGAGTGCTGTTGGTCTGTGCCTGGGATCCGAACCCAAAAACCTGGGCTGCCAAAGCAGAGCATGACAAACTTTAACCACTATGCCACAGGGCTGGCCCCTAATTGTTTAATATTTTATTGCCAAAGCAAATTCATGTAACATTTATGTAACAAAGAAACTGAAAAAAATATGATGATAATTTCATATATCTATTACTATTTTCAAGAATTATGTACCAATTGCCGTAAAGAATGATTAATACATTCAGGTTAAAGACTTATACTTCCAAAGTCATATAATAATTATAAACAACTTGAATTCTCCAAAAACCCAAACCATTCTTGGCTTCACAGCTTAGTTTATAACTGGTTCTGGGATCTGCTGACTGTTTACACACCAATAAATGATGTTACAAGGAAATCACATTTAGGTCCAATTAGATCATCCTAGCTCATTAAAAAAATTCTTCCCGATTAAGCAAAATGATGCAGAAAGCAATTAAACACGGAGGCAACTAAACAAAGGCCGGTCCACACTGTGTCAGGAAGCAGAGGGCTGCCCTGACACCCGGCGTCCGTCTTCCAGTGGCTGAGCCGGCAGCAGGCCCACCAGCAGTGTTGGCACGCGGGGCTCCCTCTCCCATATCGGGTCGCAGTGTGCCGATGGCCACTCCTGGAGAGTGAGAATTTACCACCAGACGCACAACCCCAGCAGCAAACCTAGCAAAGTAGAATGGCTTTCGGCATCATTGAATATTAGAACTCAAAGTACAGTTAACAATCCTTTGACCTGCCTTCTGTTTTCAGACGTGGACGCTGACGTCTGGAAAAGCTGGGTAGCTTGCCCCCGGTTACGTGGACGGGAAACAGCAGGTCCAGGACAAGGTGCACGGCGCATTGTTCCCAGCCTCCTTCCTCATCCATGTGAAAACTAGTTTAAAGTAATCTAAGGATTAATTTCCGTTAATCTTATTACTAAGCTCACGCTTTAGTCTTCAGGGCACGCGGATGAATAACTTTTCGTGTGGCATATGGAGAGTGAGGATCAGCATCAGCCACAGAGCAGTATTTTGGGTTCTACAATTCACATCGTACAGGCCTACTGGCCTGGGAGCCCTCTGTATGTGAATTTAGGATATTGGGAAAGAATCCTCATGAACACACCGCTGGGGCAGCTCTAGGATTTGGCCCCAGAAGTGGTGAAGCTCATCCACGAAGGCTTTCAGGCTGGTGCCCTCTGCCCAGGGCTGAAACGAGCGGCTCTTACTGAAATCAAAGCTTTCCAAAAGGCAATGCCCAAATAAACCCAATCAGAGGACTCAGGACAACAACTGTCCACCCTTTCTTTCCTCGAAAACCCCTTGGTCCAGATCCTAATTACCCCTCAGCCGAGTTCACTTCACCTTCCCCACCTGCCTCCCTAATCCTGTCCCTCCTCCCACCCAGGAGAAGAATCTTTAAACTATTGCTTCTATTAGGTCATACCACTGCTCAATAAGAAATCACCTCAAGAATATAGTTATTATTATCATTATAACATCTGACACATGTACCACAATTCAAAGTTTAAAGTGTTTCACCCACAAACTTGTAAATCACACCCATTTTACAGGTGGGAAAACTGAGGTTCAGAGAGCATTGTTTTAGTGAGTAAGAGCTGGTAAGAGGCAGAGCTTGAACTAAAAATGTTCTCTTAGCCTGGCTTCCAAGGTCTTGAAAAGCTTGGTTACAAATTATCTCTTAAGTCTTAAGTCTCACTACTGCGATGTGACCTTTAGCTTAAGACATGTTATTTTCTCAGTGTCCCTCAAATACAGAGGATCCTTTCACCCTTTGGTTCATATCTTTCTCTCTCTCTATTTAAATATCAAAGATTTTTCAACCCTCATATCAAATCCCACCATGTATCTATTCAGAGACTGCCCAGATCACTCCAGCCCTTCGTAGGCACTCACTCTCCTCTGAAGGCTGGACACAGCCACCCTCCAGCCAGTGGTCTTGGATTGTGGAGCGTGAACATCGGCCACATTTACATCTCACCTGACAGCCAGCTGACTCTGTTGCTTTCTCACTTTTCTGCTGCTATTGTTGCTACTGTTACAGAAGATGACAAATTTCTTGAAGGCAGGGATTGTATCTGTTCATCTTTGTATCATTAGAGGACAGAAAAGAGAGAATTTGTTAAATGAATAAATTTTAAAAATAATAGTAATATTAGGTAGCTGTGAGTTCCTTGGCAATACAGATGATGTTTACTCTTCTGTGAATTCCTCATGGTTCCAGCACAGTACTTAGCATATATTATATACTCCTAATATTTACTGATCAACTGGAAAAATACAGGCTATTTGTCTTACTCTCTTCCAGCTGCTGTAACAAAATACCACAGACTGAGAGGCTTATAAACAACAGAAATTTACTTCTCAGTTCTGGAGCTTGGAAGTCTGAGATCAGGGTGTCAGCACGGTCGGGTGAGGAACCTCTTCCAGGTTGCAGCTTTCTCACTATGTCCTCACATGGTGAAGCAGCAAGGGAGCTCTGTGGACTCTCTTTTATAAGGGCACTAATCCAATCATGAGGGCTCCATCCTCAGGACCTAGGCACCTCCGAACGGCCGCACCTCTTAACACCATCACACTGGGGATTACAGTCTAACCTATGAATTTTGGGGGGACTCAGATATTCAGACCATAGCATCATCTTTCAAAAGATGAGCAGGTTGTGTACCAACAAGCTGTCTCAGGAAAGACAGGGATGGAGCACGGATCTCTTTTAGGAGTGAGCGCGTGTGGCAGGGAGATAAGTGGATGGGAGTCTGTGCACACTCCTGAGAGCGTTCCTCACTCCCGTTGCTTCTGAGATGCAACAACTCCATGGACTGAATCCAGCCAGCATTGCTGGCTGAACTCCACAGAATTTGCAGGGGATCCTTGGGTAAAACACCAGAACGGCAGGAGTAAGCCCCTCTCTTAGAATATATACAAATCGCTGTCTGTCAAGGTCTGTGGTTGTGGAGTGTGACTTTAATATGTTATCAGTTCAACTTAAACCAAGGCTGTACGTTCCAACTAGAAACTTCTAACGCTGAGGGGCAAGGGCACATTTAGCGACCTTCATTTTTGACAGACTGCTGAGTGGAAATGCTTTGTCTTCCCAAGATGAAATGCCAAGGGCTGGGGAGCGCTCACTGGCTCCCAGAACTCACAGCCATTTCGTGTACAGGGAACTTACAGGAAGGTGCAGACTGAGAAACGAGGTTCCTCTGTGTAAACACATCCTCCACCACTGCTCCCCCAGTGACAGCAAGGGCCCTCCCAAGCGACAGCATCTTCATGCTGATTCTTTCATTCAATCCTCAAGACAACCCTGAGAACAGGGCAAATGTGGTATTATTAGCCCTGTTTTTAGAGACAAACTAATTTTCAGAATGGGAACCTGCCCGAGGTTACAGAGCTGGGATTTGAACTCTGGTTCCTCACTGGACACTAAGAGAACTGCACCCTTCCAGTGGCATCCAAAAGCTAGATGCAGCACACTTCTGGAGTGAAATTGCCTGCATCCCAGAGTCTGGCTCTACTGTGCCTTGGGGACTGTGACCAAGAGAAGGGGAATAAGGGGCCTCATGTGTGAGGTGGAGCAGACACACTCGGACACGCCTGCCTGTGAGGTGGGATTTGAGGAGCCTGGGGGAGACCTAATTTCAGAGAGCGAAACTAGTACCAGCCAACCCCCCAACCCTACGTTGGGAATCCATTCCTTTGAGTATCAATTTTTTTTTATTTTTAAGACTTTGTAAAGTGCAAATGATCCTGAGATAGTTAATACTGTAAGTCACTACTGATTCAAAAAATATTTATTTTTCATGCAGCAAGGAGGATAGTTGAGTTAGTGTGGGTCAGCATCCATCTTCTCTCTCTCAACTTCCCTCTCTCTCTCTGCCACACACATACACACACACACACACACACACACTCACTCCCCCTCATTCCCAATCTCGTTCTTTTCCACAAAGGAAGATGCCAGAGGGTAGCAATTACAAGGATTTGGCTATAGGATTTGGGGAGAGTTGGAGACTTAAAAGCATGTCGTTGTCCAGATGTATCAAAGCACAGCATTGTGGCACATTCACTACTTCACAGCTACCCAGAGAGGCGTGCTCTGCTCTCCTCTTGGCTGCAGTCTGAAATGGAAATCTCCCCTTGGGTCATGGGGAAGGAGTGGTTTGGGTATCCCTGGCTATCAACCACAAAACCGTGGAAGAGTGTCCCAGAGCCTGCTCAGCCCACAGCAGCCAGCACTGAGACAGACAACAAGCACAAGAAAGAGAGACTAGCTAGACTCGCGTGGAGTAGGCAAGGAGAAGTGCATACACAAACCACCACGATTCTGTCAGAAGCGCCACAATGGAGATGTGCACAGAGCGTCGGCGTCACCACAGAGGGGGGCTAGCTTTGCCGTGGGAGCTGCGGAGGTTCTCAGAAGGGTGGACGGCTGAGCTTTGAGTGGTTCGTATCATCATGAGATGAGGGACAGAGGAAATTTCTGGGGAGGAAAGATACAAAAGCACAGAGCAATGGAACAGATGGTAGGTCCTGAGGGGTCTGCATCCCCTCCTGTAGGATGCAGGGAACACCATAGGTCTTCAGAGGGGGTATGAGAAGGTCAGGCTCATGTTTTAGAAAAGCAGTCACGGGAACAGAGTGGAGAGGGTCACGGGAACCGAGTGGAGGGGGAGAGACGAGCGAAGCACATCCGGAGAGAGGAGCAGGGTTGGAGCGTGAGCAGTGGAGAGGCAGCTCACACATCTGTGCAGGACGCCAGGGTCCTGTGTGAGACGGAGCCAGGAGCTGAGCCTCCCCCATCTGCCTTGGAGTGTCCAGGTGGGCAGTGTCTGTCCCACCTGCCACACTAGGACAGAAAGCACCCTGGATTTCCAGGCATCTCGTGTTTCATAAAGCTTGCTTGGTTTTCATGGCTCTAGAAGCGATATAAAAGAAAAATCTCTCTGTCCACAAAGCTTGAAGGAGAGTAATATTTTGGATTTTTGAAATTGCACTCTACTTGATGGCCCTGTAAGGTTGTGACCAGGTAAGAAGGGTCTTGGTGTGACAAGGTGCAGATCAATATTTCCACAGATGCTCTTCAGAGTTGTAGCTGTTTGTAAAGCTTATCAACATATGGCAGTCCAAAATTCCAGATTTAGTTTCTCGCAAAACACATACTAGAAAAAAAATAGTTCAGAAACATAGCTAAAATCTGTAGAGATGTGCAAAGGTAAAATTCCTTTTTGATAAATTTTAATTTAAAATTTCTATGGATGTTATATCTTTGCCTAATAATTTTAATTCTTGGGGCAGGAAGAAAGAGAGAAAGAGGGATTGGAAAGTCAAAACAGTGGCGGAGGTGGACTCTGGACTCACCTCCTCCCACGGACACAGCCAATTACAACTACTCGTGGAAAAATTACCCCTGAGAGAGAACTGAAAACTGGATACGAGGACCTCCTGCAACAAATGACAATCCTAATTGAGGTGGAAGAGGCAGAAGCTCCCTTCTGGAGAGAAAAAACGCTGCCTTCGCAAGCCGCAGCGCCTCACGGCCACCCGGGAGCAACCCAAAGTTCTGCAGCCTCCCTAGCTGAGCGGGGCCCTGAGCTGGGGAGCACTCCGACTGTGGGCATTGTGGGGACCCAGCACAATCGAGATGAGTGGCATAATATCTGACTTTGCCTGCTACTAAAACATTGGGGAGTACCCCCAGAAAAGCTGGTGCACAAAGAAATTAAAACCGGCTCTTGAAGAGCCCGTGCGCAAACTCACCCGTTCCAGAAAGCAACCTAAAATCAGCAGAAAGAAAGGTGCACAGCCCTTTGGGGAAAAGAGACTCACCTGATAGGCCCTGAGTGCATCTCAGTGAGAAGTGAGACCTCTCCAGGGACTCGGACATTGGCGGTGGCCATTGTTGTGGCCTGGTGTGGGCGTGCTGACACAGAGGCTGGTAAACGCCATTGGAGTTCTCCCTGGGGCCTGCTAGCCCAGGGTCTGCCCCACCCACTAGAGCACCCATTTAATCCAGCTCAGGCAGGGCAGGCAGCCCACCCTAGGGACCAGCCCCACCCAACAACAAGCCCTCGGGCAACTTGTGGGCCTGCTAAGGGAGCTGCCTGGATTCTGCACAGCCTGGTGACTTGGTCTGCCTCTGTAGGGCAGGGTGTGTGCAAGGAGTGGGTGGAGAATGTGGGGCGGTGGTGGAGAGTGTGGGGCTCCTGCCTTGGAGATACCGGGTCAACATCAGGAGGTCAGGGTGCGCGCACAGTGCAGGACTGTGTTGACTGTGTGTGTGGACCTGTGGGTGGTGGGGCTTGTTAGCTGCAGAAGACTTGTGCTTCTCAAAGAGTGATATAGGGGGTTGGCCCCACCTTCCAAAGCCTGAAACAATTGGGTGCTCCCGTGCCTGAGGCCGGCCCTACCCAGCTGCAATCCTCAGAGAGTTGATGAGGGACCTAAAGACTAGAGGCTTATAGAAACTGTAAGCTCCTGAGCCTAACAACCTGCCACACTAGGGGCCTACTCACTTAATAGAAATACAGCAACAGGAATGTGCTATTAGACCTTACAGCCAAATGTGCTGGGACACCCCACACCCGATAAAGAGACTGAAGGGCCAACAACAACTACAAGCAGCTGAGCATTACAACAGCTGGCCAGGAGCATAGCTCAGCCTCCCTGGGCACCTACAGGAAGAACAACCCTGCCACAACAGAAGGACACACGTAGCCCACACAGGGGTCACTCCTGGAACATTTGCAACTGGAGAGGAGAGGGAAGCACACTGCCAGGCCTCCTAAGGCATCACTTATATAAGGTCACCTCTCCAACAGCAGGAGACATAGCCAACCTACCTAATACATAGACACAAGCACAGGGAAAGAGGCAAAATGAGGAGGCAAAGGATTACGTTCCAAGTAAGGGAACAGGACAAAACCCCAGAAAAGGAACTAAGTGAAACAGAAATGAGCAACCTACTTGACAGAGAGTTCAAACAAAGAGTGTTAAGGATGCTCACCGATCTTGGGAAGAGAATGGATGAACTCAGTGAGAACATCAACAAAGAAATGGAAGATATAAAAAGAACCAATCAGAAATGGAGAATACAATACTGGAAATGAAAAATGAAAAATGAGAGGGACTCAAAAGCAGAGTAGAGGATCCAGAAGAAGGGATCTGTGAGCTGGATGAAAGACTAGAAGAAATTACCCAAGCTGAACAGGTAAAAGAGAAAAGAATTAAAAAGAGTGAGGACAGTCTAAGGGACCTCTGGGACAACATCAAGCGCACTAACATCCGTGTCATAGGTGTCCCAGAAGGAGAAGAGCGAGAAAAGGGGCAGAGAATCTATTTGAAGAAATAATTGCTGAAAACTTCCCTAACCTAAAGATGGAAACAAACATCCAGGTACGGGAAGCACAGACAGCACCAAACAAGATAAACCCAAAGAGGCCCACACCAAGACACATCATAATTAAAATGTCCAGAATTAAAGATAAAGAGAGAATCCTAAAAGCCGCAAGAGAAAGACAAGTTACATACAAAGGAAACCCCATAAGGCTATCAGCTGACTTCTCAGCAGAAACCTTACAGGCTAGAAGAGAGTGGCATGATATATTTCATGTGCTAAAAGGAAAAAACCCACAGCCAAGAATACTCTACCCAGCAAGGTTATCATTCAAATTGGAAGGAGAGATAAAAAATTTCCCAGACAAGCAAAAATTAAAGGAGTTTATCACCAAGAAACCAGTACTAGAAGAAATGCTAAGGGGACTTATTTAAGGGGAAAAGAGAAGACCACATATAGGAAAAAGTATCTATTTCCATTATAAGAGGGTAATGGATACAAATGCACAAAACAGAGGTTAGATATGGGAGTAAAATGTGGGAGGAGGGGAGTTAAAGAGGAGAGCTTTCAGACAGAGGTCAAATTAAAGAGACTATCAACTTAATATAGACTGCTATATACGTAGGTTACTATATATGAACCCCATGGTAATCACAAACCAGAAACCTATAATAAATCACAAAAAACTAAGAGAAAGGAACCCAAACATAATACTAAAGAAAGTAATCAAAGCACAAGGGAAGAGAACAAGAGAAGAAGAAAGGAACAGAGAAGAACTACTAAAACACCAAGAAAAAAGTTAAAAAATGGCAGTAAGTACATACTTATCAATAGTTACTTTAAATGTCAATGGACTAAATGCTCCAATTAAAAGGCATAGCGTGGCTGATTGGATAAAAAAACAAGACCCATATATATACTGCATACAAGAGACACACTTCAGACCTAAAGACACTCACAAACTGAAAGTAAAGGGATGGAAAAAGATACTGCATGCTAATGGCAATGAAAAGAAAGCTGGGGTAGCAATACTCATATCAGACAAAATAGACTTTAAAACAAAAACTATAAAAAGAGACAAAGACAGACACTACATACTGATCAACGGAACAATCCAGCAAGAGGACCTAACACTTGTAAATATCTATGCACCCAATGCAGGAGCACCTAAATATATAAAGCAATTATTAACAGACATAAAAAGATAAATAGACAGTAACACAATAATAGGGGACTTTAACACTTCACTTACACCAATGGATAGATCATCCAAACAGAAGATCAATAAGGAAACATTGGCCTTAAATCACACACTAGAAGAGTTGGACCTAGTAGATATATACAGAAAAATCCATCCAAAAACTAAAAAATACACATTCTTTTCAAATGCACATGGAAAATTCTCCAAGATTGATCAGATATTAGGCCACAAAACAAGGCTCCATAAATTTAAGAAGGTTGAAATAATACCAAGCATCTTTTCTGACCACAACGGTATGAAACTAAAAATCAACTATAGGAAGAAAATCAAAAAGCCACAAATATGTGGAGATTAAACAAAATGCTACCGAGTAACGACTGGGTTAATGAAGAAATCAAAGGAGAAATCAAAAAACACTTGGAGACAAATGAAAATGAAAATATGACATACCAGAATTGATGGGATACAGCAAAAGCGGTTCTAAGAGGGAAGTTTATAGCAATACAGGCCTATCTCAACAAACAAGAAAAATCTCAAATAAACAATCTAACAATGCACCTAAAGGAACTGGAAAAAGAAGAACAAACAAAGCCCAAGATCAGTAGAAGAAGGGAAATAATAAAAATCAGAGCAGAAATAAATGAAATAGAGACCAAAAAAACAATAGAAAAGATTAATAAAACTAAGAGCTGGTTCTTTGAAAAGATAAACTAAATTGACCAACCTTTAGCTAGACTCACCAAGAAAAAAGGAGAGAAGGCTCGGGGCTGGCCCGGTGGCGCAAGCGGTTAGTTGCAGGCGCTCTGCTGCGGCGGCCCGGGGTTTGTTGGTTCGGATCCCGGGCGTGCACTGATGTACCGCTTGGCAAGCCATGCTGTGGCAGCATCCCATATAAAGTGGAGGAAGATGGGCACAGATGTTAGCCCAGGGCCAGTCTTCCTCAGCAAAAAACGAGGAGGATTGGCAGATATTAGCACAGGGCTGATCTTCCTCCCAAAAAAAGAAAAAAAAAGAGAGAAGGCTCAAATAAGTAAAATCAGAAATGAAAGAGGAGAAATTACAATGGACACCTCAGAAATACAAAAGATTATAAGAGAATACTATGAAAAGCTATATTCCCTGGTGAATCCTACCAAACATTCAAAGAAGACTTAATACCTATCCTTCTCAAACTTTTCCAAAAAATTGAGGGGGGTGGGGAAGCTCTCTAACTCATTCGAAGCAGCCAACATTACCCTGATACCAAAACCAGACAAGGACAACATAAAAAAAGAAAATTACAGGCCAATATCACTGATGAACATCGATGCAAAAATCCTCAACAAAATACTAGCAAATCGCATACAACAATACGTTAAAAAGATTATACACCATGATCAAGTGGGATTTATTCCAGGGATGCAGGGATGGTTCAACATTTGCAAATCAATCAATGTAATACACCACATTAATAAAATGAAGAATAAAAATCACATGATCATCTCAATAGATGCAGAGAAAGCATTTGACAAGATACAGCATCCATTTATGATAAAAACTCTGAATAAAATGGGTATAGAAGGAAAGTACCTCAACATAATAAAGGCCATGTATGACAAACCCACAGCTAATATCATCCTAAATGGTGAAAAACTGAAAGCTATCCCTCTAAGAGGATAGGAACCGACAAGGATGCACACTGTCACCACTCCCATTTAACATAGTACTGGAAGTCCTAGCCAGAGCAATCAGGCAAGAAAAAGAAATAAAAGGGATCCAAATTGGAAAGGAAGAAGTGAAACTGTCACTATTTGCAAATGACATGATTTTATATATAGAAAACCCTAAAGAATCCACAAAAAAACTTTCAGAAGTAATAAATGAATACGGTAAAGTTGCAGGATATAAAATCAACATACAAAATTCAGTTGCGTTTCTATACACTAACAGCAAAGTAGCTGAAAGAGAAATTAAGAATACAATCCCATTTACAATTGCAAGAAAAAGAACAAAATACCTAGGAATAAACTTAACCAAAGAGGTGAAAGATCTGTACACAGAAAACTATAAAACATTGCTGAAAGAAATTGAAGAAGACACAAAGAAATGGAAAGATATTCCATGCTCTTGGATTGGAAGAATTAACATAATTAAGATGGCCATACTTCCTAAAGCAATCTATAGATTCAATGAAATCCCTATCAAAGTTCCGACAACATTTTTCACAGAAATAGAACAAATAATCCTTAAATTTATATGGAACAACAAAAGACCCCGAACAACTAAAGGAATCCTGAGAAAAAAGAACAAAGCTGGAGGTATCACACTCCCTGATTTCAAAATATACTACAAAGCTATAGTAACCAAAACAGCATGGTACTGGCACAAAAACAGACACACAGACCAACGGAACAGAATCGAAAGCCCAGAAATAAACCCACACATCTATGGACAGCTAATCTTCGACAAAGGAGCCAAGAACATACAATGGAGAAAAGAAAGTCTCTTCAACAAATGGTGTTGGGAAAACTGGACAGCCACATGTAAAAAAATGAAAATAGACCATTACCTTACACCATACACAAAAATTAACTCAAAATGGATTAAAGACTTGAATGTAAGACCTGAAACTATGAAATTTCTAGAATAAACATAGGCAGTATGCTCTTCGACATCAGTCTTAGCAACATATTTTCAAGCACAATGTCTGACTGGGCAAGAGAAACGATAGAAAAAATAAACAAATGGGACTACATCAAGCTAAAAATCTTCTGTACAGCAAAGGAAGCCATCAAGAAAATGAAAAGACAACCTAACAATTGGGAGAAGATATTTGCAAACCATACATCTGATAAGCGGTTAATCTCCAAAATACATGAAGAACTCATGCATCTTAACAACAAAAAAACTAACAACCCAATTAAAAAATGGGCAAAAGTCCTGAACAGACATTTCTCCAACGAAGATATACAGATGGCCAACAGGCACATGAAAAGATGTTCAGCATCATTAATTATCAGGGAAATGCAAATCAAAACTACAATGACATATCACCTCATGTCCGTCAGAATGGCTATAATTAACAAGACAGGAAACAACATGTGTTGGAGAGGATGTGGAGAGAAGGGAATTCTCATACACTGCTGGTGGGAGTGCAAACTGGTGCAGCCACTATGGAAAACTGTATGGAGATTCCTCAAAAAATCAAGCATATGGAGAGTGACGTCAGCATCATGGCGGAGTGAGCTTTCCCGTGAATTCTTCCCCCACAAGATACAACAAAAGCAACAGCCACAGACCAACAACGGAATCCCAGACAGTGAAAAGCTAGAGCGGAGGGATCCACACTGCCGCACATCTGAGAGCGGAACGTGCTGGGCCCCCGGAGGAAGTGGGGAGAGGTAAGGAGAACTCCGCTCCCTCCCCATCAGATCAGCGATCCGGTCCGCGCGGCTCCCAGAGAGGGGGGAGGGGCGGCCCTCGGCGGGAAACTGTAGCTCTTCGGGCTCTCTCAGCCAGTGGGAAACTCCCGCACAGAGGGCTCAGAGGAGCCACAGGGCTACCATCAACATCTGAGCAACCCAGAGAGCGGATAAAGAGGGGCAAACGAGAAGACTCCCACGTCAGGGACCCAGAGGGCAAAAGAGAGAGCTCCCCCCTCCCCGCAACCCGGAGTCTGCAGCTCGACCAGATCTAGCGGTCCGAGGCAGACCTGAATAAACTGGACTGGACCCGTGGATCGCAGTGGGGAAAAAAAACAAAACAAAACAAAACAAAACTGCGGATCGCAGCAGAAAAACTGGGGCAGAGCGCAGGGGGCTTAGACTACACAGCCCTTTACCACCAGACAGTGGCGGCAGGTGGAAATTGCAACCAGAGACTTCCAGGATGAGGAAAATCAAAACCAACACAGGAACCACAATGCAAAAATATATGAAATCACCAGACCAGAAACAAAATGACAAGCACCCAGAAATCAACCCCGAAGACACAGAAATTCATAAACTAAATGACAGAGATTTCAAAATAGCTATCATAAAAACACTCAACGAAATACGAGACAACACAGACAAACAATTAAATGAGATTAGGAGTTTCTTCACAAAAGAGATTGAAATCATAAAGAAAAACCTATCAGTGCTGATGGAGATGAAGAACACAATGGAGGAGATAAAGAAGAATCTGGAATCTTTAAAGAACAGAGCTGACAATATGGAGGAAAGAATTAGTACTTTAGAGGATAGGAATACAGATATACTCCAGATGGAAGAAGAGAGAGAACTAAGACTAAAAAGAAATGAAGAAAGACTCTGAGAAATATCGGACTCTATTAGAAAATGTAACATAAGAATTATAGGTATTCCTGAGGGAGAGGAGAGGGAAAGAGGAACAGAGAGCCTATTCAAGGAAATAATAGCTGAAAATTTCCCAAATCTGGGGAAGGAGCAGGAAATACCAGTAAGCGAAGCCAACAGGACGCCTATATATATTAACAGACAAAGGCCTTCACCACGACACCTAGTGGTAAGGCTAGCCAGGGTCAACGACAAAGAAACAATATTAAGGGCAGCTAGACAAAAACAAAAAATAACGTACAAAGGAACTCCCATCAGGCTCTCAGCGGATTTCTCAACAGAAACTTTTCAGGCTAGAAGAGACTGGAATGATATATTCAAAATACTAAAAGACAAAAACTTTCAGCCAAGAATACTCTATCCAGCAAAAATATCCTTCAAATATGATGGAGAAATAGTAACTCTCCCAGATAAACAAAAGCTAAGGGAGTTCATGGCCACGAGACCGCCACTACAAGAAATACTCAAGAAGGCCCTCAGGCCTGAAAACAAGAAGAGAAAGGGAACACAAAGCTTGGAGTAAGGAGAAAAGTAGGTAGACAAAATCAGAGAAATAGTAGATCTTTACCGGAATAGGTTAGCAACCACTTAAATACTAAACTCAAAGATCCAAGGAAGAAATTCACCAAAAATAAATTTAACCTCATCACTGTAAACACACAGCCACAACACAAGATAGAATAAGGTATAACAAGAGCAACTTAGAAGGGGAAGAGGAAAGTGACTGAATTGACTTAGTATAAGGAAATAGGAGGCTATCAGATAATGGACTATCTCATACAGAAGATTTTTCGCCCAAACCTCAAGGTAACCACTAAACAAATAATCAAATTAAAACCACATATGATAAACAAAGAGAAAACTAGAAGAATCATAAGACAGAACAACCAAACTGAATTGGCAGTCCAAAACAAATGGGACAAGAAACAAAGGAAATGCAAAAGAACCAGAAAATAAGTGACAAAACAGCAACATTCAACCCTCATATTTCAATAATTACCCTAAATGTAAATGGATTGAACTCTCCAATCAAAAGATACAGAGTGGCAGGATGGATTAAAAAGCAAGACCCAACAATATGCTGCCTTCAGGAAACACATCTTAGCACTAAAGACAAGCACAGGCTCAGAGTGAAAGGATGGAAGACAATACTCCAAGCTAATGGCAAACAAAAGAAAGCAGGTGTTGCCATACTCATATCAGACAAAGTAGACTTCAAGATAAAACAGGTTAAGAAAGACAAAGAAGGGAAATATATAATGATAAAAGGGACACTCCATCAAGAAGACATATCACTTATAAATATATATGCACCCAACATAGGAGCACCAATGTACATAAAACAACTATTAACAAACCTAAAAGGAGAAATCAACAACAACACAATAATAGTAGGGGATCTTAACACCCCACTTACAGCAATGGATAGATCATCCAGACAAAAAGTTAATAAAGAAATATTAGACTTAAATGAAAAACTGGACGAGATGGACCTAGTAGACATATACAGAGCACTCCACCCAAAAACAGCTGACCACACATTCTTCTCAAGTGCGCATGGAACATTCTCTAGGATAGACCATATGTTGGGAAACAAAGCAAGCCTCAATAAATTTAAGAAGATTGAAATCATAACAAGCATCTTTTCAGACCATAAGGCTATGAAACTGGAAATGAACCAGGAAAAAACAACTGGGAAAGTGACAAAAATGTGGAGATTAAACAACATGCTACTGAACAACCAATGGATCATTGATGAAATTAAAGGAGAAATCAAAAACTATCTGGAAACAAACGAAAATGATAACATGCCATATCAAACCATATGGGACGCAGCAAAAGCGGTCCTGAGAGGGAAACTCATAGCGATACAAGCCCATCTTAACAAACAAGAAAAAGCCCTAATAGGCAACCTTAAATTACACCTAACAGAACTAGAAAAAGAAGAACAAACAAAGCCCAAAGCCAGCAGAAGGAGAGAAATAATAAAAATCAGAGCAGAAATAAATGATATTGAGACCAAAAAAACAGTAGAAAGGATTAATGAAACAAAGAGTTGGTTCTTCGAGAAGATAAACAAAATAGACAAACCCTTAGCCAGGCTAACTAAGAAAAAAAGAGAAAAGGCTCAAGTAAATAAAATTAGAAATGAAAGAGGAGAAATTACAACGGATACCATGGAAATACAGAGGATTATAAGAGAATACTATGAGAAATTATATGCCAACAAATTGGACAATCTAGAAGAAATGCATAAATTCTTAGACTTATACAACCTCCCAAAATTGAACCAAGAAGAAATGGAGAATCTGAATAGACCAATCACAAGTAAAGAGATTGAAATAGTAATCAAAAACCTCCCAAAAAATAAAAGTCCAGGACCAGATGGCTTCTCCAGTGAATTTTACCAAATATTCAAAGAAGATTTAATACCCATCCTCCTCAAACTATTCCAAAAAATAGAGGAAGATGGAACACTTCCTGAATCATTCTATGAGGCCAACATCACCCTGATACCAAAACCAGACAAAGACAATACAAAGAAAGAAAATTACAGGCCAATATCGCTGATGAACATTGATGCAAAAATCCTCAACAAAATATTGGCAAACCGAATACAACAATATATTAAAAAGATCATACACCATGATCAAGTGGGATTTATACCAGAGACGCAGGGATGGTTCAACATCCGCAAATCAATCAACGTGATACATCACATCAACAAAACAAAGAATAAAAACCACATGATCGTCTCAATAGATGCAGAGAAGGCATTTGACAAGATACAACATCCATTTATGATAAAAACTCTCAATAAAATGGGAATAGAAGGAAAGTACCTCAACATAATAAAGGCCATATATGACAAACCCACAGCTAACATCATACTCAACGGGGAAAGACTGAAAGCCATTCCTCTGAGAACAGGAACGAGGCAGGGCTGCCCACTCTCACCACTCCTGTTCAACATAGTACTGGAGGTTTTGGCCAGAGCAATTAGGCAAGAAAAAGGAATAAAAGGAATCCAAATAGGTAACGAAGAAGTGAAACTCTCACTATTTGCAGATGACATGATTGTATATATAGAAAACCCTAAAGAATCTGATGGAAAACTGTTAGAAATAATCAACAACTACAGCAAAGTTGCAGGGTACAAAATCAATCTACAAAAATCAGTTGCATTTCTATATGCTAATAATGAACTAACAGAAAGAGAGCTCAAAAAGATAATACCATTTACAATTGCATCAAAAAGAATAAAATACCTAGGAATAAATCTTACCAAGGAGGTGAAGGACCTATACAATGAGAACTACAAGACATTATTGAGGGAAATCTACGATGACATAAAGAAATGGAAAGATATCCCATGCACGTGGATTGGAAGAATAAACATAGTTAAAATGTCTATATTACCTAAAGCAATCTACAGATTCAATGCAATCCCAATCAGAATCCCAATGACATTCTTCACAGAAATAGAAAAAAGAATACTAAAATTTATATGGGGCAACAAAAGACCCCGAATAGCTAAAGAAATCCTAAAGAAAAAGAACAAAGCAGGAGGCATCACAATTCCTGACTTCAAAACATACTACAAAGCAATAGTAATCAAAACAGCATGGTACTGGTACAAAAACAGACACACAGATCAATGGAACAGAATTGAAAGCCCAGAAATAAAACCACACATATACGGACAGCTAATTTTCGACAAAGGTGCTAAAGACATGCAATGGAGAAAGGAAAGTCTCTTCAATAAATGGTGTTGGGAAAACTGGACAGCCACATGCAAAAGAATGAAAGTGGACCATGTGCTATCGCCATTCACAAAAATTAACTCAAAATGGATCAAAGACCTGAAGGTGAGACCTGAAACTATAAAACTCATAGAAGAAAATATAGGCAACACACTATTTGACATTGGGTTTAAAGGAATCTTTTCGGATGACATGCCTACCCAGACTAGGGAAACTAAAGAAAAAATAAACAAGTGGGACTTTATCAGACTAAAGAGCTTTATAAGACAAATGAAACCAGAATCAAGATGAACAAACAACCAACCAGCTGGGAGAGAATATTTGCAAAACATACATCTGACAAGGGGTTGATCTCCATAATATATAAAGAACTCACACAATTGAACAACAAAAAAACAAACAACCCGATCAAAAAATGGGCAGAGGAAATGAACAGACACTTCTCCAAGGAAGATATACAGATGGCCAATAGGCACATGAGAAGATGCTCAACATCACTAATCATCAGGGAAATGCAAATCAAAACAACACTAAGATACCACCTCACGCCCGTTAGAATGGCTATAATCACCAAGACAAAAAACAACAAATGTTGGAGAGGATGTGGAGAAACAGGAACCCTCATACACAGCTGGTGGGAATGCAAATTGATGCAGCCTCTATGGAAAACGGTATGGAGATTCCTCAAAGAATTAAAAATAGAGATGCCCTATGATCCAGCCATCCCACTACTGGGAATCTATCCAACGCACCTGAAATCAACAATCCAAAGAGGCTTATGCACCCCTATGTTCATTGCAGCATTATTCACCATAGCCAAGAAGTGGAAGCAACCTAAGTGTCCCTCGACTGACGATTGGATTAAGAAAATGTGGTATATATATACAATGGAATACTACTCAGCCATAAAAAAAGACAAAATCGTCCCATTTGCAACAACATGGATGGGCCTGGAGCGTATTATGTTAAGTGAAATAAGCCAGAAAGAGAAAGACAAACACTGTATGATCTCACTCATATGTGGAATATAAATCAACACATGGACAGAGAAAACTGGACTGTGGTTACCCGGGAAGTGGGGGTGGGGGGTGGGCACAAGGGGTGAAGGGAGTCATATATGGGGTGATGGACAAACAAAAATGTACAACCCAAAATTTCACAATGTTAGAAACCATTAAAATATCAATAAAAAAAAAATCAAGCATAGAACTACCATATGATCCAGCTATTCCACTGCTGGGTATTTATCCAAAGAACTTGAAAACACCAATGCATAAAGATACATGCACCCCTGTGTTCATTGCAGCATTATTCACAATAGCCAAGACTTGGAAGCAACCTAAGTGCCCATCAAGGGACGAATGGATAAAGAAGATGTGGTATATATACACAACGGAATACTACTCAGCCATAAGAAACGATGAAATCCAGCCATTTGTGACAACATGGATGGACATTGAGGGTATTATGCAAAGTGAAATAAGTCAGAGGGAGAAGGTCAAATACCGTATGACCTCACTCATTGAGTAGTAGATAATAACAACATACAAGCACATAGAGACAGAGATTGGATTGGTGGTTACCAGAGAGGAAGGCGGGAGGGAGGAGGGTGAAAGGGATAATTAGGCACATGTGTGTGGTGATGGGTTGTAATTAGTATTTGGGTGGTGAACATGAGACCATGATGTAATCCATGCAGAAATAGAAGTATAATGATGTACACCTGAAATTTATACAACGTTATAAACCAGTTACCACACTAAACCAAAAAAAAAAAAAAAAAAGCAGATCACCGTCAATAAAACATTCTCAGAACAAACATAAAAAAGAGAGAAAGAGAAGAGGAAATAAGGAAGGAGAGAGAGAGGGATGGTGGGAGGGAGAAAATCTGAACAATGTGGCTCAGGCCATAGTTGTTCACATTTTGAAAATCTGGCAAACATTGCTAATACCTACCTATAGGAGAATCACTAACACATCCTAATGTCTTGATATTATGCAAATAATTACTAACAACAATAAACAAAGTGATAGATCTGTTTTCAGGGTTGCTGTACGTAAGGATCCAAAAGAAACAGGGAGTGAGAAGCAGCACAAACCGGAGACGGCTCACACAGGCTGCCATGGATCACTCAGTGCTGCCAGCGAGGGCCAGAGAGAACATGGGAAGAAGTCCCTCAGGGCCCCCCCCCGATGTTTATTTTCATGCAAAGACACGTTTTAAATGTATAAATTTTAAAATGGCGCATCTTAGTGGCAACTGGCAATGTAGTATGGTTTTTTCACTGTTTTTTTTTTTTTTTGTGAGGAAGATTGGCCCTGAGCTAACATCTGTACCAATCTTCCTCTACTTTGCACGTGGGATGGCACCACGACATGGCATGATGAGTGGTGCTAGGTTCGCGCTCCCGGATTCGAACCTGTGAACCCCAGGCCGCCAAAATGGAGTGCACAAACTTAACTACCACACCACTGTTACCCAAAGCAGTATGTTTTAAAACTTTTAAAGATTTGAGATTGTTTCAATAGGATGATTTTGTCAATAAAAAAAATCTCCAGACAAAAGTATCCTGTACTCCAAATTGCCCAATCTCCTGTGTCTAGACCCAGGCCTAGCCCCTTTCTAAGAGCGAGACGCCCGGATTCCTGCCTGTGCCCCGCACACCGCAGTGCAGAAGTGGCCCAGGGCTGTGGACACGCTGTCCTTCCAGCAGGTCATGCAGGGAGAAAAGCTCGGTTCTCCTTCTGTGATGATACAGCCCCTCTCGCTTTAGCTGTAATCCACCCTCGTGACCTCTTCACTTCCCAAAGGCCCCATTTCCAAATACCATCACATTGGGGGTTAGGGTTTCAACAGATGAATTTTGGGGGACACATTCAGTCCATAGCAGTGTCTAATAAGCATTTCATTTTTACATTCTATATGCTTCCTTATAAAAGGTATAAACTTCAAAAAATTATAATAGTAAAGGGATTAAAGGTAAGTGGGGATACAGACATGTTTAAAAGAGTTTATATAATATATATATTATTTAATTAAAATGTACTAGTTGCTCAGTACTTTATGCATTTTTTAAATTTTACTTCCTTGTATTTTAAAAGCCCTATACCAAAATGAATGAGTCACAATAAATTGCATTGTGTGCAAACAAATATATTCATCGGATTGGTACCTACACATGCTAGGGATGAACCCCAGGCTTCCTGAATCCCACATTCCTTACTGGGTAGGTGTTTTTCATCCTCCTTTGAAGCCAAGACAGCGTGCACAACACCAAAGAAATACGGATTTTGATGAACAGGTAATGGGGCCGATCCCAACAACCTACTTGGAATTAAGTTCACAGCTCATTTCCCATCACACTCATCAGGGGCACACGCCACAAACCGCCTCTGTGCAATAACATTCTGGTGAGTGGACTGACCCATCACTGGCCCTGCTGCCCATGCTTTATCCGAGTAAGTGAAAATCCTCAGGTCTTTCCTGGTTTGTTAATATTTCACGTGATATTTGTGTAAACATCACAGAATCAAAATCGACAATAAACAGATTGCTATAAAATTCCACAATGAACAATTAAACTCTTACATTCCAATTCTGAGTTATTGTAAGATCCACTTTATAAATTAGCATCAGTGGCTAGTGTAACTGATCTCCACCTCGCTCTTTATTAGCTGATAAAAAGATCTATAACTTGGGGCCGGCCCAGTGGCGTAGTGGTTGAGTTCACGCGCTCCGCTTTGGCAGCCTGGGGTTCGTGGGTTCAGATCCCAGGCTTGGACATGTGCACCGCTTATCAAGCCATGCTGTGGCAGGCATCCCACATATAAAGTAGAGGAGGATAGGCACGGATGTTAGCCTAGAGCCAATCTTCCTCACACACACACAAAAAAGATCTATAACTCAAACAAAGCAAGGCCGACCTACGGCAATGGTCTTTCCACCAAAACAAGTTAGCGAAGATGGCCATTCTGCCTGTGGACATCTTACTACTGTGCTTGAATGGTTAGATTGTTTGGTTAAAATAATTACAAACTACTCTGAGAGGGAAAAAAAGGCAGGTGCTAGAGAAGTGATTTGCTTCATGCTTCTATCCACTCATAGGTGAATCCAATAGAAAAACAAAACAAAAACCAGCTGTGCAAAAGCAACCAAGCTCAATAATTCGCACAGGAAACAGAAAGGGAGAAATACCCCAGGAGAAAGCTCGTTGGATGGATAGGTAAGCGTGTAGGGCGTAACCAGGCCTAAGAGACTTCATCCTTCACGGAAGGTAAGCTAACCTGACCCCAGGCAGATCAGGATGCTGTAACTGGACTCACTGCACTGCGCACTGCTCTGGCGCCAGGGAGACCCGCTGGGCATCCGAGGCAGGGGGTGGGAGAAAGCGGCTTTGGGGAGTGGGCACGGGTGCCTCCTAACAACATTCTAGTTTCTCCTAAAATAGGTGTGTCTGAGTGGGGATCCAAGGGGCCTGCCTCACAAGCTGTTCTGCATATCTCTGCGTTCTTGGTGTGTAAATGAGGATGGATGTATGCAGTCACAACTGTAATATTAGACTGCATCCTGGTATGTCTACCTTTTTCGATAAACAAGTCTGTGAAAATTCTTGTCGTGTACTTTCATGTAATTATTTTTAAAGTCCATTTGTATACTAAAATTCGACGAAAAATGTAGACATTTTGGGTAAATTTGTATGAAAATGAAAAGAAAATAAATACCAACCAGTTTGTACTATCACACACTTAAAATTTCTTTCTATGGTGGAAAAATGGAAAGTGAGGACAGGTAAGTGACCCACCATCCAAGGCCACAAAATGGGTCCGACCTGGGTCCCAGCACTCGAGGTCCCTTCCACCACCCCCTTCAGCACACCCTGGTGACGTGTAAACAGAAACGTGGCCATCAGGAGATGAAGGGCTGATTGTCTCTGCGTGATGACAGCACTGGGGACAGAGAATAAATTGAGCAGATATGATGCATGTGTGGGAGAACTCGGTGTACGCTCAGGGACAATCGCCCACACGCGCGAGGATGCAGGCGATGCCGGCTTGCTCAAGCGTCTGGAGGACGTGAGTCCCGGTTCTGGCTCTGCTCCTTGGGAACTTCACGGTCTTGCACAAACGTTTCACCTCTGTGGCGACTCTCTTCACGTATAAATACCAAGTCCATCCGGATGATCTCTATGGCCCTGACCTGCTCTGAATTCAGAGGGCCACGATTACAGCGTTCCTTTAAATACTGAGTTCTACTACTTTATGCATAACGGGATCTGATTAAGACAATTTAAAGGGACACAAATTTTAAGCAATGCACTTTACAGACAGAATATGCTACATCATCTCCCGACTGAAGAGAAGTCCCTTTTATTTGTTTTCTACCTGCTTCTGACCCTTTTGAGAAACAGAGAGTAAAGAATTTTTTTAAAAAGGTATTACCCAGACCTGGACTTAATGAACCAAAAGAGCACTTCATAACCCGAAACCCGGTCTTTTCTGGACTGCAGACAGAAGGTGGAACGGGTTGCAGCACAGTCCTTTCTGAAAGCAAATGTCACAGGAGAAGCTCTGAGACTGCGTCGTGGGCTCCCACTGCCTCCCGGGCATCCCCTAAATCCACGTGTGATGAGCTTCCCCAGCTATGCGTTCTGTCAGTTCCCTCCAGAGCCGCACAGAGCGCTTCATGGAAATGTCATTCGCCAGGGCTGCAGTTACTGGTGCTGCAGCAATCATGGGCACAATGCAGAATGGGTCGAATTCAGGGGAGAGCGAGAGCCGGCAATCCAGCCTGGGGACGGGAGAACAAAGCCATTTTCTTTCATTTGCCGTCACACAACCATCAGGCCTTAATTACAAGGCGAGTGTGGGGCTGGCTGCTGAAAGGCTGATTATTATACAGCTCAGCTCCGAATCAGCTCGGTACTGATGGGCTGCGAAGAGAGGAAGCCAGCTTGGCCCCAGTGAAAAGGACCAGGCGGCAACAAGCGAGGGGAGCAGAGGGGACATGCTCTCAGGAATAAAAATAGCTTGAGAGGGAGGGAGGGCCGGCTACCTGAGAGCCAGCTAAAAATAAGGCAAATGGTGCGAATGGTGCGCCCGTCGCTCAGTTCAATGCGAATGCAGTTGCTCTGGCTGGAGTTGTTCAGTCCCGTGGCACTCAGTGTTCATCCTCCTGAAACTCTTCTTTTTTTCAAACAACATTCGCCAAAGATCCCCCCAAACTTGAAGATACTGAGTGGATTTTGTTTTTATTCCTTATTTTTTACAATCAACTTAAAAGCATTCTAAAACAAGTTCCCAAATTATCACCCTACATATTATATGTATATATTTTATATTTATATTAAACATATATTTATATATATTTTGCTATGTCTACATTAAAATATCAAATGTTCAGTTCAAAATATCCTCTAGAGACTGGAATATTGACACAATTGCAAATCTTAACCATCTTTGAATAAAGCCTATGCATTAAAAATAAATGTACTATTTACTGCTAAGAATTACACACACACACACACACACACACGCGCACACACATATTCCTCCCGCATCAAAACACATATATTTATTATGGACAAAACATAAATGCATTTTCCTCATTATTGCTAAAATTTCATTGTAACATGGACAACCCCATGACAGAATGTGACTCAGACCTGTTTTGTTTCAAGTTCTAAAAAAAGATTCTGCTCCTGGGTAGCGTGGTCCCCTTGGACCTGGGATTAGAGGGTGTGGTCCTGGGAAGCTGGTGGAATCCACACTGCCGATCCCACCAGCCGACATTTGGATTGAGCAGGAACTTATTTACCAGCAGGCACACCCTCACGCAGATCGGAGGCATGCACGAGCGTTACAGTGCTCAGCCACAACTATTCATTTAGGGGACCTCATATTTTCTAACGTATTTTACATGACCTAGAAAATAAGCCCTCCATGTGCCTGGATGAGGTACAGACATGAGAGGACATTGAAGTTTGCTGTATGCCCCCCATCCCTTTCTGTCCAGGCTTTTGTTCTCCTGGGATGTGGGGCAGGCAGATGCTCATGTTTTCTTAGCTTATTGCTTATGGGGCACAGGAGGAGTTCAAGAACACTAGAGAGAAGAAGCTGGCATCTTGCCAATGAGCTGGCCAAATGCAGGTGGGTCAGAGTTTTGAGTGATGCAATTTTTGTAATCCATCTCTAAGCAAAATTAAAAGACAGGAACTTTGTCCTGCCACATACAGGCGTTGAACTTCCCTGGTACACTTGGTTACTGAAGACCTAGGAAGTGCAAGCCCTGTGCCGATTCTTTCACACATGCCTGAAAGTGGACACGTTTACTACCTGGAACTACAATGAGAGAAGATACATTTAAGCTACTACCACCATCCTGACCAGCACAGTCAAGAACAGCAGCCCTCTAACTGGCTTCTCCAGGTCCATTCCTTCCTCCTCCAAGCTGTCCTCCACGCAGCAGCAAGACGGTCTTTCTAAAAATTAAATTGGACCCTGCTACTCTCCTGCTCAGGATCCTTCAATGGCTTCCTACTGCTTTCGGGGCTTCCCAAACCTAACTCCTTATCACGCCTACCAGGCGTCATAAGAACTGACCCGACTTCCCTCTCTTAACTCCTAATGTTACTTACAAAGTTCTGCAAAAGCAATTCTCAAAGCGTGGCTGAAGGAACCCTGGGGGTCCCTTAGGCCCTTTCGAGGAGTTAGTGAGGTCTTACCTCATCCAGCTACATAATCTGTGAGGTTGGAATATGTTCATATGCTTCAGTCCAACAATTTAATGCAATATGTTGACTGCAGACACAGATGAGAATTCAGCTGTTCTGTTAAGAAAGGCATTAAAGAGATTTGCTAAATGCTAAATGATTCTTTTTTGATAATTTTTCTTTGTTATGGAAATAGTTATTTTTCATAAAATTATATTACTTATATTAATATGTAATGGATTTTTAAATTGTAATTTAAAAATAAATACATTTTAAGAAAAATCTCAGTTTTAATTTTTTTTTTTTTTGTGAGGAAGATCAGCCTTGAGCTAACATCTGTTGCCAATCCTCCTCTTTTTGCTGAGGAAGATTGGCCCTGGGCTAACATCTGTGCCCATCTTCCTCTACTTTATATGGGATGCTGCCACAGGATGGCTTGACAAGCAGTGCCTTGGTCCGTGCCCTGGATCTGAACCTGCAAACCCTGGGCTGCCACAGCGGAGCCTGTGAAATTAACCACTATGCCTCCAGGCCGGCCCCTCTCAGTTTTAATTTTAATATGGTAAATATAACCCTCATAAATGAAATCTCCATGAAGGCCTCAGAATATGCAGAGTATAGAGGGGCCTTGGAACCCAGACCCTGGAGAACCCCTGATCTAATGCACTGATTTTGCAGTTCGTTGCACATGTGCACAAATCAAACTCTTTTTGCATTGGAGCCTTTGCACATGCTGTTTCTTCTGCCAGGAACACCTATTGCCTAAATGCTACCCGTCTCTATGGGAAGAGCTTACACCTCATTCTCTGTATCAGCTCCGCAATTTCCCTTTATTCAGGACCTCAATTTTTAATTTTCTTAATTGGTTATTTATTCTTTCTCTTGTCTTATGGGAAGAAAGTTCACTGAAGCCCAGGATTCGTCCACCTTGTTCCCTAGCATCTGCACAGGGCCTGACACATGGAGGCACTCAGTGAGCATGATATCTGAGTGCACAGGTGAATGAATGAGATAAAGGGTTGTCATATCTCAGAGCAGATTACTACAGCAAATGTTTTGAAGCTTCTTTGTGCAAGTATATACCAGATTATTATTTGTCTAATACGTTTTAAGTGAGATCTTCCTTGGCATCTGGAGGCTTTGTTATGTGGTAGGATACTCTTGGAAACCCTGGGAGTTGGTGGAATGTTCCCTTTGGTGGTTCAGGATGGAAGGTGGATGAGGATGAGCGAGCCTAAGAACCACACGCATCTAGGATCCCTTTTTGGTGTCAGATTGTGAAGAACCAGGTCATTGCAAAGGACAAAACTAGCAGGTCAGATCTGAGTTTTTCAAGTAAATACCATCTGCTTTTTGTGGGGATTAGAGACCCCGGGAAAATGTCAGAACCATATCCCTGATGAAGAATATGTGAGATCATTCTGTGATATACTTTTTAATCTAAGTAAACAAATGAGTGTTAACCCAAAGCTGCTCGTACTTATGGTTATACAGCAGGTTCCTTGACATTCTGCAGAAGGGAGAGGACGTTCACTTCCCTGGAGGAAGAGACCACTGGGCAAAGAGAAAGTGCTCCTGATGTGAACCTGGGGCTGGGGTGAGTGGTGCCCACTTACTTCAGTGCAAGGAGGATTGGGTTGGTGCCCCACATCAGTAAACCTGGGTAAAACCAGCTACATATAAATAAACAGAAAAATCAAGACCCTCTGATTAGGTAGATACAAAAGAACAGAGCATTACTTGTGCATCCACTTATTATTTTCCCCAGAATCCCATTTCCCATTTCTCATCCTTTCAAGCAGAAGATGGCATGGAGGACGAGTCTTCAGGACATAGATTAGCTGAGGTTTAAAAAAGTCAGTTATTCAACACCCACCAAAGATGGCAGAGCGTTGCAGCACAACCTCCAGTATAGTCTGCTAATCCATTTCCTAAATATTTACTGAAGTCCTTTATACCAGATACTGTGCCTGTTCCTACAGATGAGATGACAGACAAAAACAGACAGTGTCCCTGCCCAGGGGGAAGTCACAGCCAGTTAGTCCCACTCATATACAGCAAAACTCTACTCTTCCTAGAGATGTCCATGTGATGGGATGCATCCTGGTCTAGGAGCTAGAAGGCTTATCCTTGGATACCATTCCACTATGCTCTCTGCCATGATTTTCCCATAGCTTTCGAATTTCTAAAAAATAGGGGTGAACTGAATTATATCATATTCTACTATAAATATGTGTCAGAGGAAACTGGATCCATGCAGGTGCACTTGGAGTGGGTCTATCAAGAGAACATATAATCTAGAATTCAACCCTGCACTTGATACTTTGTACAGCAGCTGTAAGGAACAGTGGAGTCCCATGTGGAAGGTTTCTAGGAAAATGACTCAAAACCCCAGGTATGGCCTTTGCTTCTTTTTTCTTATTCTTTACTCAGTGTTACTTGTTAGTCTTAAACCTCCTGGGCGCACACAGTGCAGAGAGGCGCCTGTTGCTACTGGCAGTGGGTGGTGATTGTCATATACTTAATTTGGATTCAGCAGGCTGGCTCTGCTTTCAGGCTTTCTTCTCAGATGTCTCATTGTTTGTCTCTATTCTGTCTCACTTACGTTTGAATTGATCCTAGCAGAGGACGAAGTCTCACGAGGGAGTCTCCACCGTTCTCCATTGTGAAGGAGGAGCTACCCTTTGTGGTGGGAACTGTGAGACCTCAGATAAGATGATGTCTGCTGCAGTCCAGGATCAGGGCAGAGTTGGAGGTTTGTCCGCAGTGGGGCCTCTTCCTTGGGGAGCTGAGAGCAGTTGGCCTGGGAATCAAGTCAAGGCTTCCAGATCTGTCTGTTAACACTAATGTGGTTGGGCATCCTGATTTTTTAAAGTCAGAACTGCCAGTTCCACACTAAGAAACACGTACTCCCGCTATCTTCAGGTCCTAAAGTCAGTGTCTGGATTGGAAGATCATTTTGTCTCTCTGGACTTTGAAAATGAAGGCAATACTTTTGCCAAAAAGATTTGCTAGTTAAGAATCATGAACATGCTTAAACGTTTGAAAACACAGTGAAACAATGTGCCCTTGTGTCAGAATGCTGCCCTCCTCATATCGCTGCACATGGTCCATCAAAGCTCAAATATTTTGGCTTTTCAATCTCATGAAATCAGGCAAATGCACAAGGTTTGTTCTCCATGCTTCTGTCTGTGAAGCTTTGGGCTATGGGATCAATCCATTTGGGGTTTAGAATATCACCCATACAATCTATAATATAGTCTTTGGAATGTTACTCATATCTGGTAAGTTCTTAAAAATGTCAAAAAAGTAAGAATTAAAAACAGCTAATCAGCAGTCTGGTGCCACATCACACAATTCTGTGATCATATCAGATATGGAAAGTGAGGTAGGGTTGAATAGATCAAGATGTGGACCAGAAAACAATGAACCCCAGGCTGTGGGAGGCAAGTTAAGAGATTTGTGGGTGACACTGCTCCCTCTGGGTTACATGTAAGCTGGGGAATTTCTCAGAATATGAAGCAGACCAAAGTTGCATTGTAGTTATGACTTAAAGTAAAAGATTTGGGTGTCATCCATGTATAAAATGATTTGTAATAAAAATTTTATTTTGGTTCTCTGAACCATTATACTGATGTTAGGTGTGTTTTGCTATTTAATTTATTAATAATGTTTTCCCAATGATCTACAAGATTAACCACATAATGATTGGCATTTTGTAGTTATTAATAATGTTTTATCTTCCTTTAGGACATTCCAGAAACTTTTTGATGTCAAGAGCTTTGCATCACATTGAAATTGAAATTTATAGCTATATTCCTTTGGAATATTACACATGGGGTGGGGAGGAAAATAAACAACCCACGACCAGTGATTTTTCTGTTGAAACTACGTTTGCTGTTGTTTGAAAGCATCAGGATGTGACTATAATGGCTACTTTCAATAGCTACTTGTCCTGTCCACCTTGTCAGGAGGGAAAAGAAGAAGCATCAGGGTGTCTATACTCTAGGACACTGACACCTGACTGACTGTGTGAGAGGTGTCCTTGTTGGCTGTGAGGAGGTCTTCCAACCTCAACAGACCCTCTTGTTAACTCTGAACTAACAAATCTTAGAACCATGTTGTTGGTTTAAAAATGGGATAAATGTACACTGTAACATGAAATGTTATTATCACCTTCCTTATGGAATATTTATTAGTTATGGAATGCTAGAATATTAATGCTGGAAAGATTATGGAAATCATCTACCCCAGTGAATAGTCTTCAAACCTAACTGTCTAACACAATCACTTAGGGTAGATGAAGGAGTGAGTGGTTCTGCTTTCGGAAATGGCATACAATCTTGTTTCAGAATAATCCTCTTGCTGATAACAATTGGAAAGATTAGGCTCTATTTATATAATCTGTTTGAAGGCATTGGAGAGTGATCATGATCTGCACAGTCAAGATTCCAGGCAGAAGGAAACCCAGAGAGGCGAGACTTATATTTAGTACCACTTTCTGCTTGAGACATTTGTTGATACCAAAGTGTACCATGAGGGTCTGAGTATGTGAGTGGAGAGTTCGGCAATACTGCATGATAGGGAGCATAAGATTAGAGTTCACGGCCTGCTGAAAGGAAATTCCCTGGCAAATTCACACACTTTCATTTGATTTTTAAAATAATTTTCATTTATCTCAATTCTTGATTTGATTGAAGTGATTTCCCCTAATCTAGATGCCTGAAAGAAGCAAAAGAATAATACTTTCTCAGGAAGATAACAGAACATAGAATGTCGACATATAACTACAGTTTTTCATCAACAATGTCTGTAATTCAAACAAAATAAAATAAGGCATACAACAAGGTAGATTTGACTGAAACCCAGGAAAAAATAACAGCCAATAAAAACAGATACATTGAAATTATCTGACAGAAATTTAAATGAATTATGGTGAAAATGCTTAAGGAATTTAACAATATGTTGAGTTTTAGAAAATAAATAAAAATTATTTAAAAAATCAAATGGAAATTTTAGATTTAAAAATTATAATTGAAATAAGGAACTCTATCAATGGGATTAACAGAATATGAAGAGAGAATTAGTGAACTGAAAAGCAGGTCAGGAAAAAACATCAAGATTAATATACAGAGAGATAAAATGATAGAAAATACATAAAAGGGTATAAAAATTACATGAGGCATAGCAAAAATCTCTACCACATGTGCAATAGGAATCCTATAAAGAGAGGAAAGAGAAGAGGAACAAAAGAAATATTTGAAAACTTAAGGCTCAGAATTTTCGAAAGGTGATGAAAGATATAAGCCTACAAGTTCAATAAACACTAAGAATCCCAAATGGGATAAATACAAAGAAAATCACACCTGGGCACATCACTGTAAAGCTGCTGGAAACCAAACACCAAAAAAAAAAAATATCTTAAAAACTGCCAGCAATTACTGACAGCTAACTTATCAACAGAAACAACTGAATTCAGAAGACAATGGAAATCTATATTAAAAATACTTAAAGAAAGTAATTGTCAATCTCCTGAAATAACCCGTCAAAAATGAAGGTAAAGAAAGGATATTTCCAGACAAATAAAATATGAAAGAATTTGTCATCAGTAGAACCACATTAAGGAAAATACTAAAAGATTCGTTAGTCAGAAGGAAAATCATCTGATTGTAGCTCAGAGATGCATGAAGAAATGAAGATCAACCCAAACTGTAACAGGTGGATAAAGCTAAATGATTATGGACTGTATAAAATAATATCTGGTAGGATTTAATACATTTATAAGGAAATAATTATGTTTAATAAATATTTATCTACATATGCATTACTTCCCTACATAACACATGAACTGGGGATATGATGGAGTTAAAGCATTCATAAGGTCATTGAATTTTTGGAAAGTGGTGAAACAGGATATTAAATTTTAATAACTCAAGAATGCATACTGTAATTTCAGACTGAGTAGTAAAAGAAAGTATAATTAACAAGTTAATTGAGGTAAAAAGGATTAACATAAAATACTAAATCCAAATGAATTTAAGAGAAAAGTCATACAAGAGGTGGAAAACATAGAAAATAATAGTAAATCAGATGATGCAACCCACTAATAATTACATTGAGATGTAAAGTACTAAATGGTACCATTAATAGTTCAAGATTATCAGACTGGACCGAAAACAAAACCTAATGACAGGCCACTTTCAAGAGTCGCGCCTTAAACATAAGGACACCAGGTGGTTGAAAGTAAAAGAAGGACTAAACATACACAATGTAAATGCCAAATAAAACAATCCCCTATAGAATATTTCAAAATATGCCTAGGTCTAACTTTGGCTATCACTTTTGCTATTCTAAATCTTGGCTATGGTATATGTAACTGTATTATTCAAATTGTGTATGGTGATTCTGATGAACAGTTATGCTTGAGAAACAGTGATCTAGTCTGAATTATTTGTCTTACTGATGAGGAAACTCAGGACAGAAGAGACATTAACATATCATAATCCCTTCAATCACTATGCAATATTTAAGGGCCCAACTACTATGAGCTAAATGATGAATAAGGTACATTTCTTTAATTCATAATTTTTAAAAAGTTGTGTATATGTACAGAAATAACTACAAAACCAGACAGAAAAGGAAAAGACCTTATGAAAGGGACAAGATAAAAAGTATGGATTAGGGGAATGAGAGATTGGTTATGGAGGAGCGTTACGTTTAGTCTTCACAGAATCAGAGGTTTTTATTTGGATTATAAAGAAATGGGTAGACTCGGGAAAGGCTGAGAAGGACATAACAATGAGATCTTTGCAAACAGTGTCCTCAATAACAAAGTGAAGTGTGGATCTACTTCTCATAAAATGTTCATCCTCTGCTTTGCAAAGCAAATACCCTTTTTTGATTTGAGATATTTTGAAATGTCTATTTCTTAAGGTAACAAAGTTTACAGAAAAAATTGTGCCTAAAAGCAGATCATGGGGTAGAGACTGCCAATCTGCGTCCTCCTCTTTCTCCCAGCCACACAGCCAACCTACATTTATGGCCTCCCTTGCAGTGAGGTGTTGTCGTGAACCGAGTCTGAGCGATGGTTGTAGCAGACGTGAGGTGCAGCACAGTCAAGCAGGCTCATAAATATCCCAGTCCATGAGCCGTGGTCACTTGTTCCATTCACCAGGTCGATGGAGGATGGTGGAGCCACAGGGTAGAAAGAGTGTAGGTCCCAGCATGGCTGGTTAGGGCAGAACTCCCTGCTCCCATCCAATGACTCGTATGACCTGAGTGAGAATATACTTTCAGTATGTCGAGCTACGGATGTTGAGGGCTGAGTGCGTGCCAGTTTGCCTCCTATGTTATTAGAGTTGGCCTCCGCTCATCTCTTGGTCCCATTTATTTAGCTCTATTCTCTGACCCTTCTGCTCTCCTCTCTCTAAAGCACCATTTCCTTTTTCTCCCGGGAACTGTCCAGGAGAATAAGTCATATGCATGTTGAGTCCTTCCTCAGCTGCACGAGGAGTAGATAAGGCACACACATGCTTTCTGCTGTGGAAATTACCTATCAGGGGGCAAGCAGCACTGAGGCATTCAAGAGTGACTTCTGAAAATATAACGAAGTTCAGAGTGGTTCCCATTCTCCATCCACAATCTCAGCATGCAGCACTTTGCTTTAACCAAGTCACAGAGTAGAGACGCTGTTCTCTTCCTCTGGGCATGTCTTCACTTAGACAACTCCCTTACATTTACGTTGGGCTCTACGGTTTACAAAGTGCATTTCCATAAAACACGTCATTTGATTCCCCCAGCGGTGCAATGAGGAAGGGTAGGCAGATAACATCACCAGCTTATGGGTCTGGTAGAGACTGGCTCAAGGAAGCCAGTCACTTGCCACTGTATTCATGTCCTACTGCTGCTATAACAAATTAGCACAAACTTAGTGACTAAAAACTATGAAAATTTATTATCTTACAGTTCTGGAGGTCAAGAGTTTTAAAAATCAAGCCCCCAAATCAGGGCTACATTCCTTGTAAAGGCTCCAAGGGAGAATCCACTTCCTTGCCTTTTCCATTTTCTGTAGGCTCCCCATGTTTGGCTCTTGGCCCCTTCCTCACATCACTTTCATTTCTGCTTCCATCACCACATCTCCTTCTGACTGTTTCCTTCTGCCTCCGTCTTACAAGAACACTTGTGATTACACTGGACCCACCTAATAATGCAGGATAATGTCCCTACCTCAAGATCCTTAACTTAATCACATCTGCAAAGTCCCTTTTGTCACTCGAGGTGATGTAGTCACAGATGCCAGGGATTAGGACATGGGCATCTTTGGGGGCCATTACTCTTCCTACCACGCTCATGTATAGTAAATGCAGAGGAAAGCCTGAGCCTTCTAAGGTCGAATCTTTCTACTCTACAGTAATGCCTCTTCTGAAGAGGGAATTCCTTAAATACCAGTAACAACTGGGAAAAGTCAGGTGGTCCTTGGCGCACATCTGGTTGTTAGTAAACTAGAGCTTTTTTGCTCTGGAGCCCTATAGGAAAGGCCACCAGTGCAGGAATCAAAGGTTTTTGTGTGTAACGTAGTGTTCCGTTCCTGCCTGTGCCATGCAGATTAGATCCCCACGAGCACATGATCTACTCAAAATCCATGAGTTCTGGAGAAGTCAACAGAGCACATTAATATTTCATCGGTAACATCTGACAGGTTGCACACCATGCATGAATACCCTGGCCCTCTACAAGTGACCTGAAGTAAGTGTTTTATATAATACCTGATACATTGTCATTCCAACTATGGAAGCTGAAAAATAAATAAAAATTTTGAAAACACCTAGCTTTGAAACAGACAAAGAAAGTGTGTGTGTGAATTAAACGGTTGCATCGGATCCATATTGACAATAGTGCATACGACACAGTCAACTGGGATCAATCATTTCTGGGATCACAGTCAATTGCTCCAGGATGGGTTCAGATCAAACCTGCTCTCCTGATGGTCCAGCTCATTTTTCCAACTCAAATATGATATAACCTATTGTTTAACAATCCTCTATTTTTGCCATTAATGGTTAGCTTTTTAAGAAAATTTAAGCATTTTTAAGTTGACCCATTTTAGTGGTATTTTAAACTCCTTATTCCATAGTTTACCACTAATGACAAATTAACTTTTAGGTTTCGAAAATTCTAAAACCCTCCAAAACCACCCCTTGAAGCCCTGTTTTTGATGGCATTTAGTCATTACTACAGAAGTAAGAAATAGAGCTTTTTATTGGAATCTACTAGCTGAAAATAAACATTCGTATAAACAAAGCACAGAAAACAATTATTGCACTCCATAACTGTTTTTCTTATTTTTAACTTGTATTTTATTCATTTCTTACTATGTGAAACTTAAGCAAATCTTAACCTGTCTCTTCTTTGATTCAAGTAAGATACAGGTTTTTAATGTTCCCTAAATTCCATCACATCTGTTTTTCTTCAAAAAAGGGGAAAAAAGACTGAATGATGCACCTGATAATGTGACACACTGAAGGGAGAATCCAAACTGAATGATACTCCCTCTCAGGTTTCCAGATTATTTGCTTTAAGCATTATCCATGTTAGAAATACCTCTCCCCCTGTCTGCTGTCACTGAAGTCCCTTAGCTCAGACCTTCATCATGCTTCACCGGACACCAGCAAGACCGGTCTTTTTGGAGTCCAGACCCCTGGGACTGTTTGCATGCGGTAATCCACTCCAGCCAGTGCCATTGGGTTTTCTCTCTAACGCACATTTCTAAAGATGTATCTCCATTCCCCCTTCTCTGAATGTACAGGACAAAGTCCAAAATCCTTAGATGGTCAACCAAGGCCCTTTGATTTGGTTCTCACCAAGGCTTCTGGTATGGACTCCTCCATCGCCACCTAACATTTTACATTATGGCAATATCAAAGTCCTATAATTTCCCAAATATACTAAACCGTGTCATATCTTCATGTCTGTGAACATCTATTTTTACTATCTACCTTGTTCTTTGCTTGCTGTTTACCTGATGAAGTCTTAGTCATCCTTCAAAATCTAGCCCATCTGGAAGTTCTTTTGATAAGCCTTCTGTAATATTGAAGAGGAAATGTGGGCGTTATTTGTTGGACACTTCCGTCCACATTTTCACAGTGCACTGAACTTATTTACCCGTCTGTCTCCCTCTGGGCCATAAGCAGCTGGGTGTCAGGACCTGTATCTTACAGATCTTCCTGTCCTCATCACCAAATACAATGTCTCAATGTTTTTCAGGGTCTCAGAAATCAAATTAAAAGATGGTAGCACAGTAAGAGAAAGAGTAGAAAATTACTTAGTTCATCCTTCAAACAGACAAAATGCACTGTTGCCTCTCTGAAATCTGTCTTCCATAAAGCTGCTGGAATGAATATACAGTTGATGCTCAATATCTGCAGGTTCCATATCTATAAATTTGCTTACTTGCTAAAGTTTACTTGTAACCTCACATTCAATGCTCGCTGTGCTTCCTCTGTCATTTGTGGACATGCACAGAGCAGCAAAAAATTTTGAGTCACTTGCAGTTCATGGTCCCAGCTGAGGTCGAATGAGGCAACCTCTGCCTCTTTAGTTCAGCTTCATGCTGAAATACGTGTCCTTTCCATGGTCTATTTAGTGCCACATTTTCCACATTTTTGTGCTTTTTGTTGGTGATTTCTGTTTAAAATGGCCTCCAAACACAGTGCTGCAGTGCTTCTGGTGTCCCCAAGGGCAAGAAGGCTGTGATATGCCTTTTGGAGAAAATACACGTGTTAGGTAAGCTTCATTCAGGCATGAGTTACGGTGCTGTTGGCTGTGAGCTCAGTGTTAATGAATTGACAATACACATTAAATAAGGTGCCTTTAAACAGAAACACACACAAAACCAAGGTTATGTATTGATTAGTTGATGAGAATGGGGTGACCATAGGTTTGCAGGAACCTCACCCTGTATTTCCCTTAGGAGCAGTGGTTCAGAATTTGCTGAGTGTTTATGGTGATGCTATAAAAATGACAACTAAGAATAATGAGAATTAACTGTATTGTGTATAATTATACATATACATTATATATATATGTATATGTATATATATATAACACAAATATAATGATGTCCTTTCCTGCTTAAAACCCAATTCACTGATGAGGAGAAGTGTTTATATTTTGTTTTGGGTTTTTGTTTTTTTGTTGCTGGTAAAGATTTGCCCTAAGCTAACATCTGTGTCAATTTTCCTCTATTTTATATGTGGGTCACCGCTACAGCATGGCTGACGAGTGGTGTAGGTCTGTGCCCAGGATCCAAACCCAAGAACTCAGGTCGCTGAAGCAGAGCACACCAAACTTCACCACTATGCCATGGGGCTGGCTCCTATGTTTCTTTTTTGCCCATCTTTATCTTTGTCAAGGAGAAAGGCATCTTGAAATGGTATACTAGTTTGGCAGGCTGAGCCTAGGCCAGGCTTACTCTTTGTTAATTTTGTATAGTATAATATACTGTTTAGAATAATGTCTTCACATCTATCTTAAGTACACCACCAACTAACCAATTAAATCTGCTGATTGCCATTGAAAAATGCTTATTATATTTATAAACAGTGCAAATATTTTTTCTCCTGAAATGTATTAAAAATGTTTTTAAAGTGAGAGAAATATCTTCAAATATGACTTATTATTTTTTAAAATCTTGCCTAACACTTTATGATAGAGCAATCTCAAGCTCTATTTCTTAGTTCAATTTATATTGATACTTGCTTTTAAGACCTGTCATAGTTGAAAAGATACCTCACAAAGAAACATTCATCTAAAACTGAAGGAGAGTAACTTCTATATTAGCTATTGTTAACTAAATCGTAATACTTATTTTTCAATTATTTCTACAGGTTATGCCAAGATTTTTATTGAAATTCAACTAATAAATTTCTGTTGATCCCAAACGCCATAAGTTGCTCTTATAAACCAACTAGAAGGTGTTAAATATATATATATATTTAAATATATAAACAAATGGATTCAAATCCCACTGAAACGATTTATTTTGACAGTCTTTAAAATTGCTTAGGCATTTTTGTTTACAAATTTTTAAAGTGGGTATATCTGAGAGTTTTTAATAGGTTTCAAATATCATTTATAACAAAATAAAAAAATCACATAACAACAACAACATTCCTAAACACCCATTTTCAAAATGCTCTCTCCATAGTACAAATTTCTTTTTAAAGAGATTCTCACTAATTGTTAGAAAATCATCCTTACCTTCAAGCAAGATTAAAGGTATTTATTTTTCCAAAAATATCTGCTGGTACCATACTTCTTTAGTCACTATCCTCATCTATAGGTAACAAATTTCGAACATGTCTCGTTTTGTAAAATAATAATTTTGTTTACCATTAAAGCTGACGACACTTAAAATCTTACTATAAAAACAAGTAGACATCTTTGTGGTACAAACAATTTTCACAGTAATGTCCCATTTCATTACAAAGTATTAACATATATTGCAATATAATTTACAAATCCATTTACTGAGGCCCTCATAAACTGCAATACAGAGCAAAATGCTAAAGGCCAGTGGAAGCGTGAGATTCCCAATTTTATGCCCCTGCACTGTGGACTGCTCATTCACTGCAGAATGCCACACACGACATGCTGACATCTGCTGATGTCATGATGCATGACATCTGGAAAAGGTGAAGGTGCCCGTACTCATTCATACGTTTTATACTAGGAAAGCAAAGTAGTTATTTAATACAAATAAGTTCAAATATTTTATTTTTACACCCCAATACCTTGTGAAGCCTCTGAAATATGGGCATTCCACTTTGAACACCAATATCCTAGATCCCCATATCAGTGTTCAAATTCCCCCCAAATCAGTTGCTCCATAACAAAGGATTAGTTTATAATTCAGGAAGATTAGCTAGTGCCTAGCTGAGACCCAAACATGACATGTGGCTGCCAGTGTTTATTAAGTTATGAATAAGAAGCATGATGAATAACCAAATTAAGAAATTATACAGATATATAACATATTATAAAATATATATAACATATTAAAATATGTTATATTAAAATATGTATATAGCAATACTATACATATATTTTGTTAGTCTAATATATACACAATTTAGTACGCACACATACACTTTAAATTCCCACAGGTGCTCTGTTGCAAGGTAAGTATAACTGGTATTTAAGTTGCATAGATGAGATTAGTATTAATTAGTAATATTGTTTCACGGCTAAATCAGATATTTATCTTTTCCCTTCTTACTTTTTAACTTCCCTATCATCTACAATTAGTTTTAATGGTTAAAATGTCTATAGTATCATGTACTGTGTTCTCGTGGTTGTAGCCATTGTCATACACAGGTCAACAAATTTTAAAACACAAAGGTCTTGAATTTGGCCACCAAAGAGCTGATATTCCTCTCTTCTCCTAAAGCTCTCAGTTCCACCCCCCTCCACTCTAGACTTGATGGTGTTATCCCATGCTCTGTGCCAAGGCCCTGGTACTGGGCGGCCTGGGGAAGCAGAGCTCCGTGGACAGGTGTCTATTGTCTATCCATTCTGAGGATCATAGTAGGTCGATCATTTATCTTTTGTGATGGGAATAAAGGGAAATATATACGGCAAAGGAGAGTAGGGGAGAGTAGTCGAGTTCATACTCTCATCAACTGGAGACTTTGGGAGAGAATACTGAAACAGATGAATTAAGAAAAAGTAGGACTCTTGCTTCCCACCAAGATGGAGTAATAGCAGCTGAACTTATCCTCTCACCAGAAGCAACCAACTGAACAAAAATACAAACAGACAAATTACGTGAAACAGTGCTTTTCAAGACACTAAATGTCAGACAACGAAGGAGAGTGATCTCTGAGACCCATTCATCAAGAGATGGGCTCTGTGATTGTCCTGCCTGTCTACCGTGAGAAAATTCCCAGGATGGGTTGCAGGAGGAGGGACCCAAGAAGAGCCCAGTGGACTTCTGAGTTGAGGAGACAGAGCTAAGCATCCAGGGAGACCAGAAAGGCCAGAGTTCTTGGGACAGAGCACTGGAGAGAACAGAGATGCACAGAGAGAGCCCTGGAGGTTTGCAGAGGGTCCCGCAAGAGTACGTAGCAGAGTAATTATCAGCACAAGTCTGAGGAAACTACCTGGGGTTGGGGGAAGAACCACCTGAAAATACCTGCAGAAGAAGATGAGGTACTCACACAGGGCAGAGAATAATGGCTGTTCCATAGCTGGGGTGTGAGCCTCATGACTCACAGGCCCCGGGCCAAATACTCATAAAGATCCTGACTCAGTAACCAGGAATAATTAGTTATAGACTAAATATGACTTAGATGCTGCCAGATAAATTTTAAAAGCTAGACCACAATTGATCAAACTGTGTCCAAGTAATTTAACTGCTTCCAAGAGCACAGCTCAAAAATATTTCTAGGAATGAAAATATATCCAGTACTCAAAAAGGAAAACTCATAATCTCTAGGATTCCATTAAAAATTACCAGGCATGGAAAGAAGGAGGAAAATAAAATTCACAGTGAGGAGAAAAATCACTCAATTCAAACTATTGTAGAACTAATACAAATGTTGGAATTATCAGACAAGGACAATATATAATCATTATAATTGTATTCTATATATTCAAAAAGTTAAGTGGAGACAGAAGATTAAAAAAAAACTTAAATCATACTCCTACAAATAAAAGCTGTAATGTCTGAGATGAAAAGTACACTGGATGAAATAAATGACAGACAAGCCCTTGAAGAATTAAAGATTAGTGAATTGGAAGATGTAGCAATATCAACTATCCAAAATGAAACATGCAGAGGAAAAACTATTTAAAAACATGAACAAAACAGCAGTGATTGTTGGGACAGCTTCTAGTGGACTAATGTACACGTAATCAGACTAACTGAAGGAGAGGAGATGGACAGGGCCCTTCCCCCCCAAAAAAAATTGAAAATAGTGGCTTAAAATTGTCCAAATTTGATGAAAACTTCAAAACCACAGATCCAAAGTAAATCAACAAAACCCAAGCTCAAGAAACAGAAGAGAATTACATACAGCAGACAATAACCAAATTGCTCAAAACCAGTGATAAACAGGAAATGTTAAAGTAGATAGAGGGGAAAAAAAAAAGTCAAGTTATATATAAAAAAAAACAAAGATAAGCAATATAATATTTATTATCAGAAAAAATGCAAGCAACAAGGCAATAGAGCACCATCTCTAAGTTCTCAAAGGAAAAAAATCTGCTTGACCTAGAATCCTTTACCCAGAAAAAATACCTTTTGAAAGGGAAGGTAAAATCAAGACTTTTTCAGGTATATAAAAGCTGAAATAATATACATCAGCAGACTGGTCCTGCAAGAAATGTTAAAGGAAATTGTCAAGCAGAAGGAATATAATACAGATATGGATCTCTGCAAAGTAACAAAGAACATCAGAAATGGTAACTATATGGATTTTTCTCATTATTTAAATCTCTTTAAAATTAAACAACAGTTTGAACAAAAATAATAATGCGGCATGTCATGTATAACATATGTAAAACATATGTAAAATTTATGACACTAACACCAAGGTCAAGGGGGAAGAAATGCAAGTATAGATAGTATTGTAAGATTCTTGTATTATATGTGAAGTCATATAATATCATTTGACAGTAAACTGCAAAAAAAGTAGGATTTATTGTATAAACCCAAAGCAACAACCAAAATAACAATAGCTACTACAAAAGAGTTATAACTAATAAGCCAACAAAGGGGATAAATAGACCTATACATAATAAATCAATCCAAAACAAGGCAAAAATTAAGAGAAAGGGAACAAAGAACAGATGGGATAAACAGAAAACATATAGCAAGATGGTAGACTTAGATCTAACTATATTAATAATCACATTAAATGTAAATCTAAACACCACAATGAAAAGGCAGAAGTTGTTGAATTAGATAAAAAAGCAAGACCTAACTAGACGCTGCCTACAGAAAAACATCTTATATACAAAGACAAAAATAGGTTAAAGCAAAAGGATGAAAATATATACCAGGGATAAAGAAGGTCATTTTATAATGATACATTAATAAAGAAGAGATAAGAATCTTAAACATTTATGTACCTAATAACGGAGCTTGAAAATACATGAAGCAAAAACTGAAAGAACTGCAAGGAGAAATAGACAAATACACAATTATTCCAACACCCCTCTCTCAATAATTCGTAGAACAAGCAGACAGAAAATCAGTAAGGATACAGACTTGAACAACACTATCAACCAACTAGACCTAATTGGCATTTACAGAACGCTCCATCCAACAACAGGAGAATATATAATCTTTCCAAATGCACACTGAATATTTACCAAGATAGATAAGATTCTGGGGCATAAAACAAGTCTCAGTAAATTTAAAAAGATTCAAGTCATATGAATTATATTCTCTGACCACAGTGGAATTAAAGTAGAAAGTTTTTTGTAAAATCCCTAAATATTTGGAAAATAATAACACTTCTAAATAACTGAAAAGTCAAAGAAGAACTAAAAAGGTAAATAAATGTATTTTGAACTAAATTTGAAAATGAAAACAAGCCCCACAACATGTAAATTTAAGGCTTGTTACTACAGCAGTATGGAGGGGGAATTCATAGCAACAAAAGCATATGTCAGAGAAGAATAAAGATCATGACTTCAGTTTCCACCTTAAGTAACTAGAAAAAGAAGAGCAGATTAAACTCGAAGTAACTGGAAGAAAGGAAATTATAAAAATCAGAGCAGAAATCGATGAAATAGAAAACAGAAAAAAGTAGAGAAAAATCAATAAACCAAAAATTTGTTCTTTGAGAAGATCAATAAAATTGATAAATCTCTAATTAGGCTGATCATAAAAGAGAGAGAGACAGAAAGATAGAGACATGTGTACGTGTGTGTGAGAGAGAGAAAGAGAGAAAATTAATTACCAGTATCAGAAGTGAGAGAGGGAAGATCAATACAAAATATATACATATTAAAATTAATACACGAATATTATGGGCAACTTGAGTCAATAAATTCAACAACTTAGATGAAGTGAAAAAGTTTCCTCAAAAGACACAAACTACCAAGTTCATTCAACAAGAAACAGATATCTTGGATAGCCTATATCTATTAAAGAAATTCAAAGTATAGTTAGGAACCTTCCCATGAAACAAATTCCAGGTCCAGATGGATTAACTGGTGAAACATACCAAACATTTAAGAAAGAAATAATACCAATTATACACAAATTCTTCCAGGAAATTTAAGGGGGGGGGCACAATTCACAACTCATTCTATGATGCCAGCATTTCTCAGATAACAAAATCAGACAACGGTATTACAAGATAAGAGAAATATAGAGCAATACCCATCATGAACACAGATGCAAAAATTCTAAACAAAATTTTAACAAAGTAAATCTACAGCATAAAATACAGTATGTCATGGCCAAGTGGGATTTAATCAAGGTTAGTTTAACATTTGAAAATCAAAATAATTCACCACAAATAAACTAAAGAAGAAAAAAAATCCACATTATCATTTCAATAGATGCAGAAAAATCATGTGACAATATCCAACATGCATTTCTGATTAAAACACCAAACTAGGAATAAAAGGGAACTTCTTCAACCTCATAAAGAGCATCTATACAAAATTTATAGCTTAATTTATCCTCAAGATCAGGAACAAAACAGTAGTCTTCCATGACCTCATCTAATCAACAATATACTGGACATTTTGCCAGTGCACTAACGCAAGAAAAAGAAATAAAAGGCATACAGACCCACAAAGAAAAAGTAAAACTGTCTTTATTTTGTAGATGACATGATGGTATATGTAGAAAATCTGGTGGAATCCACAAAAAAGCTACTAGAACAAGTAAATATTTAATAAGGTTGCAGGATACAATTTCAAAACTAATTCCACATACTAGCAAAGAACATTCAGAAATTGAAGTTAAAAATATAACTTACAATAGCATCCAAAATTTTAAATATATAGGTAGAAAACTGACAATAATGAGCAGGACCTACATACCAAAAATTAAAAAAACTTTGCTAGAGAAATTAAAAAGGACCTACATAAATTTAGATTTATATTATGCTTGTGTTGATAAGATTCAGTGTTTTTAACATGGCAGTTCTTTCCAAATTCTTCTACAGCTATAGTTCCAGTGCAATCTCAATCAAATTCCTAGCAATCATTTTCTAAAGAAATTGACAAGCTGATTATGAAATTCACATGGAAATGAAAAGGACTTGGATTAGTCAAAGCACCTTTGTAAAAGAACAAAGTCGGAGAATTAACACCACCTGATTTCAAAATTTATCATAGAACTAAGAAACCAATACAGCATGGTATTGGCATAAAGACAGACACGCAGACCAATGGAACAGAATTGAAAGTCCAGAAATATATAAGGACCCACCCACATAAGGACAACTGATTTTTGACAAAGATGAAAATGCAATTAATGAAGAAATGATACTATTTTTAACAAATAGAGCTGGAACAATTAGATAACTATAATAAAAAGTTAAACAAATAAACTTTGATCCACACCTTGCACAATATATAAATTAACTCAAAATGGATCATAAACCTAACTAAAATATGAAACACTAAAACTTCTAGAAGAAAACATAGAAGATCTTTATGACTTTGAATTAGGCAAATACTTTTTAGATACAATATCAAACATACAATTCATAAAAGAACATATTGTTAATTTGGACTTCATCAAAACTAAAAAGGTCTGTTCTTCAAAAGGCAGAGTTGAGAGAAGGAAAAGATAAGCCACAATCTGGGAGAAAGTATTTGCATATAAAGGACTTCTATCAATAATAGCAAGCACCCATCCCAATTTTAAAAAAGGACAAATGATTTGAGCAAAGTCTTCACCAAAGAAGATATATGGATGGAAAACAAGCACATGAAAAGATGCTCAACATCAGTAGACATTAGGGAAATGCAAATTAAAACCCCAATGTGATGTTCTACAAACCTATTAGAATGCTAATAATAAAAAGACTGACCACATAAAGTCTTGAGGAAGGTGTGGAGGAACTAGAGTGCTCAGACACCGCTGGTGAGAATGTAAGATGATAAACTTTGGAAAACAGTTTGCATTTTGTTAAAAAGTTAAACTTACACCCACCATATGACCCAGTCATTCCTCAGCTAAGTATTTACCCAAGAGAAATGAGAGTATATGTTCACACACGGACTAATTACACAAAAGTTTCATAGTAGCTTAATTTGAAATAGTCAAAAGTTGGAAACTTTTGATGGACCAAAGTATCCATCAAAAGGTGAGTTGATAAATTGTGTAATATCCACACAATGGAATACTACTTGGCAATAAAAGTTAGTGCACTACTGAAACAACAACATGGATGAATCTCAAATACTGATGTTCAGGGAAAAACACACAAAAAGTATATGCTGTATAGTACAATTTATATAAAATCCTAGAAAATCCAAACTTATCTCTAGTGACAGAAAGCACTTCAGGGGTTGCCTGGGGATGGGGGCAGGGAAGAACTGGAGGGGGTGCTACATAGAGAAGCATAAGGAAATTTCAGGGTGATGCTGAGTTCACCATCTTGACTGTGGTGATACACAGGCACGTACATATGTCAAAACTTATAAAATTACACACATTCAATATGTGGAGTTGATGTTATGTCAGTTATAACTCAATCGATCAGTTAAAACAACAAGAGCAGTCGGTGAAGCAGAGGAAAGAGCCAGAGCAAACACTCAACTTTCTTTCCAGATTCTGTCCTGCCTCCTCTCCTCTCAAAGACCTAAAAGAAACAGACATTTAATGCAAGGGCTAAAAGTGAGCACAGTGCGATGGATTCCCAGCACCTCCAGTGTCACTAATATTTCTGGTTTATAAAATGTCACATAAATCTTGAGACCAGGAGGCAGGGCCTTTCATTCCATAGTGTGAAATAAAAAGCATAAAAAACTTGAATGTCTAAGAGACAACGCTTTGGTATGGATAAATTTGGCTAAAATGGAAATGATATTTCCTGTCTTAATGGAAGGAAGGAATTTTGAGTCAGGAGGATGCGGTCACACTGGTAAGAGTGAATGGTAAAAGAAGTGGTTGAGGGCAGTGAAAACCAGTCTTATAGTTTGGCTTGGTAAGCCATGTTGCTTTGCATTGTCTCATTCCTCAAGTCCTAGAGAAAAGCTCTGAGCAGAAATTATTTATGTAATCAACAGCTAATCGCATAGGCAATTGAGTGGAGGTCCTAAGAACGGGTACCGGGAGAAAGACTTACAGGTGCAAACTTGGGGGTGTTTAGAATTGGTTCTCTTTACAATTTTATGAAAGACACCCTGCCTCCAGCCTTCTCTCCCTTGCAGAGTTTGTGCTAATTGTCCCACTTGTGGGTAGCCCCGAAGGGACACAGGGCAGAGGGAAAGTGCATGTCCCTGGGTGAGTCGGGGAGGGGGCAGCATAGAAAAATGGAAAAGAAAGTGCATGGTATTTCCAGGACCCAGAATAGTACAAGCCTATTGATGATGATGATCCCAACAATAAAGATGACAGTTTAAAAGAGGGAGGAGGAAGAAGAGAAAGGACTGAATTTAAAGAAGAGAATAATCATGATAAAAACAAGTGAATAAATAAAATGCCTATTAGCAGAGTCAGCAATAGAAAAATTGTGCACCTTGAAATATCTGGTTTTGCTAAATATCTTCTGTCCACACTGCCTTTTCTTCTGCTAAACTGTGCTTCTTTCCCAAGATGTCTTTGTGGAATCTCTGAAGGTTTTTTCTTACAATGACAGTGTCGCTTCAGATGTTTCCTGAAGGACTCAGTGCCGAGCCATATTGCTCTCCAGGAGGGCGGACTGGGAATGGCTGTCACAGATCGGGTCTGTGGATCCCTTGGACTTTCTTGATGGAGAATTATTAGTCTGAGCCTGCTGACCTTTCCTGGCTAACTAAATTCAGGTTCAAGATTTTCATCAAGGACTGGCCCCAGAAATCTGATTCAGGTAGAGGAAAAGCCTGTTCAGAGCTTGTGATGGGCACAGAATGAACCTGAGGTCCCTGTCTGGGGACTGGCCTGTGCCACAGCCACTTGTGTGCAGCCACAGTCACTGAGAAAAATATAATACAAAAGGAAACAAAATACTATTACTGAATGATATGAGAGAGAGAGCGAGGGAGCTGGCAATGACCACTGATTCTTCCCACAGATGTAGACGCCAGCCTCCTTCACCTCCAGTTATCCGGAGACAGGAGCTGGATTTCTGCCACTCCAAGTACCTGGCTTATAAACTAGAAGCTGTTCTCCTCTGTTAGATGAATTTAATAAGCTTACATCTGATCAAAACCACCACATCTTGAAGTATGAGTAGCTTTGGGGTATTGCCACTTTAGATGAGAAATTCTAGATAGAAAAGCCTTCAATTTCCAAGAGAGTGGAGATATCAAGATAAAATTCCTGGGTCAAAGCATTGGACCCCTTCTGTAAAACAGTGCAGCACTGCCTGTGGAGGCCCGCCGTATCCTCTGGGCCGCAGTAGGCAAGCCGTGGACCACCCAGGCAAACACTGACAGGGATAAATGATGGACAAATGTTCACGCTTCCAACCTTGCAGAAAGTCAGCCAATTAAACACCACGTGTTGTCTTCTCTCACTTTACGGTATTTAATTAGTAAATGATTTTTCCTATAGTTTTGTAGATAGAACCAAATTTTTTCCTATTGTACTTCAAGGGCTATTGGACATTGGGACTATGAAATATACATAAAATATATATTTTATATCAAATACATATGTGTGTACATATGTGTATATTATATGTATATACATATATAATACATAAAATATATAATTTTATGCAGTATTTTATATATTTAAAATTATATATTTTATATATTTATTTTAATATAATATTTTATATAAAATATATTCATAATATATAATATACATTTTAGACTATCAAAACTCAGTGAAGGAGTTCAGTATCATTTTAGAAACATGTTTAGAAATACATCCTATATTTTCCTTATATTATGAATTTATGACTTTCTATAGGAGTTAGGTATTTTTAAATAGATGTTTGTGAATGAAAGATTACAGTGCTGCCTGAGTCCTGATTTGGCCCCCTCAAGGCAATCTTAGAGAGGTAAGACAGACTCTAGACTAGACTGTGTATAGACTCAACGTTTGTTAATGTTCTCCCATCTCTTTGAGAGGGATGAATCTTAAACTCTGGGATACCTACTTATATTTTAAAATAAAACTTTAGGATTGTCAAGACAAAGTTCTAATGTGATGCAATGGCAACAGAAGGTAAAACATCAGAATTTTTTCAAAAAATAATTCTTATAATTGACATCTTTAAAATGAAATTGGAAGCTATTATAAAACATGCATATTTTAAAAACCCTATTATAACGAGATTCAAAACTCAGAAGTATCTTTCATTAAAGACAGTGCTGACATTCTTCCTGTCTTCTGAACAAACCTTTATGGAGGGTCCCTCTACGCCCCACATGCTGTGCAATGAACTTTGTGGGCACTGCCTCCCACTCCACTTCTCGCAGTCAGGAAACTGCAGAGTGGAGACCCAACCCTTTGCAAGATGACTGAGCTGAGCTGTCAACCACTGGATATCCTTCCTGTACATGTGGGTCATTTCAAAAATCAGAGAGGAGTTAATTCCTTTGGATCAAGACAAGCAAAAACAATAATTGAAGAAAGTATTAGAATTGAGAAAGTTGAATAAGACCAACTGGCCTGTCCCCCTATATCCTTTCATACTCATAAGGGTCTTTAGTAGGCTGTTCAGTGGTAAAGTTTCTCTAGGAAAGATAATTTGAAACAAATAATTTAAGCGCATTTATTTATTTTGGAGTTGAATCAGGCACAAATGAAGTCAGATTGATAAACTTCACGTTTCTTTTTACAAAGATTATCCAATGTTTTGTTGTTTTAAAACTAAAATCTAGTTATTGATTGGTTCCATAGTGACACGTGGCATTAGGCATTTCTAAAAATAGCTGATTTGCTAGATTGCAGGGAAATTTTTAATTTTTAAATTATCTCCTCCACAGGTTCAACCATTTGCTTTCCTATATTTTTCTAAGACTCTATAGGCCAATTTTTGTTTTTATAAGATTAGATTCAAAAAGATAACTGGAAGTTCAAAGTCCAAAAGCCTATTTTGCAATTAGCCTTCAGATGGGAAAGCTATCTATGCAGCATATTTTATTTCTTCAGGTTCATTTTGGAATGTTTTCAAATTTTTCTTCTAAAACTAAAAAAAGACTTCTATTTATTTATTTATTTATTTTTAATTTTTTTTGTGAGGAAGATCAGCCCTGAGCTAACATCCATGCCAATCCTCTTCTTTTTGCTGAGGAAGACAGGCTCTGAGCCAACATCTATTGCCAATCCTCCTCCTTTTTTTCCCCAAAACCCCAGTAGATAGTTGTATGTCATAGTTGTACATCCTGCTAGTTGCTGTATGTGGGACGCGGCCTCAGCATGGCCGGAGAAGTGGTGCGTCGGGGCGCGCCTGGGATCTGAACCCGGGCCGCCAGTAGCAGAGCGCGTGCACTTAATGGCTAAGCCATGGGGCCGGCCCTAACAAAAGACTTTTAAACAAAAGATTTGCAAACACAGGAGGGCTCCATGTGAAAATGAACTCACAGTTGAAACTACTCTACCACCAACCTACTCCAAGTGGGTCAACTAAGGGAAACATAAGGATACAGACACAGGACGCGAATCCAACCATCCGTGTGGTTGAGGACAACAGCAGACCTTTGTGTTGCTTTCACTGAGCAGATAGGTGAGGCATGTCTGTCGTGTGATGTTCTTGTAAGATGACTATCTTAAAACAAAGCTCACCTAAACATGCTATTGGAAAGAAAAAACAATAAATGGAGACAAGTAATTTAAACATTTTAAACAGGCCAGTTTAAGTACATAGACCAACTTCCAATGAATCCTCTATGAATTTGTATGTGAACTGGATCTCCCACCTTCATTATAAGGAAACATTCTACGAACAGTTGCTCCCTCGTCTATCTGCGGGAGCACCTATTGTGCTCTCCCTTATTTAAAAATAGAAGGGCGTAAGAGCAACAGATGGCAGCCCAGAAAAGGAGTCAAGCTGAGATTTTCTAACAGACAGCAAAGGATGAAGGTTGATGGGCTCAGTGTCAACTGTGCAAAATTAATACCCCTGAAAAGATGAGAGAATTAAATGACTACAACACTACGCTTTTCTAATTTTAAATGTTTGCAGGTGAGAAGGAAAGAAATTAGAACAGCTTCAGTCTCATCCTGCTCTAGGCCATGTCTATTTTTCCATTAGGAAAATAAATAAGGGTATGTTTGAAATCCTGGAGACAGGTCTTAGAGATGGCTGGCTCCATGGGTGTTTGACTGGGGCAGTCACACAAGGCCTGTGCTTAGAAGGGCCTCACACTTGGTTTAAGGTTTTGCTGTTGCCCTCTTGAAATTCTTAATAATGTTTGAAAAAGAAGCCCTGCTTTTTCATTTTACACTGGGCCCTGCAAATTATGCATGCAAATTCTGTATGTCCTGTCTCAGGCATCCATCTTTAGAGATGATACCTTTTTTCATATAGTTTAAAGATTTTTTTCTCAGTCTCCTTGCCTTGAACCAGATTTGCTTTCTAGTTCGTGAGTCAACTCAGCCCCAGTAGCCTAGGAATCTGTTCTTGCCTTCACCCTCCCCTCACCCCTTGAACCCATCAACTCCACGTCTTCTCTAGTTCACGGGTAAAATAGGTGGCTGTCTACCTGGGAAGGGGTCATGCTTACCCTCCCACTCTCACTGTGAGTGTCTGAGTCATAGGTAGGGATGGAAATTGGGAGTCTCCACATTTAGAAAGACTCAAAGGTAATACTCATGTGCTCCCCTGCTGGAAACCGCCGTTCAATTTGCTCTCCCTTCCCAATTCTTCGCTCTAACTGCACTGACACTACCCTGGGCCATACGTCATCATTTCTGGTCAGACTTAGTCTAAGAACAGGGAAACTGCTCTCTGTGACTTCAGCTTTACTTTCCTCAATTCATTTCCCATAATCACACAGAGATATTATTAAAATGAGAGTCTCATTCCATGCTGCCCTTTCTCACAGAACTCCAAGAAGGTGACCAATTGGATCTCCAGAAAAAATAGCTGTGCCACTCACTAGGAAGGTGAGCTTCTAGGTGATAGCCCTCGGCCTCAGCCAAGATTCACCATCACTGTGTTCAAGGGCAGCAGCCAGAGGTCAGGGATGGAGCCAGCACCGTTATTTCTGCCCGCACCCCCACCATACATACACATGTGCGCACACACACACACATACGCATACACACAGATACACACATGCACATACACATGTGTACACACTTGCAAACACATATGCACACACACAAACATGCACACAGATGCACACATGTGTACACATCTGCAAACACATATGCACATGTGTACATACCGGTACACACATATGCACACATGTACACACACATTCACACCCCATAGCAGCCCCTTGTGTGTTCCTACACTGTTTGCATAAAGGCATTTCCATGCACAAATTTTGTCTCAGGGTATTTGCGTTTGTTGTGAGATGGGAGGGTGAGAAAGAGAATCCTGAAGACTGCAGAGGGCAGGGGTGCTGGTGGGACCTGGGATACTGGCAATGAACTTGGGCTCCAGGCAGAATGCTCAGGCAGGGGCAAGAATTTGGAAGGGAAGTTGGCCTGGGCAGTGGTGGTCTCCACACCAGCGACTCCTGGTGCGGAAGCAGAGCCGTGGTACTAAGCAAGAGAGACCACCCTGGTTTGGACAGGAGCAGGTCAGCCACAACCATCATTGATTTGGGCACAACTCTGGAAGAAGGACCTATGAGCTCTCAGCAGTTCACTAGGTGCAAGAAAAGAAAAAGTCGTTGCGTGCCCGTGTCTCTGGATTAACATTCCCACCACTGCAGAGCGCAGATACTCAACGGGGAAAAGACATGGAGCCTCTCTATGCCCAAACCAAAACAAAACAGGTCTGTACACCTCAGCCACGAAGAACCTACCTTCCAAGGCACAGCGTAGCCTTGAGAAACGGGCCAGTCAGGAACGCCCCTGCCTCAGCTCTGCCCTGTGTCCAACCCTCAGGACGTGTGCTGGCCACAGTGGACAGAGGGATCTGGCAGGATCAACACCAAGAGTCCCACCATGTGGATTTGATTTAGGATAAGACGGCTGTAGTGAAGTGCCATGTGCAGTCACCGGCCCCCTCCCCTCCAGACTGTTGGTGTCATTAGTTTAAATCACTTGGGGATTGCTGTCACATTTTGAATCTACTGCTAGGTGCTTCGTCTCCTAAAAACACCTAAAGACACCAAAAAACAGGCTAATTTCATTCTAATCAGTTGATGAGGAGAGTAGGCGACGGAGGAAGGAGGCTTGTGAGTGGGAAATCATAGACAAGACTTCATTCTTAGTTTTCCCACCAAATTCTGTTTAATCAGTCACCAGGCTTCCCTGTGTGAGCCCAGCGACCTCCCCTGTGGTGTGACGGGGCCACTAACTGGGTGATACATGATCTGCGGCCCTCTGGGCCACGTGGGCCCCAGTCACCAGCCAGTGCTCCCAACACGTTTTAACCTGTTGACACGTATCCACAGTTGTCTGGTCTCCGATGAACCTTCCACCTCTCTGGCATAAACCACCCCCCTGCTCAGCTGCCCCTCAGTGAGTGGGGACTTGCTTTTCAGGTTTATGTCCCCACAGACGCAAAGCTTGGAACGGGTGCTTGATCAGTGTGTGTCAACCAGGTATGTGAATTTACAAAATGAAAGGATGTCATGGGGAGGCATAAGAGGGGAAAATGTCCCCAAAGAGCAAGACGAGCCCGAGTGCAGTCTCTGAAAATGAAAGGAAGGCTCACGATTGTTTTGCCAGTGTTCTAGGGTGCTTGCTCTGTGCCAGGCACCCGTCCCGGCTCTTGAGAAGTGCTGGCTCCATCAATCCTCACGACGACCCCGTGCAGTAGGGAGTGTACTTGGCTGCCTTTTACAGAAAGGAAAACGGCCTGACAGAGATAAGCAGCTTGCCCCCAGTCAGGGTGAGGAGTGAACAGGGCTTGAATGTAGGCGCCTGGCTCCCAAGTCCAAGTTCGTAACCGCTGTGTGCTAGGTTATGACGCGGCGAGAGGTAGCGGGATTGACCACGGTATCCGCTTCTGGTCTTGTTAGCATCTGTTCTTCCTTATAGGTACGACTGTGAGCCAGTCGCAATGCAGGAAGAGCCCCAACATAGAGGCCAGAACCCGCTGTTCAGACTCGTTATGCCCAAAAACTCTTAGTAACAATTGAGGGGACTATTTGTAGAGTTGTCAGTGTGTTGGTTTGTCCATCACTCGTGAAAATCAGCAATATCCAGGGGCACATCCTTCAGTGCCTTTTAAACATCATAAATAATGAGTAATGAAGTATATTCATTATTATATAATAGAGTTTATAAAAGGTGGATGAATGATCTGGTCTCGTGGCATAATCCACCTACCACAAAATTCGCCCATTTCAAGTGTGCGACTCAATGCTTTTTAGAATCTCCAGAGAGCCGTGCCCACTGCCTCTTGCCATTTCTGTCCTCTTGTTCTCCCAAAGGCAGTGGGCCCACGCTCCTTCTGCCTTTGGCCTTTCCAGCTTCAGGGCAGAGTGCGACTCCACACTGGGCCTTCCAGGACCTCCACCATGTCACCTCTATCTGTCATCCCGTCGCATCTGCGGCTCCACGCCTGACGTGACATGCCGGGGTCCAGCCCAGAGCTCCACTGAACGTGCCTTGGGATGGCTCCTCCTCTCCCACCACCTCTCTTTGTGTAATTGGGTCTCTTTTTCTGGAAGGGCCTCTGATATCTCTCCAGGTGAAGGCGGACTTCCAGGTCCTGCTGTGATGCCTTGCTTCTTCCCTGACAGCACTGAGTAATGTCCTCTCTGACTACCACCTCTCCGTGTTCAGAAAGCACGGTGGCGATACATTTGTTCTATTACTTAGAACCCGCTTTGTCTTAGAACTGTTCTAAATGATGAGCAACCCTCAGCCCTCATCTTGCCTCACCTGCCCCAGTATCTGGCTCAGCAGATCACTCATTCCTCCCTGACAGTCCCTGCTCTCCCGAGTCCCGGGCACCGCTCTCCTGGGAGTCCTTCCACCTGCTGGGCGCTCTTTCCCAGGCTTTTGTGCCCAGTCCTCCTTCCGGCCCTGACTGTGGAGGGTTGTAGGACTCAGCCCTCAGACCTCTTCTCTTCTCTACCTATGTTTTTGGCGATCTCATCTGGTCTCGTGGCATTAAATACCAGCTCCACACCGATGACTCCCAGAATCATAATTCTAGACTGAAACTTGACTCTTAACATCAGACTACCAGCTTGCCATCTCCTCTTAGATATCTAATTGGCATCTTGAACTTCAGTGTCCACAGTGGAACTCCCCATGTTACCCACAAACTTACACCTCCTGGACCTGCTGCCAGCCCAGGAAGACATTTGACTGTGAGAAGCCCATCAGGAGACTGACAGAGAATGGTGCTGACAAGCCCACGCTTCCACCAAGAGCCTATATGGGATCTCATCTCCTCCCCAGCTCCGTCACCATGAGCCCCTGCCTGCCACTCCCTCACCCAGGGGTGCCCAGTGCTGTCTGCTGAGGAAGCTCCAGGTCCGCCGTCCCTTACTTGTTTGAGCCAGGAAAAAGACACTTTCCTGTTGGGAATAGGATTTCAAATATATTCCATATCACTGTGGATTTAAAACTAGTTGAAATAATCTCAAAACCTGATGCTGCTCATGAAGTGAAAATTCATGCATCATATACTTTTTAGAAGGACACTTTCACTAGATCATCAAAAATAACTTCAATATTTTTCACTAATTTATACCATTCAGGGAAAAAAATGGAAAGGGAGTTACATTTGTTGACCACCTACCATTTGTCAGACACTGTGCTCTCTGATTTACACATTTGTTCCTTTAATACTTCAGATATTCTGAAAGGCGTATACTGTTAACTCCATCTTGTAGTTGAGAAAATAGACACTCAGAGACATCAATTAAATTGCCCAACATCACACAGCTAGTCATAAATGCTCAGGATCTAACACAACGTTGTTGATGGTCATACCTGGTACATCCGTGAGCAAGGACTAGAGACAATACAGTCATCAATAAATGTCAAAGATGGGGCAAGGTGCAGTTCTGTAGCATATACTCTGCATCAGGATTGATAGCTAATTAGGCATTTTAGCCTCATCATTAGCTTAAGAGTACAACTATGAAAAGTCCATCATAAGACTTCAAATCATCAAAGGAGATATATATATAAAATTTGTGCAATAGGCTCATAATAATGATTTAACTAGGGACACGGTCAAATCACTACTGAGTTAGATTTTAAACACTGTCAAATAGAGAAGAAACTGTATCATCCAATGCATGGGAGTCTTCTCTAACTGATATCAAACATTTCTGGATAGTGGTATCTCATTAGAATACGATTTTTTGCCCAAATCACAGATTAGAGAATTTTAGAACTGCAAGAGGGCTTAGAGATTTTTTTTTTCCTGCCAAACCTTCTTTTTTTCCAGATAAGGTATTTATCTTTATATAAATGTTTCTTGAGTTGAAAAATTTTAAATATCATTTTAAGTTAACAATATAGGTTATAGTCTAGAAACATGTTCTCTCTATGAAACATTAAATATAATTTATATTTATATATAATTTATATTTATATAATTTATAAATTTATATAATTTACTTCAGCACAAAAAAAGGTTTCAATCTAATATTACAGAGATGAGTTATAAATACGTCACAGTATTTTCCCCCATATACCTTAAAACTCATGAAAATATTGTGTCATTTTAGTCACCTCTTTCAAAGGTAACAGGTAAGGATTGAATTTTTACCCAACTGATCCAAGAAAGTTGTACATATTAACAATGCAATTTTAGACATTATAGGACAAGAGCAAGCTGATAATAGGCACTGTAAGCAGTGGAGAGGGTATGAAGTAAAATATAAAAGTCTCACAAAGTACCCACTTAGCACCTCATTCCCCCCCTCTGCAGTAAACAGCTGCAGGGAACTCAGCTAGGTGTGTTCTATGTCTTTACTAACATATTTGCATATGTACATATAAATACATAGATATACATATAGACAAATATATTTCATATATCTAATGTAAGTATAGATACATATTTAATACACAGCTATCTTTTTATACAGATGGACTTATATGACTCAATAAGTTTGAAGTAAGTTTATATATATATCTATATCTATAGATATAGATAGATATAGATATGGCATCTTAGCATTTCTAGATCTGCTTCATTCTTTTTTTAAAAATGCATAGCATCCCTTTATATATATATGGATCAATATTTATTCATCCTTTCCCCTATATTTGAACATTGCAGTGGTTTCTATGGTTTTATTATTACACATGTAGCACAATGAACACCCTGAACCATCCATCCTTTACATTATGAAGGTGTTTCTATAGGATAAGTTTCTGTCAGTCAGTGGAATTGCTGGGTCAAAGGGCATTCACATTTAACATTTAGTTGACCTTGGCAAATTTATCACTGAAAAGGTTGCACCAACTCACACGCCCACAAGCGGGAACACCTGGCTTTCGATACCTAAATCATTTGCACTCTATAAACGATGGATAACGATATAAGGAGCCTCGTTCAATTTAATATGTGCTCACTGTAGGCAAGGCACTGTGCTAAGAATTTTGCCTCATCATCTCTAAACCTTACCCCAGCCCAACCAGGTGCATATACCTACTCCCATTTTCTGTTCACCTGGGAGCCAAGTTACTTAATGTTGCCCGGCTAGAAGGGAGGAGAATCAGAATCCGGACCCAGGCTCACCTGCCCCAGCGCCTTTGTGCTTTCACAACAACGTGACACCTTATCTAAGTTAAAACAGGAAACCAGGTTTACAAATTTGTGATTTACAAATTCCTTTGGAGAAAAACAATTTGTTTTAAAGTCCTTGCCATCATTAATCAGGGAATTGTACTTGGTATTCTGTGTATTTTCATTTTTAACTGTTTATTTGCCTAGCATAGCTTTGACTTCAAAATAATTCCTCTTTTCTCCTCATTTAAATTACATCTCGAATTCTACAGTGACCTGTAGGTAAAATGGAGCCTTGTGATTCATCTGACAGCCCTTTTATACGGTGAATGGTGATTTCTCAACATGAAGCATCAGGCAATTGACTTTGTTTTATAATTGAACAACATATTTATAAAACTGATAAGGAAAATCAGACAGCTGTTGAGTTAAGTCTGTGATAAAGGGGAAAAGACCACTTAGAGGTGCTACTCTGCTCTCAGCACCGTGATGTGTCCTTTTCTTTGCACTTCGAAGGTACAGTCTTATTTTGCCTGGCAGGGATTTAACTTCAAGCTCTGATTTCCAAAAGTCATTCATTAGAGTGTACGCTACATAGTATGCATTTCCCTTTCTCTGTGAAGGTATTGACAGGCTGACTTCAAAACTATGAATCTCCAACATCTGTGGAGCACAGAACTCGCCTTATGTGACTATTTATGGGTCTCACTAACTCTGCCGTGCTGGTAACTCTGGAAAATTCCCTGTGCTCCGTCCATCTCCACCAGTGAGTCAAATGCCTGCGAGGTGACATGTGACAGTGGAAGCCAGCTCCCGACCCAGATGCCTAGCTGTGGAAAATCCCTTCCAGCAGCAGCAGCTGGGTTGTGGCGGGATCCACAGGCAGCAAAGCTGACAGCCCTGATGTTGCCTGTGGCTCTGTCATGTAGCGAGGCTGCTTGCTGTGCTGAAGGATTCCACTTGAAGCCATTTCCTTCTGACATACCTTTGATCCTCAGCTATTTGCATATTGTTATGAGCTCAGGGGCAGAAAAAAGCACCTGCATAAATACCTCTTGAGAGCTCTCTGTCTGTGCATTCTTACAGCAGAAAGATCAGATGCCTGGGCCCGGATGGAGCCACGTTTCATGCAGTGTTACTGTGAGACAGCCTTTTCACACACAGATCAAGTCTGAGGGTTATGCCGCCCACCAGTTTGTGGAGAAAATGACCACAGTCTCACCAGATGCAAGGACATAGCAAAGGCACTTCTCAATGACATGCACATGGCAACTGGGCTGATCCACTCCTCCTCAACCAGGAGCGCAACTGTCAGGCCTGCTTCTTACTTCAGTGGTTCCCAGACTAGTGAGTTGGATTGGGAGAGAAATATTCACGGCTAAAATGCAAGCGGGAGAGAAATACGCCACCCTGTGGAATAGTGAAGGGAGGTAGTCTCTTTCATCTGTACACTTACCCATCCACTTTTCATCTCTCTATCATTTAATCATCTCTAATTAAAACTCTCTATCATCTATTAGTGTGTCTCAATCTGTCTATATTTCTATCTCTCTATTTCGATCCCTCAATCTCTGTATATCTTTCTCTCACTCTCTCTCTGCCATCTCTCTATCATCATAATCTATCTATCCACCATTGATTAATTCAATAAACACTTATAGGTTGACTGAGTCAGTAACCGAGATGTTCAAGGCTTGTTGGGGAGAAACAATAAAAACAAAAACAACACAATGACAACCAATTTGGGATCCACACAATTGGATTTCTATTTGCCTCCTCCACTTGCTCCCCTAGTCTCATATTTAGTCTTATTTTGCTTCATTTTGTCCTTTATATTCTGGTTTGGTTTGATCTTCAAAGTAACCTGAATAAGCAACTGGTTAAGGTAGTTCTTTTCAGAGGTGTGCACAAGTTCTGACTGAACAAGGGATATTTGAAAATTGCTGCTGCAAACCCACTTAAGAAGAGAGGAAATTTGCATTCCACAATTATAGCAAAGACTTATTTTGCAAATATCCCTAGGAAAGAGAGCACAGTGGCAAACACACACTAAGATATACATTGCTGATTACTAGATCCTTTCACGAAAGGGTGTATTCAGCAACGAAGGTTACTGGCTTGTGAGAGGTGTGTTAGGGGAGGGAGGGGAGCAGGTGGCATCAAAGGAAGGAAAGGCATTGATGAGGGACTTTATCTGCTCACAGCAGCCCTGCCTTCAATGCGGGCAAGCACGGGTCCCACCTGGAGTTCCTGAGGCAAACTGGAGCAGGATTTGAGTACACCAGCCTCCTGTGCACGCAACGTCCCCCTGGGCTTCCTCTAGCCTTGGCTTGGCTTTCTAAGTCAGTGTTCCATGGTGCAAGAAGCACTAGACATGGAGACTGTGCTTCCCTCTCCCTCACTAATTCCTCCTGGTCCAAGTAGGTGCATCTGTAAAGTGGGCGTAACGAATACTTCTTCGGGTTGCTATGAGGGTTTTCTGAACGACAAGCACTATACCAGTGACAATGTTAGGTGTCCAGAGTAGCTTTGCTGGGTCCATATGAGGAAGGGAAACCCTCTCATTTCTTCATTTGACTCATTGGACAAAATGACTTCCTAGGAGATATGACAGGCTTTAGGGAGGGGTTTAGCTCCTTTATTTAAGTTTAAGGATGATAATATGTGTGAAACGGGAAGGCGGTATGGCGTAATGATGAAGAGATGGGACCCAGGGGCACTGCTACTCAGTAAGTGTGACCTTGGAGGTCGGTAACTTCTCGAAGGCTGGTTCCTCCTCTTTTCCTTGTCTCTATCTGTACTGCCTCTTGATCCATTTTTCCACCTAAGCTGCATTTCTTATACCTTTAGCCCTTCAGAGTGCCTTTGTGACAAAGAGAATATTAATAGAATTTAGCTTGCAGAATAACTAGGCTGGTGGGTGGGGTAATATTTATGAAGCATTTAGCTTGGTGCCTGGTGCACATTCAGCGCTCACTAGATATCACTTATTCATGCCTGGAATGTAGTAGGTGCTCAATAAGTATTTTTTGAATGAATGAATGAATAATGATCCTAAAAAATGTCTCGCATTTCATGTCTTAGAAATCTTGGAGAAACTGTTTTACAGAGTTGAGCTTTCTCAAGGTCATATAATGAGCTGGTGACAGGGTTAGGACTAGACATTAATTCTAACTCCTGGTTATTTTCAGTGGAATATCTTATCTTTGTATTCGTTTAATTGAGTTGAAACAGATGTTAAGAAGAACGGCAGAGGCGAGCGGACATTGGTATGGAGGTGTGCAACCTTTTTCTTTTCCTGGGTCACTTAAGAATTGAAATTCGCCTGCGTGGGGTCATGTTGGACAGAAGAGCAGCCCCCCACGCATCCACCACCCAATCCTAATGAGGCAAAAACAAATGAGGGTCCCAGGAGGAGGCAAACAAAGAAAAGGGCCAGGATCCCAGGACAATAAAGGGTAAAATGCAGGAAAAACATCCTGCCTTGGTCCTGGGCATTGCAGAGACCGCATGAGGACCTTTGAGTACTTTGTGGTGCTGACTGAGTTAATGTCTGATTAGTTGTTGCATTGTGGTGCTACCTCGACCTTCCCTCCATCTGGAAGGCTGTTTGCTCCACCTCCTGGTGGTGTCCCTCCATCTAGGGCAGACTTGCCTTGGACCTTGCACGACCACTGGTGCCTGAGACCATTAGGTGTGTCCACGGCACAGAAGAAGGGAGAAAAAGTGGTGGCCTTCAGCACACATAATAGAACGAACACCTCAGAGTCACAGCTCCCATTTGCCTCACATGAACCCAAGAGATGGAGCAATTGCCTTGAGTCGTTAGGAATCAATTTTAGTAACTGCACTGTTGAACAAAGAGAAATCCATAGTGGACTGCAAAGAGGGGCCCAGATTCTCATAGTGTTTTGGCATGTCAATGATTTTGCATTTTGTTTTATTAAATAACAGTCAGAAGAATAGGAGTAACCACCACTGCTCAGAAATATTTCTTGTTATGGGGAGTTTTTTTTCTTTTTCATGATGTTATGATAGGATTGTACGTACACAGGCACCAATCTTAAAACCAGGCTTATAACTCTTACATAAGTCCATGGTTGTTTTATATAATTAAATAAGAACTCAATTTACTAAGAAAACCTATTCTGTACGTGTTAAATGGCAACTTGCCTATATTTATCAGGTTAAGAGGCTAGATTTGTGAAATGCAAGGGCATGTTTGTCTTTTTAATGTGCACACATCATTCTACTCATTACAAATTGGAATTAAACATATAGTAAGGAATGAGAACACAATTCATACACGTTGCTATTTTCTAGATCATTTCAATTAAAAGTAATAGCATTGGATGAGCTTATAATTTCATACTTGTCTTGGATTTCCTGCTCTGAAGGTCATAAAACAAGGAAGAGGCCCTGATTACAGTCTGCAGACCACAGACATTAAAGACAGAGGAGCATGTAGGGTACTGAACGGAGAGCTCTCTGCTGTCATGCAGGTGCCTGAAACAACACATTTACGATGGGGCAAATCTTGAAAAGTTTTAGAGATTATTTTTGGATACATAATGTATGCATTCGCTGTTTATTAACGCTTGAGACAAAAGGATTTCAGATACGGAGAAAGCCAGTTTGGCATGGAGCTTACACTGCTCGAGTAGGTAATGCTGCTTTGCCCTGTCTACAAAGTCAACAGCACCTCATATCCTTAAGAGTCTACTTAAAACTCCAGTACTTATGGGTTGGTGGTTTTCTAGAAGCCATGAATTCAAAAGGGTTAAAGAATGTCCTTGTTCGAATTTTGTCGTTTCTTCTAAGGCTGAAATCTCATAAGGGAATGTGAAGCTGCACTCATTCAACTAGATGAGTTGGGAGCTTGGAGGACTCAAGTTAAATAATCTAGACTGTTCTTTAAAGTGGGCTTTTCTTTTTGTTTGCACATGGAAATGAAATGAACGTTCAGGCCTCATTTCATTCCCTTCGATCCTCCTGTCTCTATTCATCTTTCTGATCCCAAACTCTGTTTCCTGTCTGCGGTCCTCTTCTCTTGCTGCGTAGCTGTTCACTCTCTGGATCCACTCCTCTCTGGGTTCCCTTTCTATCTCTGCCCTTTCCTTTGTCTGTTGTCTACCCACCAAAACGTTTGTCAGAACACATCAATTCTCCTTTCTTTCAAGCTGGACTTGTGGCGGCAACTATGGCTCCCCCTAGAGGCACCTTTCTTAGCTGGTTGATGTCACCCTTGTTCCCTGGTCTCTCAACGCCCAGTCTTGTCTTTATCGATACTACTGCTTGAGCAGTATTTCCACAGAAGCTGTATTTCTCAGTTCCTCTGGCCTTTTGGAGTACATGCTTGATTTCCTATCATTCTGCCACATTCTGATGGCTAGGGCAAGCCGTCACTCCTAGCATAGTGCCTCCCCCACCCCCATCCCTATACACTCCAAACTGAAATCCATCACAGCTTTGGCAGTACACTAAAACCTCAGATAACCGGTTCACTTCCACGGTGAAATTGTGAATTCAGATTGTTTAACTTACTTCCAAATTTTTTTACAATGGGCCACCCCCCCATATACCCTTCATACTAATTAAAACAAGATATTTCTGCAATGCCAAGTAAATTTGGATGCAAATGGACATTACTGCCAGCAAACAGAGAAGCAGATACTTTCCTTTGTGGAGAAAGACAAATGACTCCATTTGCACTGCACTTGAATTTGTGAGGCAAATAGCCAGCACATCATTACACTTCTTCACATCCTTCAAGGAACCCAAGAATTCACAGGTGACATACAGCCCGTTATATCACAGCTGCCAATTCAGAACTTTCCCTTAGTCTACCTTCAAATTGCTGAAGCCTCATTGGTTTCCTTTCTTTAAATGACAGGTGTTTTTGGAAGGAGACCCTTGGGCATTCTCATCCCACATCTTCCTTTTGGGATCCTTCTTCCCCCTCCTCCCTGCCCTGTCCCTTTCCCCACAGGCTTGCCTTATTCCCAATTCCTTCGGAAGCTTTGGAACGCCCACACCTAACTACTAACTGGTGCTGTTAACACAGCACATGGGCACCTGCACAGAACCTGCTGTGTGGAATACCATCTGTCCCTGATGGCTTCACCACACGCAAGCCTGTGTGAGACCAGGGCGCCAAAACGGCTCCTGCTTTCACATTAAGTACCTAAAACTTTCCTCACGTCACAGTTCTGGCAGTTGGGATAGAGAACGGCATAGTGAGGAATACAGGTCTGCCACCCTAATGCCTCAAACACTGCTTTCTTTCCTTGCATGAAGCAATTTTTGTAAGTGCTTTAAATTGCTACTATGCATGCTCATTTTAATAACTTTCCCTTAATGACAGCCTTATTCTACATGCCCACAGAAGGTCACGGAGAACGAGCCTCCCTTCAGAAGGTCAGAAATGCCTGTGATGTGCAGAGCCACGCAGAGATGACGGGAGGTCACCCTGTCCAGAGCACGCACCACATGCCAGGCCCTCACAGCACCTGGATGAGAAAGTCCTTCCCCCAAAGGGAGGTGTCCTCAAAGTCTCACAGGCTGGAGTCTAGGAGTGGCAGGGATGACTTTAAAGCTGCTTCTTCCTTGCTCCAACTGTTAGGGTGTCCTGGGGAACCCCGCAGTCCAGACAGACTAACCTCCGACGCGTCACCACACCTGGCTAGCTGTGTAAAGACAAAGTCAGGGTAGTTCAAGAGCAGGGGGTGAGGCAAACATCTATAGGCTTTTATATTTCATGTTTAAGATCCTCTGACAAGAAGATGCGTCGTTGTTTCTCCACAATGAAAAGACAAGAGCAGTGCGTGTTGAAACGGCACATGTTTTATGGGTTCTTAGTTGGATTATCCTTTAGGGTATTGGACTGCAGGTTTTTCTCAGGACCAGGGAACACAGGTGGAAAGATCTGAACTGCTGTACTTCTCGTAACAAAGGTGAAATCAAGGCCGTGATCTGGGTTCACAAGACGGCCCTTGCCTGAGAACTCACGTGCTTTGTGTCCTGGGGCCAAGTGCCCTTCCTCTGGCCTTTGACTTCCTAACCTACAGAGCGAGGGCATCCGGCCAGCCTGATCGTTTCACGGGGCTCCAGGGAAGACATTCACTCCTGTGGCCGGCGAGGGGGAGAGTCCGGTTAACCCACATGGAGGTGACCGGGTGCACTTCCAAATCTATCTGTAACACATAGAAGTCTTCAGCAAATATTTGCTTGAAGAAAATCTTCCTTTGCTGAAAAAGTGTTTGAAGATGACTGTTTACCAGTGTTTGAAATTAGTGTGCTGGATTCCACGGGAGGGGGACAGTCACTTTTACTTGTTGGGGGGTCCCCCCTCTCGCATGGGGGAAGCTGGGGGCCGAACTTCTGCAAGCAAAATCGCAGCCTACGATGGAAGCCATGCACGGTTCGACCTGAAGCCTCCAGGCTTTGCAGTCACTGGCTCAAAGCACAGTGTACAGCGTCCTTGGTGGGCGGCATGCGATAGAAAGGCCCTGTGCAAATGTGACCATTGCAAGTACAATCTTACTCCTCTACACCGGCCAGAGGACCAGACAAGACAAAGTAAGCCCTACCTGACCCTCGTCTGAGCTCTTTCCACAGCAGCCCCGGAGCCGCAAGCATCCCAGTCTCTAGGCAGCTGGAGCTGACCTTTTCCTTGGTCTTTGTGATTTGGAATAGCAGGGGACAGGGCAGGTCGGCCATCGCAAAGACCCTGCATGAGGTCATGAAAGGGTCGATTCAAGCATCAGTGTGCCACATACTTCCCCTGTGTGACGTGATCAAGTCTGCTGGCCACGCTGAGCCTGTTTCCTGCTCTCTAAAAATGGTGATAATGGTAGTTCCCACTTATACGTTCTTTTACCTGACAATGCCTATGTAAAAGCAATGTTAATTCAAGAGGAGAATGTGAACATAAGTTATTATTTCTATTTTAGAGCCAACACCCTGCTCCTCACTGTAGCGTTCACATGCCAGTCTAAGGCGACACAGAACGCCCAATGCAAACATGTCAAATCCACGCATACGTGCACAAATGTGGACAGATGGAGACAAAGAGAAGGCAAAGTGTCCCTCAAATAGCACCTAAAAGTAGACCACTATAACTTGCCTAGTGAACATTTTTATAGAATGATCGTCCCTCCTTTATATTCTCCACCACTGTTACAACATATATTGGTAGCAGATACCATAATTCCAATTTTACATACAGAGATGTTAACGCACTAAACTTCAAGGAAAGCAACAGTGCATTAGAAATACAAAAGGTGTTCCTGATACTCATAAATGAGACACACGTTAGTTAAAAAGGAAATACTTCCTACTTTGAAGTGAGGGTGGGCAGTGCCCTTCCACGGCTCACACTGGATGATAAGGGCCACATCGTGTGCTGTGACATAAGCTGTGAGTGAGGTTCGACCTTATCTGTTTCCTAGATCTGCTCTGCTCACTGCTGGCACGGCCCAATGAATACCTTCTCCTCCTTCCTTCCAGGGGGCTGGGTGGGCTATCCCGTCTGTAGCCAAGCCACTAACAACGGAAAACAACAAGAACACCACCAACAGAGGCTACTGGGTAATCAGCTAATGAGCTATTTTATGGATGGGAATGGAGGAGGATTCCCTAGCAGAGCGGGGGTGCTGGTGGGAATCCCTACTCCTACGCTTTCCCCGGGCCCTTGCTCTCAACCTCCTTTTCCTCTGAGTTTTTATTTCTTTGTTGCCACTCTTCTTTCATCTTTTCCTCATTTTTCCTTCTCTCTCCCTCCATTAACTGATCACCTCATTAAATAAAATGTAAATTTAGCTTATGACAAAATTCTTGAGTAAGATATTTCATTCCTTGATCTAAAAACTGGTTGTAATAGTCTCAATTTTTTTTTTTTTTAAAAAGTGTGTATGCATATGGAAAAGATGGGATAGATAAATTCCAAAATAGCAACAGTGGTTATTTCTGGAAGGAGAGATTTGGGGCTATTTCTCTTTTTACCCTTTGTTTATTGTCACTTTGAAATCTTACATAATTAAATATATTGTTTTCATAGCAATATAGATAAAACATATGTAACTAACTTCTTGTGTAAGTCTCTTTTACAAAACAAGAAAAAATGAATGTGCCTTTACTTCCATATGACCTTGAATTACGTTATCTGAAAGTGAGGTTTAGTACCCCTGGACACAACAGTTTCCCCTAAACCTGTCATAGCTCTCCTCCTATGGGGGCAGCGCCTGGAGATGAGGCTGGTGCCATTCTCCCCACAGCCTCCAGGGTGGATCTCTGCAGGCAGAAGGCCCTCAGTCAATGGTTGAGAGCGCATTTCTTTTCCCACCATTGCCACGGAATTGGAGAAAGATTTCCAATTTTAACAACTTAGGTCAAAATTTATGCTGTCAAGGGGGCCGGCCCCGTGGAACAGCGGTTAAGTGCGTGCGCTCTGCTTCAGCGGCCCGGAGTTCGAAGGTTCGGATCCTGGGCGTGCAACAACGCACCACTTGTCAACCCATGCTGCTGTGGCGTTCCATATAAAGTAGAGGAAGATGGGCACGGATGTTAGCCCAGGGCCAATCTTCCTCAGCAAAAAAAAAGGGGAAGATTGGCATCGGATGTTAGCTCAGGGCTGATCTTCCTCACACACACACACAAAAGTTATGCTGTCAAGAACCAGGACCCAAATAACATCGTAATTTTCCATTCATAGATTTAAACCCTGCTCTTAGGATTTAGCTTGCAAGCCCTGTGGTACTTACCATTTCACATATCTGGGAGAGGCACAGGGAAAAAAAGAAAGGCAAAAAATTATTATAAATGCAATGTGTGAGCCCTTTCTATTTCTTCTTAATGTTTGTTGCTGGAATGCTGCCAAGAAATTTTTTGGATTTCTGAATTTTGCACATCAGTGAATGCATTAACAAAGCGACATGTTCATAGATGCCATAAGGGCACATTTCTCAGCAAACCTCATTTGAACTTATTCCCTCTTCTATCCTACCATTTCCAACGGATGGGAAAGTGTGATCTTAAAAGGAACTTTTAAATACATATTGGCTTCTTGTAAAATACATCTTCTTTTGAGTAACATAGAAATAACCAGAAAAGAGTCAAGAATGGGGATGATCATGAAACCCAGTGAAATGGACCACTGGCCCTTCCTATCTACACCGCCCACCCCCCGGCATGGCATCAGTGCCTCTGTTCAGGAATCCTGCACTACTCTGAGCTGCCTGCTCACACACTCTACTATGAGGCCAGGAACTAATTTAAATACATTGTTGTGCTATATCCCTTTCCATGTTTAGTGGAATGTCCAATATGCACTGATTGAAAGAAAGAGGTCAGGAAGAAAGGAAAGAAAGAAGGAATGAAGAAAAATTCAGTAGTATAGGCTTCTATCACTCAAGTAACTGGAAGATCAGTTAATTATTAGGAAAGCTTAAAGTGGGCAAAACTTCCCTACAAAGAACAGCACGAGCGCAGAGACCAGATCTGCCCTTTTCGTCTGTAAATCCCTGCCTAGCTCAAGGCCTGAGAAGGAATAGAGACCCGGCAACTATCTATGAAATGGACAAACACACAAAAGCAACATGCTATGTGGCCCAATATTATTAATATTGCTACAAATGTAACCAAATAATGATTAACACCATTTCAAGAACCTCCCTGACTCCCTACTAAAGATCATCTACACATTTTCACTACATTTTGTGAAAAACAGTCGATGCTTTAGCTAGAAGAAAATGTCCTATCGGAAGTCTCCATCTCCTTGGTCTATTACTTGCTTAGAATATGGTTTCATGAAGACGTTGTCTAGAGAAGTGGCTTTCACATACAGCAGCTCGATAAACAAATGTTGTGAGGACGAACGGACGCATGTACTCGTTCATTCGGATTCCCCTTACCGAGCACTAGTCACTCTGGGGAGAGCTGTGGGCACTCCAGGAAGGAAGCAGACAGGACTGCTGCTCCCAGGGATCCTACATGCCAATTAGCCGTGATGACGGGGCATCCAGGAGGAAGGCCCGTTTCAACAGCACCACGGTCTCAGAATGTTTGTCTAATGGGTGAGCATGAACTTGAGTCACAATAATATAAAGTAGAATGTGGTCATAGAGGGTTCCTGGCGGCAAACTCTGAGGAACTAAAGTACTGGCAGAGTTTTCGCAGAGAGGGGATGGAGACCAGAGGTCTATCCTTTAGGGAAGGAAAGGCCTAGGGAAGGCACTGGGAGACTAGGGAAATCTGGGTCTGTGGGATGGCTAAGGAGTCTATTAGAAACTGCAGGGGAGGAGTAGAGGAGGCGTGGAGGGAGAGAGCAAGGATCACACCACAACGGAGGTAGGAAGAGGGGGTCGCCCGTCAACGCGAAAGTAAAAGGGAGTAGACAGACGTGGAAGTGGAGGAACTGAAATTGTGTTAAGTGAAAACACACTTTCTCACACCTTCCTGAACCATGTGTTAAAATCAAGCTTTCGGCAGGTAGGCTAATCCTATTTTAAAAGCCCCAAGAGAGTTTACTATTCTAAGACATTCTTGGTGAATTCTTTTGCAAATAGAACGATTCTTTTGTAAAATAAATAGTCCGCTACACAAACTTATCTTTTTAAGATTTGCTTAAATCAGACCACAGCCTCACATAACATATTTCTTAATTGGGACAGCTAGATTTAGTTGCTTCCCTCCAAAAAAGAGAGAGAGAAAGGCATGAACTAACAGACTTTATACAATAATGTTTTTAAAGCTAGCTGTGGACAAACATCACGGAGACCCACAAACTTCCTTGGTAACCAGTCACATACAGCGTGGAGTACAACGAACATTGACCGTGTATCCGGCATGCCTAATTTCAAACAAACACCAGGGTCAGTGCAGGAAATGAGCTGGTTTGCCCACATGCCACTCAAGCTTGTTTTTGTTCCCAGGAACATGGCAGATGTTTGAGGTGGAATACGCAGGAATCCAAAAAGGTCACTTTCTTGTATGATTAACTATTCTTCCATCTTTGTAATGGGACTAAGTGGAATTAAGCTCAGTTTTTTTTGGATTCTAGTGGGAGCTGCAAGCAATATAGTTAAGTGACTTCTGGCATCTAAAGGTTACACAACACGTTAGAGTATATGAAACAACTATGACTCTCAAGTTAGTTTCTAGTGAAAAAATGCTCACATCACAGAAAAATATTCACCCTAATTGGCAACCTTGTCAGCAGCTGTTTCAGCAGAAAGGCTACATGCAAGAGAGACAGCATATACCGACAGACTCAATTTTTTGAATGACTGAATTTCCGACACACCCAAAAGGCAATTAAATAGTCTCCATAATAAAATGCTCAGAATTTTGGAGATTGTAATTTCAAATCTGTTCCTATTTATGGTCACTCATGTTCAGTCCATAGGAAAACATTCAAGCTTATCCAAGAATGTTTATATATCAAACTACATACACATCCTTTTATGAAAAGTCACAATCTGGGAAAACGCTGCCCTCATGTGCCTGCCATCTTTATTGGAGACTGGTGGTTTTCCCAAAGACCAATCAACGTTCTTCAGACTCCTGTTTGTTTCCATATGCAAAATTAAACAGTGAACATTTGCAAGACTCTTGGTTGACGGACATCTAAGAAGCCGTAAAGAATGTCCTCATAAACAAAAAAGGGTAACAATCCACCTTCCACAGTGCTTTATGGGTGTAAATGCTTCCACACTACTCATCCCACTTGATTCTTACAACATTCTGTACAGTGGGCAGGACAGATCATATGCCCACATTCTGGATGAGGAAGCTGAGTCTCAAAGGTTGAGTGTCCCAAGTCTCAGTTATTTGTGATGAGGCTGGAGGTCCCTGGGAGAAGAGCAGCCTGTACAGCTCAAGGTGCGCACAGTGATGACAGATGTAAGGAGCTTTTCTGCTGCTCAGACTGCAGGATCCAGCAAGGAGGTCAGCTCAGAGGGCAGGTTTGGAAAAGAGGACAATTGGTGACAGGAACACAGAATGACCTTGTAAGACATGGTCTTTGGAAAGAAATGATGCTCCCATGTGGTGGCTGAGTGGGCACTGCCCCATGACCTGCCTGCTCTGGCCAGCAGCCTAGATTCTCTCTGCAAACTGAAGTCCAGAAATTCTTCTAGTTCTCTAGCCAAGTGGATCATCTGGGAGAGTTGAGATGCCTATAGCACTATTTTGAGGTCTTTGGTAGGATAAAGATATGGAGAAAAAACTATTTTCCCTTTAGCCACTACGTGCAATGTTGTATCCTGTTATACATCCTGAATTATCTCGAACGCACTCAACAGGAATGGCAACCACTGGTTAACACACCACATAAGCTATCAGATAAACGATGCAGCATGGTCTGTGCAGTACAGTTTGGGACAGGGGTCTACGGAGTATGAATGCTGCCAGCAGAACTGTTGCACCCAGAGTGATTTACAAAATGTAGGCACAGACAATGGGAAAAGGATCTTGCATGACAGAAAAAAGATCGTAAGTAGAGAGAGGATTGTGGGTGGAAGGTGAGCAACCAGCCTCCTGAGCCCCCGCTGAGCCGTGGAGGAAGAGTGGGACAGCCCTGAGCTCTAGACCTGCTCCTGCTGACCCAGCAGGTCCCCCACACACTCTGAGCTTTGTGACCACTCAGACTGCTGTGTTTCTTTCTTTAAGAAGATCAGTTCATTAGGTGTCTAGGCCTGGCAACATTCAAACCCAGAATTCAACCATTAGATTATTCATCTCAGTGCTGCTTCTATAGCTGATTCAACATGCGACGCCAGGCAAAATACTGGGCTTTCCCGGTGAGACCAGGTAAACTGATGCTGCATCCTTTAAGTTGAGGCCGTATGGAACGCTTCCTACCTATGGGATGTCAGGAGGCACTTTGACTTCCGTGTGCCTCAGTTTCCCATGTCATAGGTTTTTGTGAATCTCATATAAAGTAATGGATGTAAACTCTCAACTCAGTGCCTGGAATAGTTCTCAAAAAGTTTCAGCTCTTATGACGGTTATGGTAATGCCAAGAAGAAACTGTGTTGAGCAGACCACAAATATATTAAGCAAATTTCCGCAATTCTAACTGTTATCAGTAGATTTCCCATCTACAAATATTTCAGAAACCAATTTAGTATTTAGAACAGTAGTAAACATGGATACGCCAAGCACTCCGTCTTACAAGGCTGAATGCCCACAGGCTTTAAAGAATTAGAGCAAAGCCCAGAAGGATGAACCATCTTAACTGATATTAATTTATTTTATAAATTTATCAATTTATGGAGGGACCGTTAAATGCCATCACTTCATTTGTGTAGGTGGACTTGGACATTTCCCCATTAAAAGAAATCCTGAAATACTCAGTAAAGATATAGCTCCAATTAAGATGCACATAAGAAGTTTGCATAAAGGAATAACAAGAATTTAACTTTGAACACTTGATGTCATCTTCTAATCTGATGGAAATGTCTTTTCAAAGACATCATGTTTGAATGGTCACAGAGTCTACAGAAAGGACAGGGCCTGCAGAAGCCAGAATAACGGCCCCTTAAAGATGTCCACACCCCAATCTCCAGAAGCTGTGAGTATGTTACCTTACACGGCATGTGATTCAGTTAAGGATCTTGAGAGGGGAGGTTTTTCTGGATTACCCAGCTGGGCCCTATGTAGTCACAAGGGTCTTTATAAGAGAAAGAGGGAGGCAGGAGGGTCACAGTCAGAGAGAGACTGGAAGACGCTGCACTGCTGGCTGTGGAGATGGACGAAGGGGCCAGGAGCAGAGGGTGCAGGCACCTCCAGAAGCCGGAAGAGGCGAGGAAATGGGTTCTCCCCTGGGCCCCCGGGAGGAACCAGCCCTGCCGCCCTTGATGTTAGCCCCATGAGACTCGTTTTGGACTTCTGACTCCCAGAATTGTCAGATAATAAATTAGCATAGTTTTAACCACCAAGTTTGTGGTAGTTGGTTACAGCAGCCACAGGAAACGACGACAAGGTCCATGGCTTCTCAGGAGCCTAGTCCAGCCTCCCCCGCCTGAGGGCACCCGGTTTATTTCTGTGTGACTTGAGTATCTGAAGAGCAAGGAAGGGAGGTGACAATGATAATTAACTTAGCAGGTTCCAGTAAACATACTGACATCTCACAGGAACAGAAAACTTCAAGTGCCATGAAGAAGATGACCATTCCTGGGTCTGCAAGGGTTTCCGCCTTAAGGAGTGCCTCCTCCTGCTTCAGACTATTTCTGTTGCCTTCCAGAGGCTGGTGCAAGGGGCACTGGGGCTGGAGCGGGGCCACCAGCGTCTGAATGTGGAGATGTGCCGAGCAGCACTCTCCCAGTCACGGAGTGGAAGAAGGAGGAAGCTTCTTGGCCGCGAAATGGCAAGTTCACAGAACGTGCGAGGAGGCTTCTCTCCCTGTCCTCCCTTGAGACAGCTCTGCTGTCGACAAAATCTCAGCCATTGCTACTTACTGAGTGCCTCCTGTACGTAAGCTGCTGTGCGGGGCACTCTCGCCTGTTTGCTTACTTCGGTAACCGATTATCAGTTGTAGTACTCATGTGAAGTAGTTCACAAGGTCTCGGTGGAACCAGCCAGAAGGTGGCATGAGCTCTTATGTCAGGTGATGGCTAGACAGATTTTTTAAAAAGTTGTAAGTTTCTCTTGACTTCTGCAGATGAATGCTGCTTAATTTTACTGATCATTTACTTATTAGGAGCCAAAGTAGCTAAGCTTTTTGCCAATGAATTTACACCTCATGTGTGTGAAAGCCGCTCGTTGTTTCTTAAGAAGAGCGTGGAGCGAGAGCGTGGCTGGGAGCTCGTGGCTCACTGGGGAAGGCTTACTGACTCTGGCAAGTCCATAGACTTCTTAACGGGCGTGTGAATTGTTGGCACAACTTTTTAAAAAGTCAACCTGAGTAATTCATCCATAATATCTATCCCAGTTATTCTGTTAAGATTCTACTCTAAAAAAAGCAAAAAAAAAAAAAAAAATACAGTACAAAAATTTGAAGAAAAATATCAATCAAAGCATTATTTATAACTGAAAAAACTGAAAGCCTAATGTTTAAAATTAGAAAATAGTTGTTAGGGTGATTTTACGAAATAAAATATTTTCCAGACTCTTGAAATGTTTACACAGGACTTTAATGCCACGAGGAAGGAACATAATATCAGGTGACGCACAAAAACCACTTACATGTTAATATATATGTTAAAAGCTGTTGCCTCTTACAGTGAAATTAGAGACGATTTTCATTTTTCTCTTATAATTTTCTTTATTTTCTATAACTTGCTTACAATGAGCCTATATTCCTTTTGCCATCAAAGAAATAACAATGTGAATTACTTTTAAACGCATTAGAAATAGACACACGCCTGATGTGTTTCAGGCTTCGCTCTCCTCACCTGGTTTGCCTCTTGTCCTTGCATTTCGCATCCCTCCAGAAGCTCTTTCAGGGTCTCCTCCGTGAACGCCTAGCCCATCGTGGCATGGTGGAGGCCCACCCCTTGCCTCCAGCCCCAGAAGAAGACTGATGTCAGGTTGTGCCCCGACCCCACCAGACAAGCGTGCTCACATTCTGTCTTATGAAGCCCATTTATTGCAAGCAGTGCATTCAGGAGAAACTCAGACATTGAAGGAATGTAAGTCAGCTAACCAAAGTGCATTGCATTTTCATTAATACTGGATAAATGCAGATATCACTAGGTTATCCCAAGTTTCAAGTAAACAATTGATCCAACAATAAATCACAAAGGTCTGAAAGCAGTAACAGACCCATTTTCAAGAACGTCTTATTCTCACAGAAGATTTACCTGTGACTAATTCAAGAGCTTCATTTGAGCATCTAATCAGGGCCATGTTGTTAATAAGAAAAAAAGAAACCCACTTAATCTAATGGTGAACAGAGTAGGCTCTCAATTAACACAAAACATGAAGAGAGATTTGCCTAAAGTTACCCTACTTTTAGCCAGGGGGAAAATTTCAACTAAAATTCAGCTGTTCTTGTTATGATAAACACTTTATTCCTTGTGTCAAGTGTTCAAAGATCTGGGAGGAAGATGGATCCCCTAACCTCCATCATGCCTCAGTTTACCTTTCTGGCTTTCTTTCTCATTACTGTGCCCAAATGGTGTGATCAAGGTGCCTCAGTCCACACCCACCTCCCATCATCTCACTCTGCAGGGACAGACCGTTTCCCTCTAACTCCAGCTCATGCTGCAGAGTCTAGGGTAAGATCCCTCCCTTCCATGGCCTCCTCCTGAACCCAAGTGATTTCTCACCCATCTAAGTTCACAGACTTTGTGTGCACCTGTTATGTGGTCCGCACTGCCCTGTAAGAGCTGGCCCTGTTATTCATCTTCAGGGATGCACCTGTGTCTCCTCGATTCTGCCTGGGGGCCAACGACACATCTCCACAGAGCGGCAATGCAGAAATCACTCTTGTATACCACAGGGATTCTTATCTTAATTGTAAAACTGATTTCTAAATTCTTAAATATAAGAGCAAGCATTATAGTGCTGGCGTTTTGCGGGTAGACTGGATGGGAGATGAGAGGAGGAAGGATGGAAGTCAGGAATGGGAAGTGGTCTTGTCTCCATCACCACCACACTGATGCCGGTGTCCTCTAGGCAAAGGTAAAGGTCCCTCTCACCCTATTCATCCCCCCACCCTCAAAAGGATTTCTGGGTGTGCTCTGTGGGGTGCCCTACTGCTTCCAAAATTTCTACCCTCTCCTTTTTTTCCCTCCTCTATCTGAATCTTTCTAGAACATTCCGCCACCTAAAAAAAAATGTGCCATCATTCTCTCCTTAAGGCTAAAATTTCTAAGGCTCATATCCTAAATCCTCATTTACATGTAAGGTCCAGAAAATGTCTTAAAAGATCTTAAAAGAAAAAACTATTTAAACCAAATTCCCATGCCTTACTTTTAAAGGTGACTTCTTCTGCAAAATATTAGTCAATCAAAGCGAAGAATACATAAAAATAACCTGGCTTGTGCTATTATGGCAGCTCTGAAAAAGGAAAAACGGAAGCAAGCAAGCGAGCTGGCAGCTAGGACATGTGTAACCCGGGCACAGCCCCTACCTGCACGCTCCAGTTCCAGCTGGTGCGCTTGGGCCCCACGCACCTTCGGTTCCCGAGAAGGGACACCGCAGTCCGGTAGTAACTGACAGGGAGGCTAAGCTGGCATTTCATATAACGACTCTGCCATGAAGGTGCTGGGGAAAGTGTCACAGTGCTTTCCTAGCTCTTCGACTTGTACCTGAGTCCGCATTTGAAATTTCTGGATAACAGGCAAAACCGTGCGCTGCGCGGCTGGGAAGCTTTCGAGAAGGGCACGACCAGCGTCACCCACTCACAGCGCTGTGGCTCCCGCGCTGTACGGGGAGAGCGGGCCGCAATGAAGGGCTGGGATCGGGAACGCCTTTGTAAAGCACAGGGCCAAAAAGTGCGTATGAAGACACTCAACGGGCCGCCGGAGAAGTGGATCCCAGAGGCTGGAACCGAGGGGAGGCAGCGCTCCCCGCCCACGTGAAGGAGGCGGAGCGTCACGGCCCAGGACCTCCGTGCAAACGCTTCCCGTCCCCAGCCTGCTCGCGTCTGCCTTCGTGTCAGTCTGGACGCTTAACGCGGCTGTCTTACGTTAAACGTCTTTTCAGATAAAAAGCTTATACAGTCCAGGGCAAAACTTCCAAAATATAAAGACACACACACACACACACCACAACAAACCACACACAACGTTCACACACAACACAACGCTCTGTATGAAAGAGAACCAAATGGAAGGTTCTATATAACAGTAGAGAAGAAGCGGTGCAGACCACGCCCTTGGCTACTTCACACATAGTGTATTTCGTGTATTCCAAATTGCACGTGGTACATTCGCCAACGTATAGACCTAAACACAAGAGTTTGCGTGTCTCTGTCCAAATGCACTGAACAGATAATGTGATTTTGTATTAGACTCAATTAATGAATTCGTGGGAAACTCCTCAGCACTGGCTGCAGCCTGGGGGGGACGCGGGCTTCGGAGTCACTCTCCACCTGCCCAGGTGAGGAGGCGGAGTCTCTGGGAGGCGGTGAGGACGGCTGCTGCTCCATGCGCCGTGTTTGTGCGATATCGCAGTGACGAGGGATGTGTGGAGGGCACCGCAGTGTGCTGCCAGGGTACTGATTCTGGAGCCAGGCTGCCTGCCTGGGTCCCCTCCATCCTCAGTTTCCTCGTCTGTGAAATGGTGCTCAGGATGGCTCACAGAGCTATTGTGAGGATGAATCGATGAAGACATACACATTCCCGAGAGTGCTTACTGGCACTTAGATCAATAAATCTCAGCTATTATGACTATTATTATTTGGTTATTTTGTTTTAAACTCCCACAAAAGTGATACAGACACAGAATTATAACGTAATTCTGCAGGATGAGAAATTCTCATTTTTTTCTAGTGAAAATGCTTACTGGCATCTCCTGTTCGTTTTTTACTTAATAAAGTTTACTCGTCGTTACAAAATCACAGCTTCCTCCTTCTGCCCAAGGAAGCCGCCCTCTACCCTGTGCCCTCAACCCTGTGCCCTCTACCCGACCCCTCCAGCCTCTTCTCTTTCTCCCGGTCAGTCTTTGACCTTCCGCTCCAGGGAAATGATCGATACACGCTTCCTTTCCACTTCTCTAGTCTACACACGCCACGTCCTTCCTTCCTTCTACATTTCCAATTTAATATTCTTTTTTATTATGATTTTTAACCCATCTTCTTCCAGGAAAGACTTGAGGTGATTTAAAATAAAAGACATGTGAACAATTCTTCAGGAATAAGAGATCAAAGGGAAACATCTAGGGAGAGAGATAATTTTACAGAAAAACAATGGTTATAGGATTTAAATACTTTATTCTCCCAAACCTAGGATGTTCTCCTTCTCTCTGCTGCCCTCATTTATGGTCCTTCCTATATCTCCTCCTCCCTGAGGCCCACCCGGACTGTCCTATCACATGGTGGTTTCTTGCCCCCTCTAAATTCCCAGCACTCGTCCATCATTACTTGGCCCATGTAATGCAATACATCAAGAGGATATATTGGGGTTAATTATTCTTAAGCACAAGTCCCATCTTTCTGTCCAGCCAGAAGTCTCCTCGCACACATGTCTTCTGCTCCGGAAAAGACAGCTGTTGCCCACAGGGCGGGAGGGCAGCTGTGTACCCATCTACAATGGAGGAAGGAAAGCAGCCTGACAACAAAAAGAATTCCACTATATCCACTGGAAGTTCAAATTACTTTGAAAATTATAATGAAATCAGTTCCCATTTGCTACTAGATATTCAAAAGATTTTAATGGAGAATTTTGTTTTCCAAAGACATGAATCTTTTGAGCACACAAGATTCACAGAACTAAGGCCAGTCAGTTTTCTAGTTTTTAGCTATTTGTAACACATATACGTGTAGGTTCCTGCCACAACATGTACAGAAACCAGTTTTAGCCCAAAATTAGCCATTATCATACTACAGTGGCCATTGTTAACTAAACAAGCCCAAGACTGTGGCTCCTTGTACCACCTTGCGTTTGCCCATTGTGGAAACTGTTGTCTGCCTGGGCTATGAGTAGTGCTAGTCTGTACACACAGAAGAGGGCCAGCCAGAGTGTCAACGTTGTGAGCATCCTTTCCTCTCCTGAGAGTGCACTAATTTATGGCAAAAACACAGCTTTTTTTGCAGCTGTGGAGACTCATAAGATAGGGAGACGCGTCAGGGTAAAAGGTTTTTCTAAAGAAAAACTCCTGGTGTCTCCAGTGTGAGGATTACTGTTAATCATCTCTCTAATTCTAACAACCTCTGGCCAAAGACAAAACCCAGGGGTGGACAGATGGAGGTTTCTGAACGCAGATGTATAGGGAGTGTCCTAAATGCTGACGGGCCTGCCTGAGGGGGACTTGACCTTCAAAGAGATGGGGGTCCTACAGGCCCCAGGCCACCATGACCACCTAGAAAGACCACACTGGAAAGGTAAAATCATTGACCCAATAGACAGATTGGGATTTCTTAGAGAAGTGAGTGGGGGTTTACATCAGGGGTTGGCAAACTCTGGCCACAGGTCAAATCCGGGTGCTACCTGTTTTTATACATAAAGATTTTTAGAACACAACCATGCCCATTCATTTACATATTGCCTGTGCTGCTTAGTGCTACCAACAGCAGAATTGAGTAGCTATGATGGACACCACATGACCCCAAAGTCAAAAATATTTACTCTCTGACTCTTTATAGATAAAGCTTGCCAATTTCTGTCTTCAATCATTCCTGAAAAAAAAGAAGTCCAAAGAGAGGCTATAGCCTTGAGAAGACAGCACAAAGGAGTACAAAGAGCCCAAGCCCCAGACAATAAACAACATTTATGATTGGCATGACAGTACAAAATGCATTTGAAAAAGCAGGAGAGAAATAAATGCATTGTATGGTGAGGTAATGTTGACATGTACAGCCAAAGCTGTCAAAGAAGCCAAGGCATAGCACTGCCTATGTCAGCAGCAACAAATGGGCTATGGATCGGATATGGAGGCAGTGCAGAGGGGAGGAGCAGATGCTTGCCATGAGTGTCTGCTCATGAGTGTGTGTGTGTGAGTGTGTGTGTGCATGCACGCATATCCACACAGACAGAAGCACACACTTGCAAATATGCATGCAGTCACACATGCACACACTAGTGAAGAGCAGTGGTTTTCAAGCTTCTCCTTGCTTCCCCTCGAGAGAATATTAAAATACACATCACTAGGCCCCACCCCAGAGTCTCTCATTCTGTAGATTTGGGGCAGGGCCCAGAATTTGCTTTTCTAACAAGTTCCCAGATGCTGCTGCTGCTGATGAGGGGACTCCACTGAGAACACTGCTTAGGAGAATTGTCACCATTACCAAATTAATAAAGCCCTCCTGATTCTCCCTACAGAGCAGGAATTAATTCAGGGGAAAAGCAGCCCCTGCGATTTGAGATTAGGACTTAGAATGTGGGGCTCATATCTGACGCGCCTGTTCGTTTCCTATCCATGGCGTCTCCATTCCTGCGGTCTGTCTTTCCAGGTTGGGGTCAGCGGGCCTCTTACTTTCTGCTCTTCCCTTGCTCTGGAGGATGACCGTCCCCACAGCTCCCAAGGGTGATGCATGTACAAGATGTAGCCACGTTTTAAGTCAGGCGATCCCAAACCCACACTCCAGTTTGGTGACAGTCTTTCTAGCTCTTTCATGTGCTGTAGTATCAGACAGAAAAGTGAAATATATCAAATAAAGTGCCTGAGAAACAGAAGTAAGACTGTGTGGCTAGCCTAACCCTAGACTGAGGAGTTGTTAGGAGGTTTCTCTTAAAACATACTGGTGGGGGCCAGCCCTGTGGCCTAGTGGTTAAGTGCGCACGCTGCGCTGCTGGCAGCCCGGGTTGGGATGCCGGGCACGCACCGATGCACCGCTTGTCAGGCCATGCTGTGGAACATCCCATATAAAGTAGAAGAAGATGGGCACGGATGTTAGCCCAGGGCCATTCTTCCTCAGCAAAAAAATAAAGAAAAAAAAAAGAGGAGGCTTGGCATGGATATTGTTAGCTCAGAGTTGATCTTCCTCACAAAAAAAAAAAGGAACGTTGGTAATATTATTTATAAAAGCTGCTGTACAGGCAAACACGTTATTAACTGAGATGTTAGGAAGACTATTTAAGAAAAACATATAATACGATTCTTTTTGAACACTTTTTTTGGTTTTAGAATCTTAATAAAAAGAAGTAAAATGTGAATTAAAAATCTCAAATATTACTTATATAAAAATGCCCGAATCTAGTACATTCCCCCAACCCTTTGGACACTGCACAGGTTTTCAGTCACGAATGATCAAGACTTGGAGATCAGGTAGGATCAGCCACATCAACAGCACCTTGCTCAGTCAGGAGGGCTTTTGAGTAACAGAATGGTCATTACGCAGAGACCATCCCCGGTCAGTTTTCTCTGCTCCTCTCCTTACAAAGGAGGCATCTGGAGCTTTACAGCTGGGGGAACCCAGGCCAGACATGTGCTCTCTCTGGACCTCCGCATCTCTCTGTGGCTAAAAACAGTAAGGTTGGTCTTCAGGCACTCAAGATCCTTTCCAGGTCTGCTGTCCGAGGTCCACACCCACACCCACAGCTCTTTGTCTTCATAGACATTCTGCGGGCGCCACATTATGTGAAAGGTCACAGTTGGCAGATATATGCAGACTATAAAAAATATTCTGCATACAACATTAGGTTATATGATGACAGATCTAGGATTTCTATGAAATGTTATAAAGAAAATGACATATAAACCCATCAAACTAGGATTTTTTCACACCTTGTACTCATAATTTATTTACATTGCTGTTACATAATTTTATTTCTTAGGAAAACTGACTGCTCTGTTTGGATGCATTTGCAAAGTATGTTCTCAAAACATCAAACTTTCTGAAAGTGGTAGAAGTGAAAGTGTTACTGATTAAACTAACTAGGAAAAGTAACACCTATTTTGACTCTGCTCCTGTTGAGAAGACACCCACCCCATTCTTCGGTGTGTATTTTTCTACTCCAAATAATGCCAGAGCACTGATCAGATATGACGTCAGATCTGAAGTCATGTTTGTTGACTGACTCTTGATTTGCAGACCACAGAGATGGTAATGAAATAGTTGCAAAGTCAAATGCTCTGAGTCAGTAAGAAATTGCAAATCTTTACAGAAGTTTGAATCAGGAGGTCTTCACAATAATTGAAACAATTATGGTTTTAAGAATCACATCCAATCTCTTTTTCAGACTCCAGAGCCCAGTGAAAAATGCCTGAAAGGTTTCAAAGAGACCTTCTTTTTAGAAACACAGAGCCAGGCTTCCTGAGTGTAAGCCAACTATCACAAAGGACCTTTGGATCCGGAAAACAATCTGCCAAAAGGAGCCCTCTCCTGACAGAGGAGCCTTTCTCCTTTCTGTTCATTTTGCACTAGAATTTGCAGAGTACTGCCTCCTGAACCTCCAGACTTCTTCAGTTCTCTTGGGTCTGGAAGACCCAGCACTTCCTGTCCCATCTCTGGGCAGATTCATGAGGACAGCAGAAAAAGAAAATTCCAGCCAAAAAGTAGAAGTAAGTGCTGGAGAGAAATATCAAACGTCAGGAGTTGTTTCACCCTCAGGTCTAATATTTGAGGAATTATATAATCTCATTACTTGATGGTGCACTCTAATGTGTCATATTCAAAAGATTAAGAATCAGGAATACGTCCCCAAAAGGAAAATTAAAGCTTTTGAAAATCTCTAAATCTTTAGAGTCAACAGAAATAAAAATCCATATTCTGACCGACTGCTAACCTGATAAGAAATATGACTAGTATCGATCATGTCAGTGAAGTGCTAATCAGCCTTGGACGGCGAGGCCCGAGGGGCCTCCAGGGCTGGGTGGGTTTGGGGTTGCCTCCTGTTGGAGCACCTCACCAGCTGGGTGTGCTGGGTCGAGTTCTGTAACATTTCTGAGCTCCAGTTTCTTTGATCCAAAAAAAAAACTTGTTAATAACATTGTCTGGGGATAGTATGAAGATAAAATAACCAAACCTATGAGGAAGTGTTTGGAAACAGCCAAGTGCCATCCTGTGACTTCTGCTCCAGTGCAGCTCCCCTCAGACAGGAGCTGACAGCTTTGCAGGGGAATCTCTCCTACCAAGGGTGCCTGTCATGAGCACTGCCTTGCTCCTTCTCAGCAAGTCACTGTATCCACTCCTTCCCTTACTATTTTCAACTCTACTTAACCAGCAGGAGCGTATATCACAGGAAGAACAGGATTTGTAAGTAGAGTAATTAGGTTTCACACCTGGCTCCTCCTAAATTGACATGCGATCCTGGCAAACTAGTGCCTAACTCTGCCTCAGTGACCTCATCAACAAAATGGGCATGCAAGTAATAACGTTCCCAAAATTTCCATGAGGATTGAATGAGATAAAGCTTGTGAGTGAAACATTGCAATTTTAAAGGCATGTATGGACTTCTGTGTGTGCTACTATATAGTGACTCTAAGAAGTACTGCTATATCTCAAATGAAAATCATAGGTTTTATCAAACAGCTGTGATTTCTAACAGAAATCAAATGCTATGATCGTGACTTATTATTATCTCACAGCTTCCAGAATCATTTATGCTTCTAATTTTGAATGACTGATAACAGAATCATCATATACTCCAGCCTAAGTCCTCTTTATCCAAGTGGAAGTACTTTGGAATGTTTTTTCTATCTTTCTATCTTACACCTTTCTAGCTTACAGAAGCTTAACTTGCTGTAGAATTATTTTTTAATACATGATACTCAGACTTGGATCTATCTAAATTTCCTAAAAGAAATGCCTCTAGTTTTCCTTCCTTTTTATAATTCAATTTTTGCAGTGGAAACATGTTTTCTCATCTATATGGCATAACCAGCTGCTGTACCCCAAGAACCAGGAATGAGCTCATCACCAGATCATTGACTTGATCCAGCGAAGCAGGGAGATTATTCCTTGTTTTGTTGTGTCATTTTAGCATCTTCTGGGACAACGCTCCTACTGTTTCCCCTGGGAAGTTCTGCCAGATTCTAAAATGCACTACTCTCAGGAGCCCTCCTTGAAATCTTGCTGTGCGTTCTTTTCTAAAATTTCAGTCTATTATTCTAAGAACTAATTTTGCTTCTCAGCTCCACGTGTTTGGGTTACTCAGATAAACCGAGCATCACCAAATCCTGTCTCAGGGCATCTTGGTCAGGCCCCATTTGCGACGTTCCAGTCACCCCTACTCACTCCGTTGCCCTTCCTCCCACCTGCTTTTACTGTGTTTTGGTCTTTCCAAAACATACCTCCCACAGGGTCTCCAACTGTGTTTTCAGTTTTTGTTTTTGTTTTTGAACATGGCTTTTTACAATTTCTTCCCAGTTCAATGTTCTTGGAAGTTATCAAATCAAAACAGAAAACTACATTTCTAATGCACTTATACACATATGTCTTTTGATATTTTTGCTCATTTTCATTATAAATCTGATTACAGTCTTTTAAACAAATCGGAAATGACAAAGGAATATCATGAGTTAGGAATATAACTGTATCATCTCCTGACGTTAAATGGAAACAAAATCATTTGACTGGAACTAAGAAGATAATTAACAAGTGCTGGGAGAGCAGCAGCACTGGTCCTCACTCCTAAGTTAGGTATGAAATAGAATTATGGCCCATTGCTAAATCCTCAAAACTGTTATCAAGGGGCGTTGGCTGAAGAGGATCTTCGGATCTGGCCAGTTAGGCAGACAGTAGAATTAGGTACACGGCGTATTTATGGTAGAAGCAAATGAAAAATAAATAAATAAGAGAGTTGTGCAGACACTAGCACGACTTGTACAATTAAAAAAAATAGTAGAGTTATGGAGATCTTTAAAACCATTAACGTTTTAGGGAGTGGCTTAATTATGGTGCACTTCTGGTAAGATAGGACTAAAATAAAACCTACTTTGGGAAATTTATGCTATGTTTTTATCACGAGCTTTTCTGGAGCCTGCCGGCGAGGAGAACACGCACTGAGCACACTCTTGGTTCCTTAAAAGAATAAAAATAAATTCAAAAAAATTCACATGGGAACAAATCGGAAACAGATAAAATTCAAGTACACTGACTCATAGCCTTTGTAAAATATGCTAGCCCACATTTGTTTCCTTAAAGGGTGCTGTTGAGTAACAATATTATGTGATAAAACGGAGCCACCTCAAAGTGGAGTACTGGTAATTCTGTGACCTTTGACAGGGTTGGTCATCCCTCCCTAGAGCTGCGGGAGGCTGGAGTCTCTGAGTTTCATTTTTTCACTACTGAATTCCAACACCTACAACAGTGTCTGGCACATAGTAGCCACTGAGTAAGTTTTTTGTGGAGGGAAGGAAGGAAGAAAGGAAGGAAGGAAGGAAGGCAGGTGGGCAGGCAAGCAGCTTTGGGGCAAAATTATGAATGAATGACTTGTGTTCATATATTTCCCACATCCTCTAACTTTCTGAAATTCTTGATAAACATCTCAATTTTGCTTTAATATCTTGCCAAATAATAAAACTTTTTCATTAATAATTGTTACAGCTCCACCTATAACTATTTGATTGGATTCTCTTTGCTGCTGATTTGAATTTTTCTAGCAAACCAAGTGATCAAGTAATTTCTGCCCAAATCCAACTAAACACACTTTTTAAAAAACACACAGCAATTTTTTCCTTCACAGACTATGCTATGGGCAGAGGTCTTTTCATTTTCAGTAAATGGGGAAGGATTTCAATGTCCTACCTACGTGGCAGGCACAAATACATACATCATAGGTAATTAATAACCGATCTCTTCAACTGATAAACAAATAGCACAAAGTAAACAAATAAAATTATTTTTTCTCAAAAGGTAGGATGAAGAGCACAGATGAATTTTCCAAATATAAAACACATTGAAACCAATGACTTTTAAATGAGAACCATCATTGCCCTTGGAGAAGGTAGTTAAATTTAATTCTTCCCTGAATGACCAAATGTAACTCCGTTTTCGGGCTAATTAACTGATTACTGTTGCCATAAACAGTCCCTCTTCCAGCATTTAAGAAAACAGTATTTTACATTACTTTGAAAATAGAAGAGGAGCAAAATCTTATCGGTGTGAGGCCCCAGCCTGGAGTGGGCGTCATACCTCACGTTGTTCCTCACTCAGCTCTCCAGAAAGAAGGACCAACACACACATGCAAACCCCATCCCAGAGTTACTTCAAGATGACTGGAATCCTCCTAGTGTAAAATAGATAAATGCTACACAAGTTGAACTTGTGTAGGTGGGTGTGAACTTTATTTCCCAAAAGGCTCTTTGCACACAGATATCAAGCAACTCACAAGATTAGTGTAACAGAATTGGTACCAGCAGTGTCAGCAGAATCTACTGCTACCCTCCATCCTGACATACAGCCACTGTGGGCTGAGGGCAGCTCACGTCCCAGAATTCTGGTAGGCAGCATAGAAGGGACCCCTGCACCCTTTAATTTGATCCCTGACTCTGATTTAGTCTTTTGTCCATGACTAGATCTTCCAGAGCTCTTGAATGCTCCTGACTCCTAGGAAGCTACACGTTAGAGGGGACGCCTTGTGGACGTGCTTGTGTCAGGCATTATGCTATGTAGGCATCGTGTGTGCCCCATGTAATTTAATCTTTGCAACAATTTTATGACCCGTCTTAGACCCTTGTTTCTTACTTGAAAAAATTGGGGCTCCAGAAGGTTAACTTGGTTGGCCAAGGTCCCCTGGCTAGTAGGCAGTAGGGCCAGAATTTGAACCCAGACCCAACTGATCCAGAAGCCCAAGTTCATTCCAGTACAGCCTCGGACTTAATCCCTGGACTTCTAGCACTATGCACTTGTTCCGTGTTTCTGGATCTTGGACTCATCGCAGCCTGACTGGCAAAGACTGCCCTTCCTTCTGGTAATTTGGTGTGGAGACCCAATGTCTGTGCTCCCCACTACTCCACACCACGGCCTGGAGCCCTGAGCGCACAGAGTCTGACGCCTTTTCCTTTTTTCATATCCATACCGAGCCCTGTGACATCAATAGAAATATCATGCCCTGATCCCTCCCACTCCACCTTCCCCCCAAAACCTACAGTGATCTTTGAATTCACAAGAACCATTCTTAGTATGTTACTTTATATAGAGAAGAAAGTTGAAAAAGGCCATAGCCCAGCACCCATATAACCTAATAATATTAATCAGCCAAGGAGACAACAATGCATTACTTCTGCTGCAGTTGATTTCAATGGACTTAATTCCAGATTCCTTATGACACTGACCTGAGACATAAAGGTGATGGTGATCATTTCCCTGAATGGATTGCTCATGTTTGGGTGGAGACCACACCTCCAGTAACCCCGCAAGAGTGCAGTGCATGGATGACGTGGGGAAGCCAAACCTTGAATGCCACTGAAAGGTCAGCGCTGAACTTGTGCTCAGGTGGTGGTGAATCGTGGACACTCTTGAGAAACTTAGCCCTCTTTGATGAGGGCAGGGAGAATTATGCACAGCAAAACCCAGTGGACCCAAATCAATTTGGCAAACTTTTTTTTTTAAGGCGTTTCTGATGTTCAAGATACCAGACCAAATGCTAAAGGGAACACAGAGTGAGAAAAAGAGATAATAAGTAAAAGCATGAAATTTGGAGGCAGGCAGACTCGGGTTCAAATTCTTACCCCATTGCTTAATGACTATAAAATCTTGGGTAATTAAAATTTGGTTTCTTTATTTGAAAGTGAGAATAATGACATCTGTCTTTTAAAGTATCATTAGAGTTAAATGATATTATGTAAGTGAAACAGTACACTGTCTGTTACAAAGGAAATTCAGTATATGGGAGATTTCATTATTTTAATTAATATAGAGTCTTTGGGCTCAAAGACATGTATCTAGTAGTATTCAAAGCAAAACACAGTATGAGTATTCACAGGAATAGAGTATGATCTATGGGTACTCAGTTGAGTTCACATCATTGAGTCCCATTGGGGGTTCTAGATGATTTCCGATAGTAAAGTTCAGCATCTGAGGAAGTTCATCACTTTAGAGCATGGGCTCTGCAGCTGTATGAGCATGAGCAAATTGTTTAACCTTTTAATGAAGTTTCCTTATCTGTAAAATATCAGTAGTAAGGGCATACACCTCCTAGGGTGTAGTAAGCATTAAACTTAATACTAAAACATGAAGAGTGGTTCATGGCACATAGAAAGCAATCAGCGCATTTAGTTTTGACAATAGTGTCGATGAAAGGAAAGGGAAGGATGTGGAGGGTGTGGGATCTGAGAGCCTGATGAAGCATTGGTGAAGGAATTGAAAAGTCAAGGATGTGATATCTTAAGTTGAGGCATGGGGAGTGGTTCATTAAGCAATCCTTAAGTGGGACTGGATGGTGGATCTGGCTCACATGGGCATTAGAAACATGAGACACAGCTCCAGGCGTGGGTTTGTTGGGCTTTGATGAGAGCTTCTCATTCTGTGTGACCAATAGTTCAGCCCAGCCCTCAACAACCTTATTATGTTTTGGGAGTCATTTTAATGGCTTTACAAGCAGTGTCTCATTTAATCTTCTCAGTAGCTCTATGAGGCAGGTTCTAGTATTATGCCCATTTTATAGATTAATGCAGTGATTCTCAGGGAAGTGACAAAATTTGACAAAGCTTACAGAGTTAATACATGGGAGAGCAAAGCTTGAAACTTAGAAGTCTGTGCTTTTTCTAAAATATGACACTGCCCCCCATGGGAATAATTCACCCCATGTACACTAGAAGGCCAATGGAACCTCCACTGTGAGCTCAGGGTGGTTTCACATGTGAAGACCTCAATATTTATGCTGACTATGCAGTAAGGATGAGAGAGCCTAAGACGCTGAAGGACTTTGCTGGGTTATACGTGGATGCTCCAAAGGTGCAGTAGTAAAAGCATTGATAGAGGAGGTGGGTGAGGGGCCGGAACACTGAACTATGGCTCTGCATGCTACATGTTCCTGTGGCTGAGACCTGGAATGATATTTAGGATAGTGCAGGAGTGGAGAGTGGGATTGGGAGCACAGCTGGGGAGAATAAAGCAGTACAGGAAGAGTGCCTTAAAGACAGGGAACACATTTGTCCTACCTCCACGACGAAGGAGAATAATCCAGGTGGGAGAGACTGTGAACCAAGAAAGGCAACAAATGAAAGGTGTGCAGGCACTGTTGGGAGAACAGTGACTTCCCAGGTACAACTGATGTCCGGGGAGGTAGTTTTGTGAAAGAGAGTTGGGAGCAATACCCACAATGAGAATTATATTAGCTGCTACTCGCTTATCTCAGCTAGCCCTCGCTGGATACATTTGTTGGGCACGGGTGCCTTCAACGCTAGTTATTTTCACAAGAAGCTGCACATCACTTGTCATTTCCATCATTTGAGTTGGAGAAATTGAAACTCAGAAAGGTTAAGTGAATCCCCAAGGCCTCCAAGCAGGTAGAGAGCAGACTGGGTTAGAGCCCAGGTGAATGACTCAAAGCCCTTGCTTTACGTTCTGTTTTAGAAATAAGACTGGAAGCCACATGAGAAGTAGATGTAGCGTTAGGCCACACTGAAAGAAATGAGAGGGCGAGGGGACCAAGGATGAAATTGCCCCAGATGGAAGAAACAGGATAAGTGTGCCTTTAAGAAAGACTTGGGGGGGGTAAAGGTAACCCTGTGGCTGTCACCTGACAGGCTGGAGGAGGAAGATGCAATCAACAAGCATGGGCTCAGCCAAAAGAAGAGATTGGTGGGAAGAAGTTCGGTGTGCTTAGGATATGTTGAGCTGGAGGTATCCACGGGGCATCTAAGTAGAAACATCCTGCAAAGGGGTGGATATGGGTGTGTGGCATTCCATAAGCTACAGACAGGGATCTCAAATTTAGCTGTAAAGATGAGAGTTAAAATCATGGACTGGACACCACCGTTAAAGCAAGTATCACAAATGAGAAGAGACAGGGACCGAGGTCAGGGCCTTCAGAACAGCATCGTGCGCTCCCACATCACGCATTTCCCTTTATGTGTATGAATCCAACACTTGCTCTGAACACCTGACTTGAAAATTCATTTAAGATTTAGTCTTTAAATCTTAAGATCTCACTACTTAGTAATAACTATTTAGTAATAAATAGTGAGATTTGGGGGGACAGTGGAAGGGAATTCCAAAATGTTAGAAATAGATTTATGAAATATAACGTAGAACTTAAAATGAGGTCCTTTTCAATTTTCTAAAAGCCCATATACATTTGATTAAGACATATGGCTACTTTGGACAGAACTATTTTATTTTTTGAACTCCAAATAATCAAATTCTCTGTCATTGTTAACTAGGAATGAAAAAGTAATGGTAAAATTATAGAAATAAAAAAAATCCACCTCCAAAATACAGAAATTTAATTTCCATACATTTTAGCATGAAGAATCGGTGAGGGGAGTGGCATGCTTACTTTAATTTGCACATAAAGGTGACAGGCTTACCTGCATGGGGAGGTGGCAGAAGAGAGAGAAGGAGCAGGAAAAATGGGATGGAAACACCACTGAGTGAAATGCAAAATGTGTTATTTCAAGGCCCAATTTTCCACATTTAGACCAAGCCATAGCCTAGTAAAATTATTTATGCATTTCTTGTCTTGAAAAATAGCCAGAGTATAACAAAAATCACTGTTTAACACTAACACTGAACAATTAGAAAAAAACATTTGGAAACCATTACGGTGGATAATAAATTGACAAATGGAAACCAGTGGTAATCAAGTTCAATTGGGAAACTATACCGGAAAATCTTTGAGAGGAATCCTATTTTTTCTGAATTTCCGATACATAACCATCTCCTCTCCCTGCTGTATTTCAGCCTTGGGGACAGCATGTCGTTGTTGATCTTGGGCTGGCTTCCCCTCACAACACTTTACATCACCTCTGCCTCAAAATCAGGCATTCTATGTTTAGGGAATTCACACTCATTTAATTATTAGACTAAGAAAAAGGTAATTATGAAGATAAATCTGCAGGGAAGAGGGGGAAAAAACAGGAATGGCCCATTCACAAGACAAACAGAAATTATACCTTAACTCCTTAGTCCATCCCAGAACAGGCCTCCCTTCAGAGACATTGCTACATAGTGTGCCTAACTGTTAGGAAGGATGTGTAAAAAGTCTTCATTGTGCTCTGTCTCATCAGTAAGGACTGAGGGTCTAGGGCTTAGTGACCAGTCTTAGCTCTGCCAGGTCCAGCAACGCAGTCCTCCCAAGGAATATCTCTTGGTGCTTCCCAAACTATCCGCAGGTGAAGAATGAGATTTAAAAACAAATTTCAATCCAATTATTTTAAACCTATTATTTTGTAAAATACCATAAAAAAGGATTTCTAGAAAAGTGACCGTGCACTTGAATGTCGCATCAGGACAAGTGGCCATGGAAGTTTCTACACTCACCGTCTCACCTTCATACTTATCTGGAAATGGGTGGACACCAGAGTCTGTAGTCCTGCCCTGGGCCACAGATCACACTCTGCTTGGCACTGCTGCAACTTCTCTCCATCTCCTCCCTCTCCTACAAAATGAGGAGCAAATTTCCCATCTCTTAACAGTTGTTGGGAGATTAAATGAGATCATGGATGTGAATATCCAGGCAGGTTTTAGGTCATTGCTGTGACCAGTTGGTTCCTTCTATCTTATTTCTCATTTGGATTATCTCTAGCTGCTTTTGCCTGCAAGCTGCAATAGAGAGCCCGACAGAGTTACCTTTTCAAAGTCAAGTGCTATCAATTTGTACCCTGCTCAATAATCTCCAGGAACCCCTGGATGCCGTTTCCCCTAGTGGGTCCTCACAGCTTAGCCTGGCATTCAAAGCTCTGTAACATTTAGGTCCTACATACCTGTCATCATGCTCCTTCCCTCTCTGTCCCTGTGTCCCAGCAAACTGAACAATATTGTGGTTTCTGGCTGGCCTCAAACCTCTTAATGCTCTGTGGTACCTTCTGCTCGAATGTCCTTCCTCCAATCAAGAAGGAAGAATCTCTGTTGGACAGTTTGCATGAATTCAATTCTCTTTGAGTCTCGCAGCCAGAATGACCTTCTGCTACCCCCAACCACACAGTCCTTTATCAGTTCCTCCAGAGGCACTTGAGGCTTTCAGTCTAATATTAGAAATGATATATATATATACACACACACACACGTAAATATACATGTAAATATACACACGTGTGTGTGTAAGTCAACTACAGACTCTCGCTTCCTGTGTTTGCTTCACCACATTTCATTAGTTATTAGCATGGTGCCTTATATATTCACATACAGTATTTTACTCTCTTCAAAAACATATTTTTGAGTCCCTACCATGTGCCAGCTATAAGGATGGAATGAAGAGGAAGGGAAAGGAAAGACCTGTCACATAGATCTGTCACACTTGAGGTTAGCCCAGAAAGGTGAAAAACAAGCAAAGGAAAAAATTACAACCAATCTCCCTAATTGGTACTCAGTGTATGCAGGCATTCATTAAGTATAGCAATAAAAGGACATTACGGACAACATGCAATCAAGCAAAAGCGGTTAATAAAGAAAATAGAGCATGGCCTCTGGATGCCCTGGAGCCCCGGCCCGAGCTCAGCCACGTCGCGATGCCACGTGCCCGCTGGGCCAGCTCAAAGGCTGCAGAGACAGAGAGTGCATGACACAGCTCTCAGGGGATGTGTTAATAACGACCTTCCTCTTTTAAAAAGCAGCTGAAGCTTACCCCATTCATTTTTCCTTCCTTCCTGGTCATCTAGGTGACTTTATTATGTCAGAACATACAACGTCTTACCAATGCCAAGGATCTGCGGCTGTCACCCGCTTCCCGCTCCCCATGAGAAGGACGCAGAGATGTGCAGCCACTGTGGGTGGGCCAGGCAGGAAAGCCTTCCCGCTCCCCATGAGAAGGACGCAGAGACGTGCAGCCACTGTGAGTGGGCCTGGCGGGAAGGCCTTCCCGCTCCCCACGAGAAGGACGCAGAGACGTGCAGCCACTGTGGGTGGGCTGGGCGGGAAGGCCTTCCGGCCAGTCTACCACCCCATACCTGCATGTGTGCTTGTGTGGTGCGTGCGTTTATGGATTCTCACCCTCAATGCAAGATCCCACGTGAAGAGTTCTGACATACAGCAAGGGATTAACAGGTGACTTCTTTCATTGTTTTATTTTGTTTCCACAGTCTTGGTCAGGTCACAAGTGAATGCAATACCTAGAATGTGAATTTTAAATTAGAACTTCGAGGAAGCCCCAGGAGTGTAAAAACTCTGTCAGTGTAGATCAAGAATACCCACTTGTTGACATGGCACGGAATGCTTTTGATTAGTTTATTTCAGTTAATGAAAAGCAGTGTCTTGTATTCGTAAAACAAGGTTTGCACACACTAGCAATGATAGGATGCGAGAACTTGATGAGTCAAAAGCTCCCCGTCCCACTTGAATGGTAGGAATTCACACTTCAGTTGACAGTGCGTCTTGAGAGGTGAAGTTGTCTTAACTTGCTCTGGAGAGAACGGAGCCCTGCCTTACCGTGTTACCTCCCTGCGCCAAGGGACTTGTTTGTACGCTGTATTAGTTTGATCAGGCTGCAGTGACGAAATACCATAGACTGGGCAGCTTAAACAGTGGAAATTTATTTTCTCACAGTTCTGGAGGCTGGAAGTCTGAGATCAAGGTGCTAGAACATTCGGTTTCAGGTAAGGCCTCTTCCTGACTTAGACACTGCTACCTTCTCGCTATAGCCTCACCTGGCCTTTCCTCTGTGTACACCGAGAGGGGGAGAGAGCAGTGGTGTCTCTTCCTCTTCCTGTAAGGACACCAGTCCTGTGGGTCAGGGCGCACACTTTATGACCTCATTTAACTTATTTACCTCCAAGGCCCCACCTCCAAATACACCCACATGGCGGGTAAGGGTTTCAACATATTAATTTTGGGGGGCTACAGTTCAGTCCATAACAGCCGTGTTTTTTTAGTAACTGGGAAGGTACACAGTAGTTGTCTTCAAAAGGAGATATCAAATCAAAGACGTTCAGGGGGCAAAAACAAGAGTCTCTCCATAATTAATATTCCCCTGTGCTTACACATTTTCAGTGTGCACTCTCTGCACTGAATTTGGCAGGATCCTGGCAAGGCCCTGCCCGCCCTCCTGGTTCTCACCAGTGGAGTCCTTAGGACAGTGTCCTCATGCCCATCTGAAGCCAAGGGCAGCCAGGTCCCCCCTCAACCAGACTCCTTCCCAGGACCGCCCACCACTGGCACACCCCCATGCCCCCACTGCCCTCTGGACTCAGGGCTCTCATCAGCACAGTCCCCCGTCCTCACCCTCTTCGTGCCTGACCTGAAGCCTGGTTGCTCTCAGAGGACACGGCCTGCCCTACAGGTGGGTGTCTTCACGTTCCACCGCTGCTGGCAGACCAGTGCATGTCCACCTGCAGATGTACGAAGCCCAGCTCCTTGGGACCTCGTGCCATCTGGCTCTGCCACCTCTCTGCCCTCCGTGTTTTGGGTGTCTTTGGACTTCTGGGCCACTTTTTCTCCTCCTATGAATGTTTCACCATCTCTCACGTTACAGGCCTGTGCTCCGATGTGCTCACTCTTCCCCCTCCTCAGCCACACACTTCTGTGGTTGTGCTTAAACCTCCCTAAAACCAACATCTGTGTCTTGGCCACAGACTCCGTGTCTGGCAGCCATCCTTGGCTATCTCCTTTCCTCTTTCCTCTTCTCCCGGAATCTCCAGCCCCTCCTCCCTGGGACCGCAGTCCATCGGACTTCCTACCCCTGGCTGTCTGCCGTCTCTGTCCCTTCTTGCTAGATCACTGTCTCCGGTCTTCTCTCTTCCCACAGCTCTCTCATCTCTTGTGTTCATTGACGACTGGTTTCTGCGCCCCTGAGAAGTCAGCCCCTGGGGCGGCCCTCCCTCCTGACACCTTGAGCGAGCACCCGTGCTCCTGTTTCAGGCCACCACTCCTGCACGTGTGCCGAGCTCCTCTCCTCTCCCTTACTCAAGGAAATGACTCACAGGTGTCCCCCCACCCCTGCCTCACTAACTTTCCCGTCTGTACTGATCCTTCCCACCCTCGTGCTCATGGCCTGTGTTATTTCCCTTCTTAAAAAAACTATAAAAACAAACCTCACTGGAGTCTGTGTCTTCCTCCAGCTACTACCCCAATTACCTGCCTCCTTCCTGACAGAAGTTGTACAGGAGGCTATTGTGCTCACTGTCCTCTCACTCCCTTCTCTTCTCACTCCAGGCCAGCTTCATCCCTACACCACTGCTGCGGTCAAGGCTGGCAATGACCTGGACGTCATCAAATCCAAGGGTGGCTTCTCACTGCTCTCTATTCGAGCCCTCTGCGGCATTCAACACGGCATCCCTCCCCAGTCCTGACTTGGCCTCACATCATGATCCCTTTGCTGGGACCATTTGTGCCTCACAACCTCTGGCCTCGGTGTGTCTCACAGCTGTCTTTGGACCTCTTCTCTTCTCTGTGAACTCACTCTGTGGGCTTTTACTACCGTCTGTGCCTTGGCAGTTCTAAACTTTTAATCTCTGGCGCCGGTGTCTTCCCTGGATTCCTGAATTGCCTATCCAGTATGTACTTGATTGCTCCATTGCATGTAGAATGAGCATCTCCACCTACCCTGTCTAAAACTAGACTCTTGATTTCCCTTCAAAGCCCACTCCCAATAGCACTCTCCAGTTTAGCAAATGGCCCTTCCGTTCTGCTTAGGCAAAAATCTTTGAGGTCATCCTTGATGCCCCTCTTTTTCTCATACTCCATAACCGTTTGATCAACAAATCCTGTTGACTCTTCACTGCACGTATCTCAGACCACATGTCCCGTCCCCACCATCACCACGCTAGGCCAAAATAGTATCACCTCCGGCCTGTGTTATTACAGCAGCCTCTTAACTCGCTTCCTTCCCCAACTGCAACCAGAATGGTCCTCTCAAAATGCCAGTCCAATTAGGTCACTTCTCTGCCCAGAACTTTCTAGTAGCTTCCCATCACTCTCACAGTGGAAACTAAAGCCCTCACCTTTGTCACATACATGTCCCTAATGATCTGCTTCCCATCCTACTCTCTTTCCAACCTCTTCCCTCGCTGCTCTCTTCCTCATTCATTCTGCTTAAGCACCAGTGGCTGATTTGCTGTTTCTTGAACATGCCAGCCCTGGTCCTGCCTCAGGGCCTTTGCACGACTGCCTTCCCTCGTGGGATGCTCCTGCCCCAGACACCACAGTCTCACTTTCTTTTTGCTTTCTACTCTGCCTAGAGTCTCCTATTAGCCAGGTCCTTCCAAAACACCATGTACAAAATAATGCCTTGCTTCCTCCTGCCCCCAACTCTGTATTTCCCTCTAACCTGCTTCAGTTTTCTTCACAGACTTATCACCATCTGACATAATATATATTTATTTGTTTATTGTCTACCCTCCCAAACATACACTCACTAGGATGCCCTCTCCTAAACGCAAGGACTTTGTTTTATTTTCTACTTTATCTTGGTGTTTAGTGTTTTATCGTTAATTTTCTTTGAGCAAAGGAATGAATAATATAAAATTGGTGATGTTCAGTCATTGAGGAAAAATCTAAGTACTAAATGAAAGGGAAATAAAACCAACAAGAAGAGTGATTTTACATAAGGATTAAAAAACACCTAAAGATGACTACAGATAAATAAAACGTTTGGAAACAACAGAGAACAATATGGAAATTGAGGGTGCCATAGAGACCTTTCCAACCCATTATATTCCTATAGGATTTAGAGCTATATTATTTTGTAGCATATTAAATGTATCTTTCCAGAAAGACTAAATTTTTAATCTAGAAAAGTTTCCATCTCCCCAGAAAGCAATCCTTCTAAGGATCAGTTTTTTCCTGGTACATTAGACCCAGAACCAGTCTCTGGAGGGAGGCAGGAAGCCACCCAGAGTGCAGTCAGGGCCTGTAGCAAATATGTTGGTCTGCAACCAGCTGAGAATGCAGCCTGCCCCAGGGGAGGCGAGGCACACACTGAGGCCACACAGCGTTCTGAGTGGCTGCTCAGTGGGCAGTACCAAGCCATTAACTCCAGTTTGCTGCAAGTTTGAAAGATTAAGGTGGAAATAGGGTTATAAGAAGAAACACTGGAAAAGACGATTGTTGTTATTGCTCTGTGAACATCAGGAGGTGAGGGAGTTACATACAAGTGCTGCTTTTCATCCACCCACAAGAATATTACTGTGGGTGAAAATTAGTATTCATGTTCTTTTTGGTATTTTAAACCTTTTTCCTCTCTCATTAAAATAAAAATATGATATAAAGACCTCTTGGAACACTAATCAAATAATTCTGAAATGAGTGTAGAGAACTGATCCTCAACTATATACATTTTGTCTGTTTGCATAAAGAAAAATGAAAAGGAGGAAGGAAGGAAGACTCATGCATTCAAAGTGCTCAAATGTCATAATTTAATTACAACATAAATTGAATTTTCTTCCAAAACATTTTTGCAGAATCGGGGAAAGGGACATTCTGAATCACTCTTATAATGTGAAAACTCCTAGGTTCCATTTTCAGTAAGCCCAAATTATGAGCATTTATGTTCTAGAAGATTTGAGCTTGATTTCTTTTGATGTAAATTCTGAGACTAAGGGGAGCAGTCTCAGAAAGAAGGCCTAGTGTGATTAAAGTATATTTTTAAAATAAACAGTAAATATTAACACTGGCTATAAAATTACTGCATATGATGTCTTCAATAGTATCACTTTGCACATGTATTTTAAAAAATCTCCTTAAAATCACAGTGTCATAAAACTCCTAAAGCAGACAATGGTGAGAGAGAAAAGATAAATGGTGAACACCCCATAGAGGGAGACTGTGGGCAGCTCAAGCCGGAGCCCTCAGCTGGGTCTGGGGTCATTCCGACAGACCCCTAGGCCTCCAGGGACAGCTGTGACCCCTACTCTGTGCTGTGAGGGGCTGCAACAAGCAAAGCCGATCGTGCTGCAACGAGACAAGTGCAGCATTGTACCAGGAATGCGACAAAGTGCTGTGAAAGGACAGCAGTACAGCAAGTGCTCTGGTACACAGATGGTGATGTGTTTGGGGAGCATGAGTAGGTGGTTGTTACTGTGAGTGGACATTTGAGCTAGGCTTTGAAGGATGACTGAGGTTCCTCTGGGTAAACATGTTTGGAAAGGGTATGTCATGATAAAAATATGCATATGTGTATACATACGTGTGTGTGGTGAGTGTGCGTGTATGTGTATGGGTTCATGCCTGTGTGGTGTGTATGTGTGTGTGGTGTATGAATGTGTATCTATGTATGTGTGTGCACGTGTGTGGTGTGTGTGTGAGTGTGTGTGTGTTATACAGCAGAGATGACAAGGTGAACTACGTGTTTGAGAATATCAAATAGATGGAGCCACATCGTACAGGAATTCCATCCTAAAGTGTTGGTTGAACCTAAACAGAGTACAGTTAATTTCTTTCAGGTCCATCTTGCATTCTGTGGCTTCAGCACGTGGGCTGCCTCTGGTCACAGGGTACTGATCCCCCATCTGTGTGATGCTCAAGCATTGATACCCTCATCTACAGACACCAGTCCTGCTATGTGGATGAGAACAACCAAGCTGGCAGGGGCGAGCATTTTCCTTGAGGTCACAGAGCCACTAGGCGTGGCTCAAACACCCTGACCAGTGTGCTTCCTGCTTCACTCAGGCGTCACGGAAACACAAAGGCTGCTCGGGGAGGTCTTCTCCATGTTGCCAGTGTGAGCCGGGTACCCTTTCCTCTTTGTTTCAACTGAGCCATGAACACTCTCCACTCACACTTAATGTCCTTCCTTGGTGCCTGTATGACAAATTCCAAACATTTAGCATGGGGTCATGTCTTTCATACCCTCATCTCAGCCTACCTTTCCACATCTCTCTTCCGCACATAATTAGCATGTTCTCCACACCATCGTGCCTCATTCTTCGTGTTCCCTAGTAAAGACAAAGTTCTTGCCACCTGCCTCTGCCTAGAAAAACCCTACTTACTCTTCAACACCATTCTCAAATGACACCTCTCCCCATCCTTTCTCCCACTGATCTCACCTCTCTACCTGACAACTTACATCCCCACTGTGGTTGCTGCTATCTCAGGCTGTGTTTCAGTCATTCCTGTATTAGTTTGTGGAATATGAGTGCCCAAGGACCGGTGCCTGGGGTCCCGTACACAGCAGTGTCCCTACTCTGGGTCAACGTGCAGAAGTGAGGCAAAATGCTTCAGGCTTCCTTTAAAAATAATGAATATTTCTAGTCATTAAAGGTTGTCTGTAATTGAAGTTAGGAAAATCTGACCGTTGTGCCAGTAAGCCACATAGAACATGATCCTAACGCAGTGCACGCGCTCTGGCACACCCACACAGCACCTTCACACATGACTCTCAGAGCCCAGACCCCACAGGCACGAGGAGGCTGCCTCTCCCGTCTGATCGCACCCCTTATGAACAGGCAGACTTGGGAACTGATTAATCCAGTACCACTATGGTTTAGTTGAGATACAGGTTACTGGGGCCTAATTGAGCTTTCTCTAGTCCTCCTATCAGAATTATTTAACTTATTAGGATATTGATCAGGCAGTTTTTTGAATTTTACAAATCAATTTAATTAATTCATTTAAAAAGTCCATTTGCAACTGCACAGGAAGATGACTTCACAAATCTGAGGGTGGGAGATTGAAGGACAAAAGGGAATCAAGGAGAAGACTCCAAGGATGTTTCTGTTTGTGAATTTCACTTCCCCTTGGTCCTCTTGACATCTTCCTGTCCTACGTGCTCCTAATGCCAGGGCTTTTCTCATGCAATGACAGTGTGAGCTACCAAGCCACAGAAAAGAGTTTGGAAAAAAAAAATTCACATTATCACTCATTCATTTTAGACTGACAGTTCATTGAACCTCATCTTCTTTACAGATGCATACAAAGAACGCCATTTCCATTTCATGTTTTGCTTTTTTCCCCCTCTTCTTTATGACTGTTTCTTTCCTCCATATCAGATGCCAAAGCCTGTGTAATCCACACCCTTCTAAGAAGCCCTCCCTGCTCTGCCCATTAAAATGAGTGTCCTCACCCTCTGAGCTCTCCCAGCCCTTGTTTATGGCTCCACACATTCACTCTCTCTGTTCGCCTTTATCTCACGTGCTCAATCCTGATTCACTTTCCAGAACGCTTGGTCTTTGCTCATCTTTTCATCCTTCCTCACCTGGCAGAGTGATTTGAACAAAGCAGTTGCTCAAAGATAAGCCTTGTGGAAACCACTTTTGTCATCTTTCACCAACTGAGATGATGATGGGCTCGCACAGGTTGTACAGGTAATCCCGAATTGGAGGGGAAGGAAAAAACAGACCAGACACAAAGGGAAGATGGCAAGAATGGAGACAGTAAGGAACACCCGCTGTTATATACACTTTCAGATTTCTAAAACTTTTACTTTGTTTATCAGCAAAAGTAAATTCTTTAGAAAATAATTTGTCCAAATTCTCAATACTAATTCCTTTCTTAGAACAACTATGACTTAGGATTTAAATAATGTGGAAAAGAGAGCATTGTAGGATTAATTATGCAACTGTAAAGTTACTACCTCTCAAGTATTTTGTAAGGGTAGAATGTTAAGTGGCCATTCAACAACTGCATTTATAGAAAAAATGCAGGTATTTACCTTTTGTGACAGAAAAAAAAAGAAAGAGAAAGCAATGAAATATCCAAGATACAGCCAGTGTAATCTGCCTGATCTATTAAGCTATGCTGATTTGAAGGAAAAAAAATCATAACATGTTCTTAGCAAATTTTAAAAGCCCATTTTTATATCATTTATTTAAATATCTTTAGAAATACATTCAATGTTACAAGTCACAGAAAAGTCACTAATTATTAAGTCAATTCTGCCTTTGATTTTAAAATAGAAAAGATAACTGTTAATTTCAAAATGCTTTTCATATATAAAATTAAGGGCTTTTTCTATGTAGCAATTGCTAATATAAGAAATTCCAAGGGGAAAATGAACATAAAAGGTCCACCTCTGTAAGAGTTAATGATAGAGACCGCACATAGGGACTTTGCTATGGATGCCGCACTCATGGGTGGTACATGTAACACATGCATGTAACGTGTTACCTGTAACAACTCTGCCGTCTCCACAATGATCATGAGGTCTAGGTTATTATTATCCATGTTTTACAGACGAGGAAACTGAGGCACAGGAGGAAATTTACCCCGAGTTTTCCAAGGCAGGAAGTTTTTATCTCCTGCCAGTCTGGTGCTAGAGGATGCCTCTTCAATACTATGTTGTGCAACTTCCCAGTCAGTGAAAGACCTTAATATGGAAAACTTTAAACCAATACAAAGTAGACAGAAGAGTATACCACACCCTATTTACCCACCAATCAGTTACAACGATGTCATTCGGCCATTGTCATTTCGTCTATACCGCCATCCAATAACCATTTCTACATTATTTTAAAGGAAATTCCAGAAATCATATAATTTTATCTAGAAATATTTCAGTATGCATCTCTAAAATATAAGAACTTTATTTTGTAAACACAGCCATGATATTATTACATACTTAAAAAATTAGCAATAATTCCTTAATATCATGTAGTTGATATTTTAAGTAGTTTAAATAGTTGATGTTTTAAATTCTAATGTATGAGGTCCCAAACTTTAGTCAGATGAAATATGTTTTTTTCTGGCTGTATTTTAATATCTGTGTTTCATTCATTCATTACATTCATGTAAAGAGAAGCAAATAAGGACGGTAGAGGAAATTTAAGGGATAAAGTGTCACCCTGAGCCAGAGAGCCAGGTCATGTAGAAGGAAGGACATACACCACCGAGGACCTTATCAACGCCAAAGGACGCCCTTGGCCTACTCTTGTCCTCCACTACTCCTCCTCGCCCAGCTCTGGGAAGCACAGGGCCATGCCAGCTGTTCATCAGTGCCCTCTCTGAGTTCCCTCCCCTTAGCTCTGTGTCACTGTGACTTTGGTGTCAGAAAAAGGAGGTGGCTCTGGACCATCTCAGCTGTCATCTTTGACCCCAGCCACTTAAAAGATTGTTAAGACCAAAGAAGATTATCTGCTGAGTGGATCTTTGTGTTCAGGCCTCTCTAGTCATTTAATATTTCTTAATATCTTGACAGTTGTGACATCGTAGGACCCTCTAAGGGTTTCACGTCTGGGCACAGATGACAAAACTCCTTTTGTCCCATGGTTTGAGGTGTTATAAGGGCTAATAGTATTTACTTTCCTCATTTTTCAGGGATCCTCCTGAATGGAGTCTAAAAGTCTGGAGGAAAATAATGCCTTTTTACATATATAATTCCTTCTTACATATATAATGCCTTCTTACCTATCAAAAATCATAGATTGTTGTCATGATTAAGCCACTCAACATAAAAGAAACAGAAAGAGAGGGAGAGAGATGGAGGGGAAAGGAGGAAAGAGGGAAGAAGGAAGGGAGGGAGGAAGGGAAGAAGAAAGGGAGGAAGGGAGGGAGGCTGGAAGGAAGGGAGGGAAGGAGGAAGGGAGGGAGGAAGGAAATGAGACTATCCCTCTAACTTCCACGGGCACCTCGCTCCACGGCCAGGTTGCTTTTCCCATCAGGTCAATTATACCCCATGTTTGTTGGCTAGTTAGTTTCAAGCTGAGTGAAAGCCTTCGTTGTATTTCCCTTTTGACAATCTATGTTTATGAGAGTTTTTTATTTATATTCTCAAATAGGCAGACACTGGACACTGATATTTTCTTTCACTTACTTCTTCTAATCAGAGAATGTAAATTTACTCTGAAGAGTCAGTAGAAAGTTACTGTTAACAGGCCACACTTACATGATTTACCTTTTAAAGAAGCAGAGACAAGCATGTAGCATAAAGTCCAAGGTGAGGATAAGAGTTAAAAGAAACAAAAGCTTTCATGTGGTGAAATTACATGAATTTGAAAGACATCAGATATAAGAATAGTAGAAATCATTATCAGAAAAGGGGAAAATGAAGAAATAACAAATATAATCAGTCAGAAAGCTTAGAAATAAAAAGTAGGACAATACATCTCAACTAAAATAGAAAGCACTAAGTTTTCTAAGAAAGTTCTCTTCAAAGAAGGAGGATTTCAAGCATATAATATTCATGCTCACATGATATAAAACTTGGTCATTTTAGTGAAACAACCATAAAAACACTGGTTAAATGTAATTTTCATATCTGGATTGAATAGCTTCTAAAGTTTATGGATTGATGTGTTTCTGTTGTCATCACTGTTTTTGTATTTTTGCCTGTCAAAGTTGCCTTGTTCATAGGCATTTATCTCTCAGATGACCAAATGGTGGAGAACTACCTGGAGTTTAGAGATGGGAGCAGTAAAGTCTCCCACCCCAACCCCGCAGGGCAGTGCAGAGGTGGGGACCCCAGACTCAGGGCTTCAACCCAGGCTCTGCCTCTTCGATCGGACCTTGTGCCCATTACACAACCCTCTGTCTCAGCTTCTCCTCTTTGAAATGGGGATGATAATATTTCCTACCTTGGAGAGTTGTCAGCCTCACGGAACACAGTCGCACCACAGATGGGTCTGGGATTGTGACCATGAGTGTGCAGCATATGTGAGAGGAATCTTCCAGAAAACAAACCAACAACCTGAGAGGCATCAGAGCCGTGTAATCCAAAGCCCAGGCCTGCAAGCACGGGACGCCTTCGGAGTCCCTTCGGAGATCGCTGTGTCCTTCATCTTAGAGATGAAGTAACCAAGGCTAAAGACGTTGGGCAGCTTGTTGAAAGGGGCGGATGGACAGACATCCTAGGTTCTCCTTTCATTTCAGGTTTATCTTTTACACGAAATTGACACACCATGGAAAGGCTTCTCATCACAACTACTAATAGTTTGGGCCTAGTGACTTTTGTTTCATTTTTAACAAAATCTTTGGTAACCTGTATGAAGGTGGGGGGGGCATCTCTGTTCTCATGGTCAATTGGGGGAATCTTTCCAACTAGCTCATGAGTATGGTCAAGAATCGATGTCAAAATTTATTGCTTTATAGAAATTTAGCAGGCTTAGTATAGTAACAGTTCAATTACCTTGAATAGGTTAAGTTACTTAACTTGTATATTTAGGAAAATATGATAACTACCATCAAATATTTGAAATACTGCCATATGAAATAGAAATTAGCCCTTAGCAGCTAGAACAGTTCCTGACCATCAGATTTTTAAAATATATCCCTTGAATCAGATTGAATAGAATTTAACTTATTCTATATCTCTCCAAAAGCTAAAATTAGGAACAATACTTACATAATATAAAATGGCAATTTTACCTCAAGAATATTATGAATAATATTCTAACGTTAACACAATCCAACAATGGGATAGGCTGCCTTGTTGGGTAGTAGGGCTATCCGTTCCTGGAAATATTCAAGAAGGTGAAAAAAAAGCACCTTTTTAGGGGTTGGTGAGGGGTAGAAGGGTCCACACACTACCCTCTGAAGTATAGTGCAAGGAACATGATACAATCCATTTCTAATGTTATGGATCTTGAAATACTCAGGGTTAGGCATCAAGAATAATCATGGTCAGCGCCGGCCCCGCGGCTTAGCGGTTAAGTGCGCGCGCTCCGCTGCTGGTGGCCCGGGTTCGGATCTCGGGCGCACACAGACCCACCGCTTCTCCGGCCACGCTGAGGCCGCGTCCCACATACAGCAACTAGAAGGATGTGCAGCTATGATGTACAACTATCTACTGGGGCTTTGGGGGAAAAAATAAATAAATAAAAATTATAAAAAAAAAAAAGAATGATCATGGTCACTGTATTAAATGGCTAATAATGAGATTATTTATATATATATATATATATATATATATTATGTGTGTGTGTGAGGAAGATCAGCCCTGAGCTAACATCTGCCAATCCTCCTCTTTTTGCTGAGGAAGACTGGCCCTGGGCTAACATCGTGCCCATCTTTCTCCACTTTATGTGGGACGCCACCACAGCATGGCTTGACAAGCAGAGTGTCGGTGCGTGCCTGGGATCCGAACCCCAGGCTGCCGCAGCGGAGAGCGCACACTTAACTGCTACGCCACCGGGCCGGCCCCATAATAATGAGATTATATTTTTTAAAGCAAATTTATTTAGTGATTTTCATACTAGCTTTCTGGCACTCAGTGTAAGTGTGGCTTGTAATACTAAAGGGTGAGTGCTCAAAAGCATGGGCCGTGTCCTATTTATTTACATATCACAATGTCTACCTGAATGGCTTACACACAACAGGTACTTCATATGCTGAATTAATCCAGAGAAGAAAAGTGCAAGATTTGGAACTGAGTTCTTGGGAATTCAGAAGATATATTGAAATAAAATTTTAGCCTTTTAAACCTCATACTATCAGATTACTTTTTCTTGAAGTCAAATTCATAAAAGTTCTATATGGAATGGCAGACCATTCAAACACTGGATGGTTAGCTATGTTTAGAATCACAGAGGATATGCAGTCATGTGACAAGACATAAGAATGGAGGGGCACTTTGAAAGCATCATCCTTCTCAAAAGCCTTAGAATGTACATATCCTTTGATCCAGCTATTGTACTAAGAATAATTATCTGAAGGGAATAATTAACAGTGTAAGAAGTTTTAGGTAAAAGATTGGTCATTAAAACTTTTTTTATAAGACAAAATTTTAAAAAGTTAATTGATAAAATTGTAATACAGGATTGGTAAGATATATTTTAGCATGGCCATATTTTAGAAATGTATTTACGGATGTAGAAAGATATGTATGCTATATAAAGTAAAAAAGGAGTAAAGAACAAAACGTTCAGTATGATCTATCTTCATTTAGAATTATATGTGCAAAGGAAACAATTATAAAGAATTTTAAACCAACATATTAATGGTAGTTGTCACTAAATTATGGCATTTTCAGTGTTTTAGCTTTTTAATTACATATTTATGCATTCTAATATTCTAATTTTTCTACAATGGGGATATACTAATTATGTAAAGAAAATTAAAGTTAAAAAATCTATCTTTCTAACAGTTCCATATTAGTGGGAATGACAACATTCAGAAGATAAGTTCCTGCTGATGTTGCCACCAAAAAATGAGGGAGAGTAAAGAAAGACTGCTTTGAAAAATGTATAATTTTTGAATAATTAAAATTTAATTTCATAGTAAACAGCAAATATCAGGTCAACCAATTGGTCCATTTCTCACAGTCTTAATGAGGATTAAATTTGTTTTATTTCTAAGAGTAGCATTTCTCAGTCCCACCCATTCATCATTAGAGGAGAAAGCAGAGGTCCAGAAAAGCGAGTGTGTGCTTCAGGGTCACAGGACAGGGACCGAGGTCTCCAAAACACTATGGTCAAGGCAACGCTACTAGCTATTAGAGCTGAGAATTAATGAAATTACGTCTCAAGATAGACTTTAAAAGGGATACAAATGACTGCCTAGAATGTTCCACCATGGGAAAAGGAAGTGTGTCAAAACAAGGCTGCAATTTTGGGTGAAATCTTTGAAATCGGTGTGACCTGGGCCACTGTCCACCTCCCTCAGCCTGGGGGGTCCTGTCTACAACGGGTGGTGATATTTCCTGTGACGGTACAGTGAAGATTGAAAGGGTGATAAGTCAGAAGTTATACAGTGTATCCTGACGCGGAGCAAGCACATGACACCTGCTAAACGTTATTATTAACAATTTGTCTCTCCATGTATAAATCAATAGTAAAGAGGAATAACAGATTTCAAAAAATGTCACTTTTGCCCCTCTACACTCTGAGTCTGTCCCAAGTTCCACCTGAAAGACAAAGGGAATGCCAGGAAGTTTGGGTTTTACGCAGAGGCTCATTCAGTACTCTCCACCAATCATTTTTTAGGGCTCTTATGAGGCTCCAATGAAAGAATCTGCGTGGAAGTAGTCTGAAATCTAGAAGGCACCATATAAATATCAGGAATGAAAAAGGAAGAAATTAAAAACACTATGTAGAAACATAAATGTGCTTTTTGGTTAATGCCCTTGGCTTGATTTGGTTTGTTTCTGAAATATTTAGGTTATGCACAATGCTCTCATCAGTGTAAAGATATAAGAAAAACTCATAGTTGTTGCATCAGTTTAACATGTGCATACTTAATCAACTATGTGATAGAGTAAAATTGAAGTGTCTACTATCAAGAACAATAAGAAATACTGACGGAAAGGACCCTTTTTTCTCAATTGGCCTAATTCGACATCAGGCATCATCGAATTCCAAGTTCTGCTTGTTCTCAGGAAACATTTTTACAGTCAGGACAGAAGTGCAAGGCGCCATTTGTCTTAACATACCACACTCTGTGGCTCTTCAAACGTCAGTGTGGTTGGACACACGTCCAGGCGGCAGCAGCATGTACCTCGGCCTCGGCCTCCGCGTGAGCTTCTCTGCATGTAAGAGAAGACAAGAGAAGCGGTTAGTGGAACTGAGTGTCCCCTGACTTAATGGGAATGGATGGTTTCCCCACGCATGAGCTATTCTCCTTAAGTCAATGGAGGCTGCGCTCACACCCACTGGCACACACAGCAATTCAGCTGAGGAGTAGCCCTGGAGCTACACACCCCTACAGTAGCTCCTCAAAGGCGCAGCTCTCTTTAAATGGAAGTCTACTCTTTAATGATCATGACAATGATGGTCCTGTAAGGTTAGCACCATAGAGCCTAGGTATGTAATAGGCTGTACCACCTAGGTTTGTGTAAGTGCACTCTGTGATGTTTGAATGATGACATCGCCTAATAATGCATTTCTCAGAACGTATCCCCGTCACTAAGCTATGCATGACTGTAAGGCAGTGCGTGCAGGATCAATAAAGATCTCAAGATCAGATTGCTTACCTAAGGCTGTATCAGGACTAATTCTACAATGAAATAACAGAAGATTAAAAAAACAAAAGTTAAGAAAGGGAAGAGGAAGGAAGGAAGTTTCTGATATTTCCTATTTTCTAGGTTTACGTATAGAACTGGATGACTGCAGAAGAGGAAAAGAATTCTTTTGGAACATTAATTCAACTTTTTCTAAACCACCAACCATATTCATTCCAATTTTAGCAGTTCTGTGGGAGGAAAACTGAAACATGAAATTCCACGGTTTCAACTCTGCGTATATTCTTTACCTCTACCTGGAATGCCCTCCTCTCTGGGTCTGCACAAGCCTGCCCAGAGCCACACTTTCTATTTTGTGTAATGATAGTGAGAAGAGTAAGACTCTTCACACTAAGAACAGCACAGACAAGATCAGCTAGCATTACTGAATATCTAACTAAGAGAAGCCAAACTCAGTGTGAGATACTGTGGGCCTATCATCTCATTTAATCCTCTGAGATAGGAAATATTATTCTCATTTTATATTGGCTCAAGATTTTAGGTAACTTGCTGACCACACAGCCAGGACTCAAGACCAACTCTTTCTGACTCTAGAGTTCTTTCTACATCTCTAGGCTTCCCTCCAATTTCTCAGACCCTCCAACACTTTAATGCTGAGTTCTTTATTTAAAAAAAAAAAAACAACAAACGTTTAGCCCTTGTGAACACACTTTGGTTCACATGCAGAAATATTCTTTTCTGCAGATAGAATTGTTGACTCTTCCAGGACAATATCATCATTATTAAAATGTGGAGACCATTTCAGATCATTCAAAATCAAATGAAGAATATGTACACTTTTAAAAGAAGTAATGCAGATCTCAAGTTTCTGATGATTTCTAATAAACGGGAAAAGTAAAACAAAGAACCCATTAGAAGATACTTATGAGAATTTCAGGCCTTGGGACCTTACTTTATAACTGAAAATGACAGTAAATCTAGTTTCTACTTGGGTCAGAGTACACTTGCCTATTGTAAGTCAGAAATAAATACTCTGATGGTTTTAAGTGGCCCCAGATGGTTCCCTGCACTTGGGCAGAGCAGGCGAGGCCATCTGTGGTGAATGCGACACCAACACAGCAAAGTGAAGTGCATAGGCGCTGGCTGCAGGAGCCACGGCAGCGCACGTACAGGCCTTACTTTACCTCCCCCATCCGAACGGCTGTCTGCAGAATGGGAGGAGGGCGCACAAGATTCGAGGGAGAGGCTGATCAGTGGAACAGACTTGGTGTCGAAAACAACTTTGCTGGTTCTAGTTCCCACTCCACTTAGAAAGAAAAGTTTATGGCAAACAGATAGAGTTAATGCTCATGTAAAAAGTAAGAAAGATAGATGTAGATACAGATATGTGTGTAAATACACACACATACACACTTAATTCATCTAAAATTACCATTGCTTTGATTTGTTTTTAGCCAATTATTATTATTATTTTTCAATCGGTAAGTCTAAAAACGTCGACATGACTTTAGGTTTATCAAAACAGCGTTGGATTTTAAAAGGTTGAAAAAAATTGACTAGACTCTAACTTGGTCCATTGTCTTTTACACTTTTTGTTAAGCCCGATATAACCAGCATCCTAGCTCTAATGCAAGATACTGGGCTTAAGATCTGTACAGATGCTCAGACCTAAGTGATTTAAACAACCATTAACTAGCATGGTTTTAACTAGTCTATCTAAAAATAGAAATATTCTAATGACTGTGGATGAAACAATGACAGAATTTCAAAAGCACAGGATTGACTTTCTCACTTGTAAAATGAGGATAATGGATTAGATAATTTTTAACATCCCTTCTGACCCCTAAAATTAAGCTCTGGTTATCAGTAAGTTAGGCAACTTGGCCTTTAAATTTTATGTAAATATTCCAGTTAATTAATAATAATTTCAGATTGTCTTTTAAAAACATAAAATCATAGTTATTTCTGCATGTATATTACCACTTTTAAACAGAGGAGAAGCAATGATCTTTCCATGGAAATAATAACAGCAGTGCAACTAAAACTTTAATAAACCAGGCTAACTCCATAATTCAATTTCAACTCTGGAACTTCACTGGAAATTTAAGTAGCCATATCAGAATTCAAGGTTTGACTTCAAGAACTCTCTGGCAACTACACAGTTCACACCAGAATATTTACTTGCTCCCTTCTATAGCCTTCCAAAAACAGACATCAGATTTCTCATTAGATATATCATTGGGTCTCATTTTATAGTTTTCTTAAAATTGGTAGCTTCTCAACTCAAAGTTAGTTAATGATAAAAGCTATTTTTCTAAGATAATTACACTTACAAAAACTTCCTACCCTTTTATATGAGCTACTGGTTCATTCTCTTGCTTTTCTGCTTCTGTGGCTCTTGATGAGAGAGGCAGGTCCAAATTCCTTATCCCCCTAAGGGATCCCATGGTGATGGGGACACTTGTCTGCACAGAATAATCCTCCACCAAGAGAGTGAGACTAAACGTCACAAAGGGTGACTGTCCCTTAGCCCTGAGAAAACCCTGACAGGTGCCATCGCCTGGCTGAGGAGGGTATATTCTGTCTCATGCTGGAAGAGATGCTGGAGCATTTTTGCATATTAGCCTAAAGGTTTGTTTCTTTATGTATTTCTGTTTATTTATTAACACTTTTTTCAGGCTTATACCATTTCCCCCCACACCTCAAGTGTGGTAGTAGTATAGCGGTCCATACTCTTAATTTTAAAAAATGCTCTATTTGCTTATTAGGATTTTTTCAGGCCAGATTAGTTTCATTTAGTGAGCTAATTTCCATATATATCTTACTGAAAATTTGGACTGTGAGAAGGAAATGCAAAAATATCTTCAAATGTATTGCCATACAGCAACAGCTTATAGCAACAACAATAAAAGAGCCTAACAAGCAGCTAACCGCTCTGTTAACTTGGACAGCCATCTTCTGTAAGACGAGAATAGGAGGATCTCTGGTACCATTGCTTGACGCTCTGCAATGCAAATCCAACTCTCTTTGGTACCGCCAATGGAATAAAAAAGGGGTAAATGGAATGGAACTGAAAATCCTCTCCAAATGTGGTGAGTGCACGACTGATATTTTAAAGCATTTGATATCTGAGAAATTATGGGATTTTCTTAGTATAGTCTGAGGAGACAAAAATATGAGATTTAGATGTAGATCCAATTAATCGCCTACAGAGTCAGCAATCCCCAAACCCCAAGCTCACCTGCGTCACGGCATAAATACAGCCTCGCTCCAACCCCACTGCCGACAGGGTCCCAGGAGGGGGGTCCCAGGAGGTGGAGGAAAGGAGAGGGGAGAGTGTGCAGTGAAAAGAAATTTGATCCCCGGGGAAGACCTCCCCAAGTCAGGTTTAGGATCCTCAGTGGGAGTCAGGGTATTTACGTTCTGACACTGGCTTGGCAACCCACTATCACAACATCCCACAGGAGTATCACGATGTCAGCCACACAATCACAGATTACAGTACACACATGACAAGGCAGCAGAGGAAAAAGTCAGAATTTCTAGGTTTAAGTCCTAGCTCCTCTGCTCACTCTGGAATCCCTTTCTTGGATTCATTTTCCTCAGCAATAAAACAAGAACCTTCCACAACTCGTCTTCACACCATATTCTCTCCCTCTGAGTTCCCGCAGGTCACATCAACCCCTGACTGAACAAATGTTCATACGTGCCCAGGAGGCGTGCAAGGCCGAGTCCAGCAGGAGAGGTCCGGAGCCCTCGCTTCTACTTCATCTGCTTTCACTTATAAAAGGGGCTCTTCACTAATGAAAGTTTGAAAGTCACTGGACCAGATGATCTCTAACACTTTTCCTGCTCTAAGATGAGGTCCTATGTGCTTTACTACACCCGTGTAAAGGCAAGAACCAGTTACGCTGATCCAGTCTGTGTGAGTCAAGAACTTACATTCTGAGGAAATACAACGCTGATGTGGGCATAAAGAAAACAATGAACAAAGGAAATCATTTAAACTTAATCACTTACCATATGTGCATACCGATTGGGAAGCTATTTAAGAAACTGAAAGGTAAAATGTCGAAATTGTGTTAGTGGCCCAGGCACCCCAAACAGAGAGCCCGGGTCCACACAAACGGGCGCTCTCGCCTCCATGCTCATTTTATGACAGAGAGGCAGGAAAACAGCGCAGTGCTCAGCGCACCTGCGGAGCTTTCCCAGCACGCTGACAGCCACCTGCACTGACCGTGGCTTAATCGGTCTAGGATGAAGCACAGGCATCAGGCATTTTTTAGAAAGCTCCCCAGGGGATCCTAATGTGCAGCCAGAGTTGAGAACCACAGGCTCAAAAGAAAGGCTTGAAACCTAGTTCAAGAAGCCCAGGTTTGAAGTGGTATTCTGCCATTTCTTAGCAGTGTGAACTTCACAATTCAACCAGCTCCTCCGTTAGTGAGACAGGGAAAAGACAATATCAAAGGACACCTGTCCCACTCACCTGATGGGGCCATTACAGAAATCAATTCCCAAACATAAGGAAAGGCCTGGTGAAAAACACAGCTCTACATAAATCCTATTTTTACTTAAGAAAGACTCAAAACCGGGACAAGGCACAGAAACAGCATGAAAAGTGAGAATGACCAAAAACTGAAAATAGGGTCATATTCTTGAGTTTTAGCTACAAAGCCATAGTATGGTTTTTCTACATCTTGACTATGAAACCAGTGATTTGTGATTTGAGCTTAAACCCCTTTATGATGTAAGATGAGAGAGTCCTGGACTCAGGACAATGAGACATATAAGCCTCTGACTTCACACGTTGGAGCTGAAGCCAGAAGTCCCTTACGTCTGTGATTTAGCAGATTTAATCCAGCACATGCATTCACTCTCTGCAAAGAGTTGAAACAGATGACTCTCAGGCTTGGAGAGGACACTGAGCCAGGAGGGAGACGCCAGGTCCCTGTCCTAAACAAGTTCACCTCTCAGACGGGAATGCAGCACTAGAGGCTGACACACTCGTTGACGGAGCGAGAAGAGGAAGCCGTCCTGTTGAGATGGAGGCAGGTGGGTAAGGGCTCTGTGGCTCAGTGCCCTGGCCCGTGGATGGCGACAACAGGCCACACGTGCTGTGAGGCGTGGCCGGTTCCCAGAGAGACCACTGTGATATCACAGGTGCTGGGTGCTTTCTCACCCCTGACCTGGGAGTCACCCTTGAACTAGATGACTCAACATGCCCAGAGGGGAAGGACCCTAATATCATGGGCCCACAGCGTAACTAACAATTTTTAACATTTCTGCAAGTAGTCTTCTAGCTTTTACTGGGGTATCTCTTAAACCTTAAAAATGTATGATTCTAAGAGTTCCACAGGAAGCACTGAAAATGCACAGGAGGGGTGGCCTCAGTGCCCAGGGGGTGCTTTTCAGAGCCCCTGGCATGCAGGGCAGTGAAGCCCAGTGTGAGCGCCCAGGGTGTCTCCTTGCTGCTGGCAGAGGCTGGGCTGTGGCTGCAGGGTTCTCTGCTCCCCCTGTTGACGTGGAGCAGGAGGAAAGAGACTCAGCCAAAAGTGCGCAGAGGAGCAGCATGTTCCGGGCACGTGGAGGCGCCACTGCATCAGACGCAGGGAATGGGCAAAGGAGGATGCGCAGCTGTGGGGCTGCCCTGGCAGAGGGGAGAGCAGCTTGGTCCTTCACCAAGCTGAATTTGGATCTCACTCATCTGGGTGTGTGGCTGTTCTCCAGTGGGGCCTGCCACCTCCACAGAATGGGATAGCGACGCAATCCTAGTCCCAAATGTCTTACGTAAAAATGAATCTAAAATTAGAGAAAATCTTACAAAGTGCACAAAAGCCTAGGTTTGACTACAGAAGTAACTTTGAGGGAAGTCCCCCAGTTAAATCTTCTTTGCTATTTTTAATTTTCTCGTATATGTCTGGACCACATATTGCCCTCACAGCCATGACACGACATCTGGGAGAGAACACTGAAAATCCCAGAGACGGCCAGCTCTGCAGAGTGGGCAGCCTGAGCCCTCCTCCAGAGCCTTGGAGGGGCCTGTGTGGCACTCAGCACGGGCCCTGACCAGACAGGTGGACATAAACTGCTGGATGTGAACCACCTGGGGCCCCCTTGTGGTCCCAGCCCTGGGTGCCACGCTCAGCCCTGTGCTCAAGTCATAGGAACAGCAAAGTTTATATTCATAATTTTGAAAGGTTACAGAGTGGTTCAGCATTCCCATATCACAAGAAAGTCTGCCTTCACTGAAGCAGGTGTACTGGATAAATAATATCTGACCGACTAGTCTCCCTGACTAATGCTTCTTACTTTAACTCCAAGTCTGTAAGAAAAACCATCAAGAAGAAATTTCTGAGCAGGAGCATAAGAGAGAAGATGGGGAACAAAGGTGTAACAGTAAGGGGGAGACGTGGGAACAGGGCATATTCTGTTCACTGAAACATATGCTACAAAAGAACATTTTCCTCTCTCGTGTGTATTCCTGTTTCATTTGCAAATCCTGGTCACAGATCAGATCTTAAGTCTGGAGAGGCAAGATCAAGGAAGCGGAGGCGATGGGTTCTCCGGAGCAGCCGTCCCAGAGGCGGTGAGGGCAGGGAGCCCAGCCTCCGTCACAGCCAGAGCAGATGCCAGGGCCTGCACGGCATGCGCCAGGCCTGCGGGGCTCACCTCCTCCTAGTCCAGAGGCTGCGAGGGGAACAAGGAGGGACGACACCAAGCAGCAGAAGGAAAACGCCAGTGTGTTCGTGGGCTGCCTGCCACGCACGAAGGGAAAAAGGAAAGTTGAAGATGTCTATCCCTAGAGCACAGGAATTACAGAAATGAGGAGGTTTCACTCCCCACGCTGACTGCCTTCCCTGTGAAGAGATACCACAACCGGTCAGAGGTACTTGTGGGCAAACGGCACAGAGCGGTGAACGTGGCCACCGCTCACGCACCACGTGGTGGACTCGGGAAAGGGGACCACATTTCTGTTAGAGCTGCCAAGATGGTGCTTCAAAAGACAAGGCCTCTAGGCAAGGGGGTGTCCGGAGGGACAAAACACACCCATGACAAGTAACAGTAAGAGAGTGTGTCGGTCAGGAGGAGTCAGGTCAGACACGCAGCCCTGCAGGGCAGGCCTGGCCATCTCGGGGGGTGGGCCAGCCGGGAGGGGCGGGAGGTGGACACCAGCCCTCCTCCTGGCTTATCTGGAGTCAGACGGGTTTTATAAACACATATGCAAAGAGGAAAGATGTGGGACGAGATCTTTGGAAGGAACTCAGGCTTTGGAAGGCACTTAGCGCCAAAGCCGCAGCCTGCTCTTTCCTTGGCAGGCACACCGATGGCGCTTCTGCAGGCTGCCTGGGAAGGAGGCAGCGGCCAGCATCCAGGAGGCCGCTTCCCGTGGGCACTGACTGGGCTCGCATAGAGAAGTGGTGATACGTATATGAAGAACAAAAAGCAACTGCATCTAATAGGCTATCTTCATTTTTAGTGTAAAATACTAAATTAGCATAAAACCTCAGGCGATGAGGGTATGACAAGACCGAGAGGCAAGAGCGCTTGCTCACAGATGATGGTGACACGTGACGGGTTGTTTTTAGGTCACCTGACCATGCTTAGAAAGCAATTTGTCATCAGAGGGACGCTGAAATCGTAAGAGGCCCCTGAGATATTCTCAGTCGTGGGTGGAGTCAGGCACCAGCAAGATAAAACCTGGTTGTCCTCCGTGCATGTTTGAGAACAGCTTCCTTTTAGAAAGAGTGCAGGATGAGAGTTGGCAAAGGCTGAGATCATGTGAGTTTTGCCTTGAGCGCAGCAAACCATCATCTGAAAGGAGGATTTGTCCCTTGTACTTCACACAGCAAAGCTCCCTGTGAGACACTGAACAAAGGATGGAAACTGTACTTCCAGCTAACACGTAAGCGAAGGGGAGAAAGGGGAGGGGACACAGACCTCAGTGTAGGAATTATCTCATTTTACAAATGAGACCAATTGTTTTCAATACTCTTCACTTTAAATCTGTTCTTTTTCTTAGGGAGGTGAGGAGATCTAAGTCACATGTAAATAAGAATGGATATGTAATCTGTTATGCCTCAAGTATATCTAATGCTCATTTTATCATTTACCTTGCAGAAGAAATCAATTAGTGAGTATTTGTTGAAAACAGGATCATGTGCACAACACTCTGCCGGGTATTACAGGATCTCCCTCTGCATCTATTTAGCTGTACCTATATCAATATCTATATCTATACATACAGTCCCAGTCCTCAAGCAGCTAACGTTCCAGATACAGAAGCAATCGGTGTACGTGAACTAGATCAGTTACAGGCAGTTAAAAACGATGTACTTCCCTCTTAGGCAGTGATCTCCCCATCATGGTAGCTATTCAAGACTGGATCAGCAGATGAATACATGCCAGGGAGATTGTAGGGAGAACTTCCGAATTAGGAGACATGCTGGACTATCTGAAATCTATGATGCATCTTTCTCTCTCAGAGAGTCTATGACATTATAAGTGCTAAGGTCTTTGGAGGAGATATATATAAACTCAGAAAAGGGAAATTGTAGACTGGGCAGGAGTCAGGAGCAGAGCTCTGAAGCCTGAGTATGATTCAGATGAGAAGATAAGAGGAAGGACGTTCTAGACAGAGGGAATTGGAGTCACGCTGCATTGGCGACCAGGACGATGGCAATCCACCTTGAACACAAAGTATCCTGAAAACTGTGTTATCTGCTGTATATCATCCGTTTGGTAAATTATGTGCAGCAAGACCACAAACATTAGATAAGTTTCTTTTGCCATCCAGCCACTGCAAGAGGCTTACCCAGAGCATCGATGCTTTGTATTATGGGGGAAGGGAAATCAGCCAAATGGGGATGTTGCGAGAGAGAGGAGGTGGGGGGTTGGGGGGGAGATGGGGAGTGAGGACGAGGAGAGAGAGAAAGACAGAGAGACAGAGATAGAGACAGATACAGAGACAGAGAGACAGACTTTCTGTCCTCAAAATTAGTTTATTTCTAAAGGATGGCAACCTAAATATATAGAAATTCAAGATACAAGAAATTCAAGCACAGAGTCACATTTAAAAACCCCAGTAGGATAAATATAGAAAATATAGAAAATTTTATTGTTTGTCCAGGAGGTGCCTATAACCAAGCCAGAATTAGTCAAAAGGAATCTTGAGTGGTTAAGAAACTTTGATATAAAAGTCACCAGAAATGCAAGTAAACTTCCTGTCATTGCTCCTGAAACAAAAGCTATTTAAGAGGGGAGAGGTAACAATGCCTTGTAAAACAAATAGAAGAAAAGGGGTTATTCAGGAGAAGACACCAATCTTCAAATAGAGAATGCTTGTCCTATTTAGTAAACTTACTGTTCACACTTAGATGAAATTTTTTATTTTTAAGGGAAAGGATGTGATTCGTGACAAATATTTCCATTTTGAGTTTATCCCCATTTGTTTAAAAAATTTAAAAAATTCAAAAAGCTTTGTAATTAATATTAGGATGCTTTTTGAGTGTGGATGGTACATTTTTTTTAAATTTGATATTTCAGCAGTTCAACAGACATTTTCTTTTTGCTAGAAATGCTGTTCCACTAATGTCATTAACTGCAGGCGAAAAGGAAGGAGAGAGTGGGAGGGAGAAGGAGGCCCGAAGAACCATCGTGGGGACAGAAATGTGGAGACAGATGCGCCTGCTGTTCCCCGCATGTGCTGTCTCCTCGGGCCACGGGGTGCCGCTCGGTGCTTCTCCATTAAGGAGGGAAGCCCATGGCCTGCCTCAGTCTAAAGGACCCTACAATTCAGCGGCATCAGGAACAAGCTCTCCCTCTTCACAGGCGGGTCACTGGACGGTTGGAGCTCCCTCGTGCCTAACTCAGTGTGGGCAGGGCTGGTAGCTCGCCCGAGGCTCCTCAAACCAGAGCCCACAGCCTGACACACAGGAAAACAACTACCCTTGCTTGAGTGGGAGCGGCACCCACATTGGGGAGCCAAGGTCTCCCTCTCAGGTTTTCTCCCACCAACCTGGAGGACCCTTTAGCACTGACTGGAACCACCTGCAGTGTGGACACTTCTCCAGTGGGCCAGTAGAAATACAAATATCAGGTTCCCGGCAGCTTCAGCTAAGCAAAATGTGCAGGGCCCTTAACCAAGGCACATTAGTTCTGTGGGTTTTCTTGGTTTCTCTGCTTCCCAAAGGCATCTCAGTGGAGCAGCACAAGCTCCCGTGTCCTAGAGATGCCTTCTGAGTCATCTCTTCCTGCTCAGCTCGAGCCTGAAGCATCTTGCAATTTGTCTGTGAACAGCCCGACCAATAGGGTGGCAGAACTGGGGCGCCTTGCTTGGCACAGAAGGTAAAGTGGTGGGGCACTTGGACAGCAGGTGTAATCCAGGCCCTTCCCAGGCATGCCACGGCATTTTGCCACCTGGCATATCGCTTCGGACCAGACAGAATCCACCGGTCCATTATCAGTGAAAAAGGTTTTCACCCAATGCGTGCTTTTCTGCAGATAGGTGACGGCATTCCCATTAATTTTCCCTCAGAGACAAGTTTTAAAATTCATAACATTCAGGCAATTTCACGTCTCCACTCTCCCCTCCCACCCCGCCCGCAGCCGTCTGCAACGCTCAGTGTGCTCAAAGGCACTCACTCCTGGGAGGGCTTCAGGGATTTCTCAAGCAAGAACAAATGTATCCTTTTACACAAAATAAAATATTGCCCGCCTCCGCCTCCCTATTACCACGCAAGCACTTTCCCAGTGAGAGAGGAAGCCCAGGAAAATAAAGAAAATGCCTTTAGGAGCCATCTAAGGTAAGAAAAATGGGCCCTAAATTTTAGTAAAGCAAAGCTACTCTAAGAAATCATTGCCAAGACCAACGTCAAGAAACTTTTTCCCATTTTTTTCTAGGTGTTTTACAGTTTCAGGTCTTAAGTTTAAGCCTTTAATCTATTTTGAGTTGATTTTGTGTAAGATAAGGGTCCAATTTCATTTCTTTTGCATATGGCTATCCAGTATTTCCAACACCATTTATTGAAGAGACTGTCCTTTCCCCATTGTATAGTCTTGTCGTCCTTGTCAAAAATCAGTTGACTGTCTACGCCTGCATTTTTCCTGGGGTCTCTATTCTGTCCCACTGGTCTATATGTCTGTCTTTATGCCAGTTACTAAACTGATTGAATTACCGTAGCTTTTAATATGTTTTTAAATCAGGAAGTATGATGTTCTTCTTTCTCAAGATTGCTTTAGCTACCTGGGATATTTTGTGGTTTGATATGAATTTTAAAATTGTTTGTTCTATTTCTGTAAAAAATGCCATTGGAATTTTCATAGAGATTGCATTAAACCTTTAGATCACTTTGCGTAGTAAGGATATTGTAACAACATTAAGCAACAAACGCAAATATAGACAAGTGGGCTACATCAAACTAAAAAACTTCTGCACATCAAAGGAAATAGTCAGAGTGAAAAGACAACCTATAGAGTGGGGAAAATATTTGCAAACCATGGATCTGATAGAGGGCTAATTTCCAAAACATGTATGGAACTCCTACAACTCAACAGCAAAAAAACAAATAACTCATATAAAAAATGGACAAAGAACTTGAATAGACTTTTCTCCAAACAAGATATATAAATGGCCGACCATAAATGGTACATGAAAAGATCCTCAACATCACTAACCATCAGGGAAGTGCAAATCAAAACCACAATGAGATATCAGCTCACACCGGTTAGGATGGCCATTATCAAAAAGACAAGAGAAGAGATAACAAGCATTGGCGATGATGTGGAGAAATGAAAACCCTGTACACTGCTGATGGGAATGTAAGTTGGAGCAGCCACTATGCAAAACAGTATGTATGTTCCTCAAAAAATTAAAAGTATGGAAAGCAGTATGTGTGTTCCTCAAAAAGTTAAAAATAGAACTACTATGTGATCCAGGAATTCCACTTCTGGGTATTTATCCAAAATAATTAAAATCATGATCTCAAAGAGATGCATTCCTATGTTCATTGCAGCAGTAGTCACAACAGCCAAGATATAAAAACAGCATAAATGACCATGGATAAATAAAATGTGATATATATAAATATATATATGAATATACGAATATTATTCAGCCTTAAGAAAGAAGGAGATCTTGCTATTTGCAACAACATAGATGAAACTGGAGGATATTATGCTAAGTGAAATAAGCCAGACACAGAAAGACAAATACTGCATGATTCCACTTAAACGAGATATCTAAAATAGTCAAACTCTTAGAAACAGAGAGTAGAATGGTGGTTGCCAGGGGCTGGGGAAATGGGGACGTTGCTGTTTATAAGTTTCAGCTATGTAAGATGAATAAATTCTAGAGATTTTCTGTACAACATCGTCCCTATAGTTAACAATAATCTATTGTGCACTTAAAATTTAAGAGGATAATCTCATGTTAACTGTTCTTACCACAATGAAAAAAAACCCAAAAAACAGAAAAACCTATTCTACGACCCCCCTTCAAAAAAAAAAAAAAGTCATTAAGCATTTCAGTGCACTTCATTCTTTCTCAAATTCCCTTTAGTTTCAATGTTCACAGGATCTTGAAGTTCTGAGGTGAGGATTTGACAAGAAGGTGTGGGCAGTCTGGATTACCCTAGAAGGAAACTATGGGAAACAAATATCTATAAAATAATTCTTAGCATATTTAGTCCCCCAAGTGTCCTAGTAATTAATCATTATGGGCCGTGAGGACCAGATTGATCTTTGATTAAGCCCAGCTTTTAAATCTGGGCCAAAATATAAACAGACACACTTGACTTCCAAGCCAGCAGGCAGACACATTTTTTGGTGACTATTTATTATGTGCCTCCTGATGACCAAATACAATGGGAGATTCTGGGAGAATTTAGATCTTTTGCTCAAAGATCTTATCTCTCTTTGAGGAGACAAGACAGAAGTACAAAAAAACAGTGAAAACCTAAGTGATGAACAATTAGATGTGAAATCATTCAATGCAGTTTAAGTGTAAATATTCCTTCTGGGATGGGATTTGCCAGGGAAATTCTCATGAAGGAGATAGGTTTTAATTTAAAGAATGTCTTTGCAGTAATAATTTGCTAGCTGCAATTAAGAAAAGGACCATGATGTAAACTTTCATTCAAATTAAAGGCTTTTCTTAAAAAAAAGAGAGAGCCAAAATACTTAATGTGATAAATACTCCTCTGTGCTTTAAAAATAAATAGCTTAGATTCAGTTATCAATATGAAAAATCTTAGTTCTAGGAGTGGTAAAATAATGCACTCTGTATTCAGGCAAACAGGAGCATTTATGAGGACCCCACCATCAGTTGCAGCGTTCTACATTCTTAACACTCAGATCCACAGGACAGCACTTTCTCACATGCGGCCACCTTCCACTGAAGTTCGCACGAATTGTACACTTGTGTGCAGTGCCGGAGACAACCTCTCACTCCGGCCATAACTCTGTGTTTACTAAAAAGGGGCATGGCACTGGATTCCTCTCCCAGGATGTGACACAGCAGTTCTTCCTGAGGGAGAGTAGCCACGGACTTGTGGAAATCATGGCTCCACCAGGCTGCAGACACAGCCATCATCTTCTCACAATGCCTCTCCACCCACTTGTCACCAAGAGGGACCCCTTGTCAGGGTGGGAGGAAACCTCAGTCCGTGCCTTGTCAGTCAGGACTCCAGTCTGAGCTGGTCCTGGGGAAGGAGGCTGTGTCTGTGATCTGGAAGCGCGAGTGTCCACCAATCGGCTCCAGATCTCGAGTGGAAGGGGTGGGGAGGGAGGAGGCAGTGCCCAGGGTCTGCACTGGAAAAAGGGAGGTTTGCCGTTTCCTTCAAGACACGGCTACAGGAAAAATGCTGCGTGTACCCACTGTATTTCTCAGTGTTTATTAAGTAAACAATATACTATTGGATTTCTTTCTTTCAAATGAAAGCATCATTATCAATGAAATTGGAAACTTCAACATCCGGATAGCTAATCATCTGTTTTTCTTTAGCTCTGTCTAATTCTGACTCATCTACCCCTTTAAATCTGACAGAGAGTCTCCCATACACGTAGACTAGAGAAGAGATTCATTCAAGATGTTTTTTGAGACATCCAATCCTATCAGAACCTTTTTCCACGCCATCACCACCTTTCACTTGTCAGATTTCTAAATCATATTTTGGCTCTAGATGATTTTCCACCAGCTTGCTGGTGTATTGTTATCCTTTTAATTAACTTTAAAGCAAAGGAAAAAAATCAATACTGTTTGGTACGTCAACGACTTTGGAGTGATTCCCAAGCTGTTTAACCTGGCCTGAAGTCAGTTTACGATGATGAAACACTAGAATGGTGAGTATGGTTTCATATCAGGCAACAGCAGAAAAGGGGATTAAGTAAACTCAGAAATTCAAATTCTTTATGGGAATGTTCCTTCTTTGTGTACAACAATTTTGTGTATAGCAAATTACTGGAAGTAAAACTGATATGGTATGTTTCAAATATTCAAATAAATGTATAAAACAAACACAATTGTTTATGTGTGAGATAGATATTTAACTTCTGATTGCCTCTGGAATTCCTATTATTTATTATAGAACATTTGATATGACCATGTAATCTAAATATTCCTAATTTCTTTGTTTCATAAGGAATTGCTGAAGCAGCGCAGTATATTATTTCTAATGGTCGACTCTCCTGCTTGTATTATCAGTTTTAGGTGATACGAGATTGTCCACGAACCGATCTCATCAGAGTCCAACAAAACAATACATTGCACGAATCTTTCTCTTTGCATCTCATCTTTCTGGAAGTGATTTATGTAGTCACATTCTCCCCAGTTTGAACAATATCCCGTAAAGGAAGCACCTCTCTCCAGATAACAGTAAAACATTCTTTTCTCAGTGAGGTGGTATTTTAAAATTTAGAGTTTGGTTAACTGTACATTCCGAGTTGTCTAACCTCTGGTGGGGAAGAAGAGAGGAGTCAGACATCTCAAATGTGTGCAATTATTCTTAGAAGATTCATAGAGAGTTGACCATCCAGGAGTCTGACTTTACTCACAGAACAGCCTAGAGCGGTCCCGTATCTCTGTGGATTTGGATGGTACTCAGAACAAGGACCCACAGAGCTGGGCCCACCTTCTGCCCCATGGTTGCTCACAAAGTCATTTTGCCCTCATTTCCCCATGGTCTGCTCTTCTCTCCCTCTCCTGGACGAGCAGCTGGTCACAGCAGCCAGACTCGCTCAGGCCCCCGGGTGTCTTCCAGGCTGTGTGAAGGCAACAGGGGCCTGCACTGATATTCATCACCAGAAGTGTGTGGCGCTTACCCAGCCCTCATCTCTGTGTCGGGTCTGTGCTGTCCTCTGCTGCCCTCCGTGCGGATCTGTATCTCATCTCACTTGCCTTTCCCTTTTCTCTCTATTGCTGCGTCGATGCCCACCGATGGCTGTCTTTTTTTCCTTTTTCTTTGTCTCATTTTGTCTCTATACAAGGAAACTTTGAAACAGACATGTTGAAAATTCCTTTTGAACTCCAATATGTCCCATTTTGCATACATAGGTGGACAAATTTATTTTTTCATCATTTTCTTAGCAAACATTCAGCTCACATTTTTGAGTCCTACTCTGCGCTAGGCACTGCTCTCAGCACTTGGTTATAGCAGAGAATAAAAGGAAAATGGAGGGATTGGTGAATATAACCATTATAAAGTTTCCTTTAATTGAAAAGTTAAATATGGAATTATCATGTAGATCCACCACGGTGCTGAATATTTAGTTCATGTGAACGTGATCAAACAAAAAAATTTAAATACGTATTATATGCCAGGCTCTGAGCTACATCCTGTTGATACAAAAGTAAAGAAAAAATTGTTTGACATGTTATAAAGGAGGGTCAGGCTCACAAATGGCCCTCTGTTTACTCCAACATCTATATCCATAGCAGGTTAACACTCCTCTATCAATTACCTTTAAAGTACATTAACATAAGCACATATTAAAGCTCCTCTGGAAAACACACACAGAAACATGAGGGAAAATAAAGTGATATGCCATTATTTTCACAAATACAAACATGGCAGAATATTGACACAGAAGCTTATTCTGTACACAGGTATTCGGCCAGACTTGCGGTTGAAACTTTAGTAGACTGAATAAATGATGATTAATGAACTTATTAGTCAGTAAGTGTTGTCTAAATATTCAGAATATTTTGCACAAATTGATAAAAAGAAGCACAGACATGGTCTTGGTTTGTTCCTTCATTGTGTTTGCTCGTCTCTATAAGGTGAGCTTTGGAAACGTGGGACCACTTCTCCTTTGAAATGGTGAGGGGGAGGGCTTGCTGTACTTCTATTTTTGCCAGACTTCAAGACAAACTTGACTGAGATGTCAAATTGCAATGACTATGCCTGCCACTAAATATGCTGATATATGCACATTCCTGTAGCTGATGTCTGCTTACAATGAACAATGAGTTCTTTCCGTCCCTAGAAAGATAGACAGCTTTGTGTGCTCAAACGGCTGGGATTGAACAAAAAGTAAAAACCTGATCAAATTCTTGTAACTCTTAAAGAATTTAAATGGGATCTTTTGTCTCATCCAAAACTTTGCTAAAACCAAAATTATTAATTAGATTATAGACACGGTAATATGCAATAATTATTTGATGTATGAACAAAGTCCTTGATAGAGGGGCCAGTTGACTCCTTGAAAGAATAGTATTTTTGTTTTAATGCAAAAGCAAAAACACTTCTGACTTTGGAGGCTGTTCATGGATGTTCCTCAATCATAATCAGCATTGATTATGATTTGGGGTAAGTATGTGTTTTGTTTTTATTCGTTCAATAAATTATTCAACTTACATTTACTCAGCATCTACTATTTGCTAGAGAGTGAGCAATCAGGCTCCATCCTCAATTCTAGGTTAAAAATGATAAAAAAAAAAAAAAAGAGGGGCTGGTCCCGTGGCATAGTGGTTAAGTTCAGCATGCTCCGCTTCAGTGGCCTGGGTTCGGATCCCGGGTGTGGACCTACACTCCTCATCAGCCATGCTGTGGCAGTGCCCCACATACAAAATAGTGAAGACTGGCACAGATGTTAGCTCAGGGCAAATCTTCCTCAGCAAAAAAAAAAAAAAAAGAAAGAAAAAAAGAATAGTCATCATCATAGTAATAGAGTTTGTGAAACCTCTTTCACATTTCACAAACATTATCTTATTTTATCCTTCCAAAAACATTGATAAACATATCTTTATGTTATGTTCAGTTTTATAGGTGGAGATAAATGTCAGCTATAAGGTTGTTTGTCAAAAAAGTAGACAACCTAAAGCTAGAATATCAGCATAGTCTGATGGCTGTTTGCACTTGGGGGTAAAGCCTGGAATTCTTCCTTCTTCTGCTAGGGCACCTTTTCTTCAAACTCACTGTGGTCACGTCCTCAGCGCACCTAGCACCATCCTCAGTACAGACTAGGAGCTCAGTAATTCCTGTTGACTGACTTTCGTTTACCACGATGTGTTAAAGAGCACTGTAGTCAAAACTTGAAAATCAAATGTTACTGTTTCTTAAGGAATATCCCTCCCTTTAGCTAGGCTTGTTCTGGGGTGAGGGATCCCATCCCCTGAGCTATCGCCCAGCAGGCCCACGGGTTTATTTCAGCTGAAGGAAGGCACTTGGGTGGTGTATGGCCAGTGTTGGGATGGTTCTCAACAGGTCACATTGGAGAGTCACATGTATCCTACAGGATTCCACGTCGAGAGCAACTTACTTACCCTGGAGGCCAAGAGGAGGCTTTAAAAACCAAACCAAACCAAAACAAAGCCAGCTGGTCTGAAAATGACCCCAGTTCATGGCGGTGTGAGTAATAAACACCATCACCAATGAAAATAATATTTGCTACTTTACTCCTCAGGAGAACAAAGTGGGAAACAAGATATCCCCCTCAAGAATCCTCCCTGAGTCCTGTTGCCCACAGAGGAAACATCTCACAATGAGCCACACAGCATGTCCCAACCCACATGCTGTCTCCCCAGATACAGGCAGGTGTCAACAATCCAGGTCTCCTTTTTCATATTTCTCGTTTGCAACGTCTCGAACACTCTTCTGTCCAAGAACAAAGATTTGAATTGGGATTATGTAGAAGCAGGAAAAAAAAAAAGATCCCAGAAGGTAAACTGAGCTGTGTAGCCATACCGGATTAACAAAATATTAACAGCCTGCTCTATTTATATCCCGAATCAGTCTATCAATCAAGCATCTACTGAACACCTTTTATGTGTGTAAGGCGCTGGAAAATCCGTAAGGTGGAAATTAACACACTTAAGGCGTAATGCACATTCTCAAGGAGATACAATCTAGTTTTGGGTAGGAAATGAATACATTCATTAATAAGTAGCTTGAAAAGTTGGGTGACTAGAACATTGGCAGGTGAGTGGAATAGACAGCAGCAGCTACTGGAGTAGGAGGAGAGGCAGGCGCCTAAAGGACGGTGCCGGTTCACAGACGAGGGGCAACAGGAAGAGAGCTCTGGAAAGAGGAGGGCGACTCTAATCTCACTCCTCCGTGGTCCACACCCAACGTCTCATTTGTGCTTTTTGTGCTAATGATCTTCCTCATCCTCTTTACTTTTATTTAATGATAAGTACTAGGTTACTTTGTTTTTTCTTTACTTTTTTAATCTTTTAACCCTTTCAGCTCACTCCTGGTGAAGACGTTTCACAGAGCAAGTTACTTCTTTGTCCCTGTATCACTGGTGATCTACGAGGCTTGGCAGAGTTTAGTCTGTGACATTTGGAATTTAGACTTGCTTTGGAGATGAGGTAACATTGATTACGTAGGTTGCATATCTACATCCCCTACAAACTCCTGCACAACCTACAAAACCATCACCACTTCAGCAGAGCCCAGACAGTGAATAAAAAAGAAATTGCGAATTCAAGTTAAAAATTGCAGGCAGAATGTGCAAAGAATATGTCGCAGTGCACACTTCATTTTACTGGACCACACTGACTCTATTCATTCTTGTGTTAGAAGGCTAAAATGGATCCCTTAAACCAACTTTTGGTTTAAAATACACAGAATGAAGTACAATATCTAAATATCTATTTTTCCTGAATAGCTTTAACCCAGCATAGCCATACTGTTTAAATTGCTAGAATAATTTTTAGTTTTTGAAATTATCACCCAACACAGAGGATACTTCACTGCCATAGGAGCAGGCGCTTCACTGAGATTGCTCTGTCTTAAGATCACTGTTGTAGGCAGAGCTAGTCAAATATCTATTTCTCGATGGCTTCTTTGGGGCCTGGTGTCCACCTGTCCCACTTGACTTCAATGGCCCCCTTCTTTTCAGAATCAGAATGGTGACCCTTCTGAGCCTGGACAAGAGGAGGTGAAAGGCTTCTCAGCCCTGTGACTTTCTCTCTGAGAGTGCGTGCCTCCTGAAAGTCTGCGCCCCAAGCTCCTCCTTGCTTCCTTCTAGTTTCTGCCCTGGTGGGAGGAAAACTTGAGGAAAAGAGAAAATGTTCCCTTTTCAGGAGTTCAATTCAACTTCCCTCCCAGCACCAACTTCAATTGCTGAGAATAAGCCCTAGGAGTCTGAGTTTTCAAGGGTCCTTCTCAGTTGCTTGAACTCAAGTGGCAGATACACAACAATTCATTTTTTAAGTGGTATCAAATGGTCGAATGAGATAGAACACACTTATCGCATAAGTAGATGAAGAAGAATAAAGTGTGTGTGAGGCTAAGGTTTTTAAATAGGAGCCTGGACATCTGACTTATGAAATTTGTATTCAGGTAGTTTAGGGGCAACATCATTTTTACAGGAAGTCCCCAGTGATTCGGGGAAACAGTCAGGACACAGGCACTCGTTCAAGTGTCCGAAGCACCTTGTGAACTGCTTTCCGTGCAATGACAACACACCTATTTCCAAATATTAAGGTCCACGGTGGAGCACAGACCAAAATGAAGCGATCACCACTCCGGGGATAGATGGCTTTACATTGAATCAGGAGGGAAAATCTGGGATCTGCAAGGTCCCCACAAAAGATGGTGTACTGGTCACGGCAACAGCCATCGAGAGGGTGCCACACTCAGTCTCTCCTCACCAGTCTCTCTTCACGTCAGCAGAGAGTTACTAAGCACCAACCACCTCCAATGTCTGGATAGGAATACACACACGTGAAGAGTGTATTTCATAGCTCGTGTGGGAGGTTATGTTGTTGTGTAAATAACTACAACTGTGAGGTAAGCGATGATGAGGGCCATAAAAATAAACGCTGTAAAGGTTCCGGGGAAGAGGGCTGGATTTCCTCTGGAAGGAATAGGAAGGGCGTTGTGGAAAAGTGTCATGTGAACCAGTCTTTGAAGCGTGGACAGGATGTGTTTGCATAGACCCCAGGCAAGGACACTGCAGTTGGAGGGGACAGTGTGAACCATCTGTGCACAGTGAACAAGGGAGTCAAGTTCCTCGTTGCACTGATGATATGAAATTGATTAGGATACTGCAGGGATGAGAGGCAGACTTGAGAATGGGTGGGGAATTACCTCAAATGGTAAAATAAGGTGTTTAGTTTTAATTCTGTAGGAAATAGGAAGACCCTGGTGTTGTTTGAGCATGAAAATGCCAAAGCTATGCTTCGGAATAATTAATCTAAAAACAGAATGTAGAATGCATTTATAGGTAGGTGTGTGTGTGGGGGGTGCGGGGAGGTGGTGTTGGGGGAGGCAGCATTTAAGGCTGCCGTAGCAGTCCCGGGGAAAGAGAATGACAGTACTCTAAAGCAGCAGTAGCAGGAATGGAGGGATGAGACAGTTGGGAGAGCTATTTTAGAGACAGAATTGGCAGGAAGTAGCCACTGATTGGCTGCCAGATTAATTATCCCAAAGAATAGCTCTGGCCTTGTCACTCAACTACACAAAAACCTTCAGTAATTTCCCATTATCTGGAGAACACAGTCATAATCTGGTCATGTGTAGACTCTTGTAAGTATGACACTCACGACTCTCCTTGAGCTCCCCTACCTGCGCTTCTGGTCTGTTCCCTCCTCCACCTCTGTAAATGCCCTGTCTCCCATCAACAAAGGGCCTCTAAACCATCCCCTAAAACAGCCATGTGCATTCTTTCCCGGGAGCTTTTCTCACCTTATTTTCCCCGCCTGAATTTTTTCCCCTCTCCTGTAATTATCTGTTGAAATCCTACCTTCCTTCAAGGATTGTCTCCAAGACTACCTTTTTCACGTTAGCCCACTCTAACCTTGCTTGACATAGTCCCTCCCTCCTTTGAGAAAATCATAACACTTAATTTATGGTTCCTTACCACTTGTACAAATTTTTCTTTAATTCTCTATTGGTCTGTGAAGTTTCTAAGAGCAGAGGACAGTTTGACTCATTTTCTTATAACCCACAGCGTCTAATACGACACAGAAGTGACTGAAGGAATGGAGGAAAGAATAATCAGATGAGTAATTTTCAGCTGGAAGAGGGGTTGCGGTGAAATTCCTCCACCTACAGCCAATAAACAAAAATAAGCAAATACAAAAATAGAAAAAAGAAGAAACTTCCTACTCCATCCAATCTGTGGACACACTGTGCCCACTGGGTTAAACCCTGAAACTCCAGCATCCCAGCTCACGGCCCCTCACAGCCCCTCACAGCCCCTCCCAACTCCTCACTGTGCCCAGCCGTCACTTTTGGTCCCTCCAGACCCCTGATCTGAACATGGCCAGTGGGATCTGATTTCAAGACAATGGATGACAGGTGAGGAACTTAAGATTTTGATAACCAAGATCACACAGGAATTAGAAAAGGAGGCTAATGGCAGATCCTAGCTGACGGAGCGTGAGCACGAAGACATTGACCACACCGCAGTTTCCTCCAGACCTCATCACACACACGTTTGCGTCCAATCTGCGCATTCTGTGCCGATGTATCCAGACAAGCATGTGGCCAAGGAGCCTGCATCAGGTTACTGCTCTGCCTCATCTAATAAACACTCTCCAATTCTCCTGATGTAACAAGGAAAGGGATCTCAAGATGTGAGATGTACAATAAAGCTGATCCCAAATGGGTACAAGCGAGAGCCCCAGAACTGCCTTCCTGTGGTTAAATGAAGCACCAGGCGAGATCACTCAGAGAGAATGAGGGCAAGACCCCCGTGTCATGCAGCTTGGGGGCCTCACTCAGGTTGCAGTCAGCGTGAATGGACGTTCTGGAGTCATGTGGGCTCAAGGGAAGCCAGGCCCCCTGGCTGAGTCTGGCTCCTGGACAGGGGAGCAGGAACAGATGGGGAAGTACAATAAATACTCTGTCCCCGCATAATAAGCACAGTCCAATTAAACACACATCGTGTGCCTACTTTGCTGCTGGCATTGAGATCTCCTTTAGGGCGCCATGTTGTAAAGGATTCGAGAGCAGACATACTCTATCAAAAAAGCTTGAATGTCTGGCCTGGGATTACTTAATCAAGTCAGCCCAGCAAAAACTTTCTGAACACCAGTAACGTAGTGTGCAGCAGCTTCAGTTTATTAACGGAGTGTGCACAAACAGTTTGGGATTCCAACTCCATTTCCCGGCAGTAGTCAGGGCCTTGGGTGAGCTCATGTCTTAGCCTGTAATGCATATGAATCATAATGCTCAATTACAAGTTCTGCAGGATCTAATTGTGTGTGTGATGATGCTGCTCGGGTGAAAACAAGCTCAGATTTATGGATGGCAGGGAGGAGAGACTGCAATTCCAGACCACTGGTGGAGATGCTACCCTACCCATCTGGGTTTTGGAAAGGGAATTTGAGGAAAGGATGGAATCTATGGGAAAATAAGAGCACAGGGCCATAGCTGGGATTCCATTCCTGTAAAATCACCCATAGTAGGACAAACTTCCCATGCTGCCCCTTTTCCCCATTCTGTTCCCACTTATGTTTCTACTAGACTGTGGACTTTTCCACCGCTTCTCCCTTTGGTTTCTGAGCAGGTTGTTTTCTCTCTTTGACCACTGAGAAATAGAACTGCAATTTATTCTCCCCCTCAGGAATACAGCACATCTGAGTTTACTTAGGGTTTTTGCTACTAGTAGCTTTTTTGATACTTTCATCCCATTATCCATTCTTCCTATTTTTAGATCCTATAGAGATAGAGACACAGCCTGTATTCTGTTAACCAAGGACAGAAGGGAGCATGTTCATTGCATCAAGGGCCTCCCCAACGAACAGTGTGGGAGGAGCATGTTAGGACATGTGGGACACTGAGAAGATGGATTAGAGGAGGCTCTGGTCAGAAGTGGCTGAGAGGAGGAGGAGGCAGGCGGAGAAGAACAGCAGAGAGAGAAGAGAGTTTCTTTGCTACTTGGCAAATTACTAATGGTTGAGGGGCCACTGTTTGAAAAGAAAGACTGAAGAGAGGAAACAAAGGGTGAGTGGTCTGGGCACTGAGAAGAAAAAGAAAAGAATAGAAGGCAGGGAACTTGGAAATTGAGAAATTACTTACATTTTTATATTTCTTTCAGAACATACATGTTTTAAGAGGTCATATTCTATATTCATAGTCTTTGATATATCAGTGAAGAAAAGGCGAAGGAAGCAGTAGTTTGTGTGGTGTGTGTGTCCTTGACACAGTAACGCCATTTTTATAACAAACAAAGCTGACAAAATTCAGCACATTACTATCTGAAAATCTCAGTTGATATAAAAATGAAACTTTGGAAATCGAGTACAATCAGTGGTCCGCAGGCCCTTTAAACGTGCTCTTTCCAACAGCAGGTGTCTTAACTGCTGGGAAGGGTGCAGAGCAGTCATTTTAGGATGAGCTCTCTGGAGAGGGCCCGAAGCTCAGTAGAAGTAATGACTGCTTAATTTCAGCGGGATCTGAAAGCAGATAATAAATCTGACATTCTGAATAAGGCTTTAGTCAAGCATGATTTAGGTTTATAAATCAGTTTGAAATAATTATTTTTTTGAAAAAGTTAGAAATTGTGTAAGAAGGAGGAAGGCTGGAGATCTTCCCTGAGGGAGCCCATATAGGAAAGACCCTACTTGTTATCACTCTGGATCTTAAAGAAACTTTGGAATGGGGAAGACGTGTTCACTACTATCATAAAGCATCAAAGGATGTGGTTTCATAACCCTGTTTTGGTCCTATCCTGAAATAAAATAAGTGAAAGATATTATTTATATTTTTACTTTTAGAGGTATTATACCTTCTGTGAGTCATGTTTAAATTTTATCTTAACGTAGAAAAGTAAGCTATTACTAATTTGAAAGACATAATGAAGCCTGAGTTGAATGGCCTATTTATCTTCATACATAATTTTATAAACATTTTTGGGGCTCAACCCTTACTCTGTTAGTAGAGCTCATTATAAATTTATCTCTATAACATACCTCTCTCTGTGAAAGAAAGAGAAACCCCTACTTGCACAGAGGGATTTACAGAGCAAAGATGAAACAACTATTCCCATTATTTTCTTAAATGTTTTTTTAACTGTTTTATAAGAACTCTTACAAGTTATTTTTGAATACCACAAGATCTAATGTCTTTAGTTTTTTGTTACTCATTCAGTGAAAACAACAAACCTCTGGATTGCCATATATTTAGATTGTAGAATGAAATGACATGTAATTTTGAAAACTTTTAAAAAAGCAAACTGTTGATAGTTTACAAAATGGAACTGCTACCCACCTATCTATATGTATAACCCCCAGATGCCACTAGACTTCGTGTAGAGGCCATGGATGATGTAGCCGAAAGAACAATCACACCGTCAGGTGTCACTCCACAATGACCATTCAGAGCATCACATTTATTTACTATGCTTACTCTGTTTATATTAATATAGAATGCCTCCTCTTTTCCCCCCTGTCCAAATTACACTCATTTTCAAGAATCAGCCCTAATACCACCTGTATAAGCTTTCAACGGCCACCTGCCCCACAGGACAGCAAGAAACTCTGTATCCTCATCGCAGGTATTCTGCCCGTCACCCAGAGGACATCCACCGAAGAGCACCCAGTGTTTCTTCTGGTGCCTTGGTTGCCTGTGAGATTTTTTTTTTTTTTTCCGGATGTTGCTATTTAACCTTTTCTATATTTATGTCTTGTGTCTGCAACTAGATATTCAGTTCCTAAGGGCAAGGGCTATGCCTCATACCTAGCTGAATGCTCGATCCTACAGACATTCGGTAAGTAAATGTTTGGTTTTCTTAAAACCATTGTCACCTGCCTGTGGAGGTACTAAATGACGGATGCAGAAAATCATCAGTTACACTCTCATTTAATAAAAAGCTTTGCATTTAGGGTTTGTTTTCTTAAACAGTATATATCTTTAATAACCTGAAGTCCTTAATAGGTGTGCTGTTTTGCCTTTTCATGATTGTGGAGCTAATAATAGTGCCTACAGTCCTACAGATTCTTGTGGGCTTCACGTGACATAATTCATAAGGAAAGTATTCAGCGTGGTGCATCTGTTAACTAAAAATTGGTTGTTTTTATTGTTATTATCATGGTGTTTTCCTGCAGTCGATTTGCATTAGTTTCTCAATATGACATATAAAAAGTTTGGATTTGTATAAAAGAGAGTGAAAGTACTTGTCACCTAATATTACTGAACTTTTGATCTTCCAAAAGTATGATTTTAAAAGTTGGTCCATCCTGACAACATCCCACTTTAAATTAGAATTGGAAATAGCCAAATTATATGTCTTAAGCATATCTCTATTGTCTGTGAATTTTTCTCTCTTTTTAATCTCCTTTTCCCTGGACTTTCCATTCTTTTATCGCTCTTCTCACCCACTTTATCCCACACACATGCAGACACTGTTACTTTTATTTTATTGATCTCTCCATTGCTTTTGGTGTGAGAAGCATTTCCATACTTAAAAGTTCTGCATTTAGTATTTTGAGCTCTTAAAAGAGTGGATTGTTTTATTAAAGGAAACATATCTTCATTCAATTTTCCCAAAGGAGCCTCCTTGGTAAGAGCGACCTGGGAAGGCTTCTGTGACTCAGGTGAGGAGTCTGAGTTTCAGGTGTGCATGGACAGAGCTGTCTGACCTCGCCCAATGGTTTGATTTCTTTTACTTAGTTCTCTTCCCTGTGATGGGCTTCACATTCTTCTATACTTCACTGGGATATTTTGAGGACAATATTCAGCTCACTCTTTTGAATTGGTGGAGAACTCATACCATTTGCTACTGCGGTAAAAACTTAGTGTTTATTTGTACCCCCAAGATCTTGTTTGTGATTTTGGGGGCTTTAGGCTACCAGAAGTAGGACATGAATTGTATAATAAACTTTAGTTATTAAAAATATGTTCCTATTAACATGTCACATCCTGGCTGTTACTACTATCTCAATACTGCTTCCTGAAGAGAAAGATGAGACATAAAACCAATGGGGCTGTTTCATTAAGCATCGAGCCTAGAGATACTGATTACATACACTTGATTTGCTTCCATCATGACCGGTGAAGAAGATCCACTGCAATCACACTGAGTCAAGAGAAACAAAGCGGGAGTAATAGAGCCATCACACATGTCTATTTCTGTGAATTCTATCAGGACGACTCACCCACTATAGTTGCCATAATAGAATACTTGCCTAAAGTAAAATAAAATCAGTCACAAAATAGACAAAATCAAGAGAGAAAAGAGCTTAAGAGAAAGTTAGTTTCCAGCTACATGTTTGAGTTTCACACATGGTCCAGTGATTTTTCTAGATGACCAAGAAGCCTTTGATTAGATGAGTTCCAATATCAACTCAGCTGACCTTAGTAATCTTGGATTAGACCCATCAAGCAAAACCAGCACAGCCACTAAATTCTCCAGGCTGTTGGTGTTAGGCTTGCTTCCTGCTCTTCTCTGCAAAACAATCACAAACAAGGAGCAGGAGGTGCTGCCCTCTGGCAGGGCGCGGCCAGCAGCCCGAAGCCCCGCCATTATACAGTCACACCTGTGCAGAGTAGACCCTGCATGAGGATGGCAAATTCTGAGTCATATAATGTTAGAACTGGAAAGGAGCTGAGAAATTATAGAGTTCAACTCCCTCATTTTAAGCAAGGATACTGAGACATGGAGAGCTGAAATGACTTGTTCAGTCATCCCCAAATTACGAGAGCTGAACTAAGATGAAGCTGCTTGTTTCACATGGGCTCTCTGTCATGGTTTAGGTTAGCTATGGTTGGACAATCTCACTGAGAAATAAAAAAGACAGAAAAAAAGGAAAAGATAATTAAAACATAATATAGGTGAATATCCCAAGAAGTTTTGTTTTTTTTAATTTTTTTGCCCCCAAAGCCCCAGTAGATAGTTGTATGTTATAGCTGCACATCCTTCTAGTTGCTGTACGTGGGACGCGGCCTCAGCATGGCCGGAGAGGCGGTGCGTTGGTGCGCGCCCGGGATCCGACCCAGGGCCGCCAGCAGCGGAGCGCGCGCACTTAACCGCTAAGCCACAGGGCCGGCCCCTCCTCCAAGAAGTTAATGGGAAAGAGACATTTCCCAGTGTCATTAGTCAATTCAATATGTTGGAGAATTACTCAGAAACGTGCAGCGCGTGTGCCATTTAACTGATGTAACCAAATGAGGCAGAGTGGTTCTGACTCGGGAAGAGTCCCCAAAACCCAGTAAAGGAATTCATCAGTGGTCCTCCTGATCTCGCCACTAGTTAACTGAAAATCCAGGAGCAGGAGCAAGGAGGGATGCTGATGCAGGCTGAAAACCTAGAGTCAACGGTGCCGTATGGGCGCGCTCCCCGGTCAACGAGGACAGAAGTGTAAAGGGCAAGAAACAGTCGAGTTGGAGGGAGAGCGGGAAGCGTGGAGACACTGTGTCGAATGTTCCAGTGCTGGTGCCCAGTCAGCATCCCTCACGCTTCAGTAATGCCTCTGAGGCTAAAACAAATTATTCAATTTGCCCATGTTGGACCTTGAAGATGTAAAGCACCAAATATAAAAAACATTGTCCATGCCACTCCTTACACACATTCTGCATCTAACCCGTGGATTGTTGGTATCTGTGACTGGGAATATTCGTCACAGGCTGAGTATTTTCTAACTTCTTCAAAATTTAATATACATGAAATGTTATATGTTAAAAATGAGGAGTCTCCTCTAACCTCACAAATTTGATCATCTTCCCCGTCACACTGACCTCTTTCAGCAGAGACTGTTTTGATCATTAACTTTAAAACTAGAGGAACAGGTGGCTCAACCCATTTGTAAACAGGTGTGTTAACTTGTCCTTGGAGACGAGACACAGCATTTCTTGGCTTGCACTATGGGTGTGGGTCTCTTAGGGAAAAGGATTGTTTTTGAGCTAACCAAACCCCAGTCACAGCGTTATAAGCTAAAAAACACTTGGGCAGTGAAGCTACCTCCATTAAAAGAATTGCAGAAGATATTGGTAGATTCGTAACACCAATTCTGTGGAAAATTCCAAGTGTTAATTCACACCAAATGTGCCATGTTAACCAAAGAACAAGTAATAAATTAGTTTGAAATTTACTTGAGCCAATTAAGATTTTCTTTCCTGTTGCGTATTAGTATCTAGCACAAACCAGCACTTTTCATTTCACATAATCTCGGACTTCTGTTTTTAAGCAAAGACATACACCTTTTTGATGCCTGAGGTACTTAAATTTCCCAACTCTGAGAGAATATAAAATGCTAATTCTAATCTAACTTTTCTTTTACAGGATTTAATCCCAAAATGCTTAATTCTGAATAGGTAGGTATGTTCAGTCAGGTCTGACTCAAGAGGCAATGTGGCAGAGTCATCTGAATGGTCTGAAATGCATGGCCAGTTTCTAATTTGAATTCTCCTCTCCTCTTCCTTCGGATGCCTCTTCAGCCAATGGGGAGCCCGGGGTGACCAAGCTGCTGCCCCTGTAGCTAACTGCCTCGAGGCTGACCGCTGACGTTACAGACGCAGTGAGAGGTGAGTGAGCAGCACTCAGGGCATCTTCCTGTTTGCTTGGGAGGCTGGCCCTTGGTCGGTAATCTGGGGCTTAACCATGCCATTCTCAAATGTTCTGTTGTTGATCTCTGGGATCAACAGCTTTGAAATGCTCAGAAATTGTAAAACAGACACCTGACATTTACCAACACTCCTTCTTAGAATAGCATTTTGTTTATTGTTTCCTGCATTCTTGGGTAAGCAAAGACTTGTGTCAGTTGTAACTCTCTATACCATAAGGGGACAACTAACATACATACAGAAACCACGGTGAATGAGGGGAAACTATCCGGAACCCTCACAGGGTGGGAATTTCTAGCTCTACATTTTAAAAGAAGGTGATGAGCCCAAACCATATATTTAACTAAGTAGAGAAATATGATTATACAATGCTATGCAATTGAGAGCTGATTTTCAGAATGATCACCTTGATCCCTAAAGTGGTAATCATCCAAAAGAGGGACATCCATGTTGGCCCTATTCTCATTAAGTCAGAAAAATGGTTTAATCTACTTCAAAATGTATCCAAGAAAAAGTAGATGTAGAGGAATTTGTGATTACCCTTTATCAAAAAATATATATATTTTAAAATAAGTATATATTTATATGTAATATATAAACATACAATATATAACATATTACATGTTATATGTAACATACAACTATAATATATAAATATACAATATACAGCATGCTACATATGTTCTATGTAATATACAACATATGTTGTACATGCATAATATGGTATATGAAATATTAGCTATATTATATATGTTTATATGTTTATACTATATATAAATACACACACACACACTCTGACTCAGTGTGGGTCAGAATTTTATCTTAGCGAGTCCTATCTCTTTTGGCTCTGCACATGGTAGGTGCTCACGACACACTTGTAGGAACTGTTCAGTTAACTTGCTAAGACTGAAGGAGTAGCTGAGTTTAAGGAGGCAAGCCATTAATTTTCAGCACTGACTTTGATATTTTTTATTGTAGGAGAAGATGGAGAGAGAGCCCCTGGGCTGCTCATCACTGCTACTGACTCTAGCTAGGCTGTTACTAAACTCTTCCTTAACGCAGATTCTAAACAGAATTAATAAATTTGCAAACACAGCCCAAGGGAAGGAGAATAAAAGAGAGAATCACCACCCCAGCAGCTGAAATTCCCACAGGGAAGACCTGTTCCCCTGATCTTGAACCCTGAGTTAAATGTCTGTCCTAGACACGGGTGGGCTCAGTGTCAGCAGTTTGTCAAAGCTCACTGGTTGGTACACTTAGGCTTGGGAAATGGCTCAAACAATGCGAGGGTGGGCAGGGTTGAATTCATATCATGGCACTTATTCACACCACATTGGCCATAGGAACACTACAATTAGGCATAAAATTTTATTCCTCTGATAATATACTCCAAGCCTTAAAAAGAGCCTTGGAAGAAAGGAATTTCCCTTAGAAAAAAGGAAAAACAAAACCAGTTACTCTTGAAGATAAACAGCACAGCACTATTCCAGCAACTATCACCGTTACCCCAAACTACAGGATATGAAGCCAACATAGCTTCATATCCTATTGTATTGACCACTGAGATATCAGAAGCCCGGAATTTCTCAGTGTAACACATCTGGCTGCTCCATGTGTCCGAAATGCGAGTGGTGGCTGTTGCCTGAAGGAACCAGCAAGTCTGCCTGCAGCAAAGGCTTCTATGGTTGGAGCTACAACCCACTGCCATTAGCACACACCAGGACCATTTCATTCTTGCCATCCCTTAGCATAGTAATGATTTCCCCTTCTTTCCTGCAACTGGTGATGAGCAATCCTTTCCACGACCCAGACAACAAACAGCTGGACAGATGCCAAAGGACCATGCCTCTGTGGTCTACCGTGCCCTTTCTAATCAACTTCCTAATTAAAAAATGCCATGCTGGCATGAGGTATGAAGGGAGTAGGCTTGGGATATTTCACAAAATAGCATTCCGTAATCCTGGGATTGTTGAAAATCTGTGTTCTTACAGATGTTTATGAGTTTTCCTGATGCAGAGATAGAATCAATTTGCTTGCGCCTGGCCCTCAAGACGTATTAAATTTATCCTGAAGGAAACTCGTTTTTGAAAAGCTCTTGCCCAGATGCATTAGGCAGGTGGGAGTTTCAGTGAACCAGAGGGTCCACTAGCAGATGCAGCATTGATTTCTGAATGTTCACAATCTAGCAGACAGCTCCAGAGCAGACCTGATTTGATGGCTCTCTATGGGGTGCCCTGCAGACTCGATTATTTCCACAACCAGTCTGGCTAGCATTGTTCCATGGCGACAATGCTCTGTGTTTTCAGCTTCTGTTCAGATGGCACAGACTAGTGGAATACATGTACCAGGGATGGGATATTGGGCCAAATTTAAAGTCAGCCCCTAATTCCGGGTAGCCCCCAGGATTGAGAGGTAATGCTGATTTTAAAAAGCCACTCTGTTGAGTGCCATTAAAATACACTATGAGTCTAGGTTGAGATAACAGCATGAAGATACTACTCAAAACAGTGTTTGAGCTAGAAATTCTATAATGAAAATCTCTGTCGATGTACTGAAAAGAGTCCCTAGACCATAAGTTATTAATCCATGAGTTGTTTGATTTTAGAGACCAAAACCTGACATTCCACACCTGAAAATATCTCAAGCAAATGTCCACTAACCTTGAGGTAATTTTCTTTAAAGCAATTTGAGTGCACCGTCTAAGCAGTCAGACTTCAGTAAAAAGCAGTCAGTATGTCATATTGAGTCATAAAGTTCCTTTCGACTATATTAATGAGTGCACAAACATATCTAAAGCAGGTTTACATGGTACACGTATTAACCCGATGGCTCAAATATTGTCAGCTTGGACACAACGTTTTCACATTGGCATTTTAAAAACACGTATATACACACACTCACAAAACCGTTGAAGAGATTAACTGTAGTACTCCTGGGTGTCCAAAAAACATCATAGTACAGAATTTTAAAGAAATAAGGTCAAATAACCTTTTTAAAGAAAAATATTTACATCCATCTTCAGTCACAATCAGTGGAAACCCTACTAAAGGATGGCCCGTGGAGCCTCCATGGCACAGAGCAAACCTACTAGGATAGAAGACTTCCCGGACACTGACCACTCTTTCCTAGTGAGTCAGAGTGCCTGATTTTAGACCAACATTTTGGCATCTCATCCATTGCTTAAAAAAATTTGCTATGAAAGGCTGCTTTTCTTTCCAAAGTTGATCTTCCACCTTAGAGCTAATCCAAAAAAAATTAAAATTCCCTTAGAAATCACATTTTCAGTCAGGTACACATCACCATATTTCTAACTCTGGGACGTTCCATTGTCTTTGAAGGCAAGTCCTTCTCAACTCAACAGTGCCTGAGCGGTAACGTGACAGACAGTGGCATAAAGTAACTCTGTCAAGTGGAAACTAATATGACATAATTTTGGCCGTTAAAAAAAAACATGCTGGACTATATCTCTGAAAGGCAGCCAGGCACAAAGGAAGCACCGTGGCAGGTAAATTCCAGTGTTCCCTTCTGCTTGTAAATGGACACGTTGAGATTAAAAACTAAATGCTGATTTTTTTGCCCCAAGAAAGTTATAACCCATCATAAAACTAGAAGGAGTTATTTCAATCATTGAAAGCTTGGCTCAACTCTAAAATGAAATACAGCAATGGAAAAATAATAGAAATATTACTTTTTCTCTAGGTAACAGTTTATGAATCTGTTTGAGAACACTGGTATTTAATACCGTTTGTGTTAAATAAATAAAAAAAAAACTCAATTGTTTTCTCATTCTAGTTTACTGGCAAATTTTAAAATAAAATAGAAAAAAAATTGACTATCCATTGATACAAAAATAGAGAATTCACCTATTATGCAAAAAAAAAAAAAAGCTCAATGTGAGTATTCAGAAACTTGAAGTATGAGGGCAAATGATCAAAACCAAGTGTCAGAAGCTTCCTACGAGGGGTTAATGTGTTTTCCAATATCTTTTGTTTGAGGCTTAGGTTCATTAAAGGTAGTTTTTTTTTCTTTTTTGGAAAGGCATAGTTTTTTTAAATAGAAGAAATGACCCTCCAAAAAGTTGCATTTTCTGTCAAATAATCACTGTCATTGTCTAAAGCAGACAGCTAAAGTAAAGCAACTCTTAGAAAAAAAGCCTAAAAATAAAAACAAATTAAAATCATTAAGTGATCTAAAATATTCAGGAAACTGTAAAAAGACAGTTAAAGGATAATAATTTTTACCTAAGTTCTACCTTAAAAGCAGATGAGATAATTAGGTCAGTTAAAATGAAAACCTTACCTTTTAAGGAGAGTAGGAATTATGAAAACAGGGTAGAACTATTTATCAGTGAATTCTCCAAAATGGAAGTATATTTAACTAAATATTAAAACACCCATATTGCAGTACTACAGTCACAGAATTACATAAGAAATGTGTGTCACCGATGACAATAGAAAATTAGGATTCCAGCAGGCTTTATACCTATTTCTCAACTCAGAAGACTGATTTGTAAAAACAGTCTCCATTTTTCTGAAAAGAACTGAAAGTATCAGAGGTTGTGCTAATTTTTGTATTTCCTATCTGTAGATTCTACAGATCAATAGAAACTTTAGTTCAATTTTCACAATCTCCAGTAAGTTGCTGGTTAAATTATCTCAAATCTTCTTCCAGCTAGGAAAAATATATACCAGTCAAAACTAATTATGTCTGGGCTTTCATTGAACAACATTTGGTAATTTTATTGGTCTGGATACACTGTTCCAGAAAATATTAATTAAACACATTGAATAATGGCTGCTGTAAATTTCTGAAAACAATAATCTCTAAACAGTTAATTTTCACTTCAGACATATGCACAGAAAGATGGATGAAGCAACTACCCCAAACCAGCAGCAAATGACTATTCTTTTGTTACCAACCACAAGGAGTTGAACTTTGCTCCACTTTGGGAAGCGGAGCCAACGCTCTGGAAACGACAAGGAGAACAGCACATATTTACCTGGAGGGGATATCACAGAGAAACCTGAAGAATCGCAAAACAAAGTAGTCCGAGTGGATTATCTGTGCCTGCAGTCCCCCTCAGCTCCTTCAGCTAGGCCAGCGTCTGACAAGCAGTCCTTCTCACGGCAGCCACCCCTGCCTTCCATCTTAGGGACTCACCCAGAAAATTCTCCAACCTGCTCCACGACTACAAAACTCTTCTAATGCTTTTGAACGCCCACCATTTGTTCTCCATTCATCCAATCAACTTTCCACTGCACATCTTCTCTCTATCGGCGCTCAGACACGAGGCCACTTCTCATCTGTATGCTAATTATTTTGCCACATGGACAAAAGTAATAATGCTTTCAGACAGGAAACTAACAGGCCTGAAGTCGAAGATGGAAATTAATAAGTTGACACCACTAAACGACAGAGAAGACGGGCATGCGTGCAGCGCTCTGCCTGGTGGAGGAAGTGGAGCCTCCATGGAAAGGCAGCCGCAGACCGAGATGGGCTGCCAGCCCTGCCTGGCTCTGTGCATCAGGCACAGGCTCCCTCGGAGACCACGTCGCCGCAGCAGAACGACATCAGTAGCGTACTGCTGACTTACCCTGTCTCAGGCTGCATCCTTCAAGCACTAGAGAACATATCCATTTCCCCAAATCCTAGGACGGGAGGGAACTTCACCGCTGAGCGAGATGTTTTGCAAGTTATAGCTGTGGATTAAACCGGTAGTCTCTAACCTTCCTGTTTATTAAGCTTGCAACACAGTCAGACAAGATTGGGGATGCATGCTGTATGCTTCTTACATTGTACCCACAGGCCCCTAAATCTCTAGAGCAGAATGTGTATCATGTGCAGTGCCGTATTTAATGTAATAGATGAGAACTATAAATACCAGAGTCAGGCTGTTAACAGCTACTGGCTAGGCAATATATCTAAAACTCCCCCCCATCATTGATGTTATGGTAAATTCAAGCTGTGGCCAAAGAAACCTCACCAAGTCAGCTGCACCTACGATATTCGACATGGTACTATTGCTTAGCATCAAAACAAACCAAGAAGAGGCTTCGGAACCTGCCCTGCCACTTCTTAAAATGGGAGAACAGTTACACAAGAGTTAACTCAAACTGACTCTTAAAATCTCTTTCGGATTGCCAACCACACTTTCTGTTTCAATAAGAGCTTCTTTTATCATTTTCTTTTAAAACAAAAGACTTGGAACTATTTCTTTAAGAAAGTTAAATCATCATCAACCTTTCAGTATCGTTTGAAGAAAAAAAATAAAAAAAAGTTTTATCTGAAAAGGCAAGACCAAATAAGATTTCAAAAATATAAGAGGGAACATAGATATATGACTTTCATTAGCATTTTTCCGGTAAAATAAAAAGGGCTGATTTTATAAATGACTTCTTGAGTCAAGCAATAAATGTTTTACTCCAGCAGTGACTACACCATTCCACTCTCTGTAAAGCTCTCTCTTATAACACTCACCACTATGAAAGGCCACATTAAATCATAAAGGCTACTTAGCACCTCCCACCCCTCCTCTGGACACCAGCCTTGGATACACAGATTCCCGTTTAATAACAAGGCACTAACAACTCCAGGCAGCATGCAGCCATAGCAGGTGCCCACAGTGGTATTATGCTGAAGGAGTAGCTCTGTGGGAGAAAGAGTCCATTGTTGACTCCTTTGGACCCCAAACTATGCGATTTTAAGAAATGTTATAATTTGTCATCAAAGAGCTGAAGATAGTCAGGTAGGCTAGGAAACAGCTATTTGCTTAAGTACTTAAGAGATCACGTGAAACAATTCTGAAGAGCTGAAAGTTGCAACGACCAGACAAATCATATGCAACCTTTAAAGAAAAGGAAAGAGGTACCTTTTTGTAGAAGAGTCGGTGGCCATCAAGCAAAATCCTGTTCCGCAGTCTATTTTTCCACACATACACGGCTATTGCTGCCATAGAGAAACCATCGCACGTGTTGATCGCATTTCCCTATACATTTCAACCCCTATCCTCCAGTGCCATCGCTGTCAGCTCACTGTGCTCCGGGAGGGTCCAGGGCAGAACCACCACCAGTGATAAACCACTGCAGGTTTTCCACAGAACACGATGCTGACTGTGGTTTCTGTGGGGAGGACGGCACACGAGTCTGAAGTTACCAAGAACACCTTACTCTAGCTTTCAAAGGTGATTCCTCTAAATCCCCTGCCTCTTGCCTGACGTGTTGAGACCAGACAGACTGGTTACTACAGGGGTTACCATTCCCTCCTCATGCAGCCCTGCTGGAGATCACTGCAGTCTGAGAGCAAGAAACGCTTCAAGAGAATATCCTGTACCATTCTGTCTTCTCACAGCACAATACCTCTTACACTTAAACTAAAATATTTTCCTCCCCCTCCCAACTTTTCCAATAATCACCACCACGTGGGGAGGATGGATTTTTTAAAAGAGATACATTTTAGGAAACATTTTTTAACAGAACAGCCCAATACAGCAATGCTTATCAGGATTTCTTCACATAATACATAAGCACGTATGCATTCTTTCTAGTTTTATAACACCTGGCTTATATTTTCTCTGCCATCTCTGATTACTTCTACAGATACCCCGAGGACTCATTATGATGTCAAAGCTTAAAACAGTTTCATTGTGAAAATAGGCATAGAAAAATCATTGTGTATGCTTGAACAATGCAGGTGTGAAAGAGACAGAGAGAAGAGAGGGAGGCAAAAGGAGACAAACAGGGACTGAGTTAGAAAGAGAGGACATAAGAGAGAGAGAGGAAGGGGAGGAGAGAGAGAGAGAGAGAGGAGACAGGACACAAAGCAGACTCCACACTGAAACCATGTTGCATTGAAATATAGCCCATTGATGGAAAAGAGTATAGCTGCTGCATTAAAGTAATCTCATGTCAGAAAAATTATATGATAAACTGCTACAAAAGTAGAGTATTTAGTGTTATTCCTTGTACAAGTTATGATTATTAAAGGCAACATTTTTATTTGTGTGTATGCCAATTTAAAATATCTTTTTTTTAATATCAACCACACATGATATTTAGATGTGATTTGCCCTCTACCACTTCAAAATAGATTTAAAAAAAATTACATATATCTTTTTTTCTTTAAGTTGGTGGTATCTATTCTCTTTAGTTTAGTTTGGAATAAGCATAGATGAATGTCAGGTGTAGTGCTGTGGTAAAGAATACAGTGTAATGAAACTTATCCCGGTGAAAAATGTTAATCATTTTCAAGTTTTTCTTCAAGTTTATCCTCTATTATTCCTTTCTAAGGAATGTTACACATTTTTTTTTTGAAGAAAACAAAAGGAAGACATTCATGAAAATGGCTCCTTTAAAAACTTGAAAATAAGAAAATGCATAACACTATCACAATCAAATTATGATATGGGGTAATTTGATTATTTAGCAAAACTGAAGATCTCTCTTTCTGAACCTGCCATTCATTTGCTTCCTGGACAGAGTTCTGGTGAGACAGTGCATCAAGGTAGACTTTATGGCAAAGTACTAGATGAATTTGAAAAACTGGTTCTTGATTGAAAATTGTAGCCCCGGACACAAGGGGACACCCAGCCAAGCTACACTTCAATGTCAGGTCAGGGTAGTGGTTACCGAAAGGCATCCTGCTAGTCCCTCTTATTCCACTGAATGGGTTTCTTAATATAAAATATTTAAGAGCAAATAAAATTTTAAGTTGTTTGAAGTTAAAAATGTAGCCACCAAAATGTATAATAAGTAAATAAAGTATTTTAGATAATATAGTATTTTTTTTAAAAAACAATATCTCTCCCTCAAATTAGACTGTGTCACAGATAGAATTGGAAATCTGGTTTATAAATGTGACTCTGAAAATATTATTTAGGCAATAAAATGAGTTTTTCACAGAGAAGTGATTGGATTTTTTTAATCACATGTGTGAAGTATTTCTAAAATCAAATCAACAAATAATAAGATAATTAACTCTGAATTTTGAATTTTAAGTATAATTTTAAAAAATAGAAAAACTTTAAAAAGCTTTAAAGTTGCAAAATAACATTTCTTTTCCCTAATCTATTGAAAGTTGGCATAGAAAACAACATAAAATATCAGACAGTGAAATAATTGGGTATATTCAGTAGTAAGATAGGAAATATAAATATTTTCAAGAGAGCAAAAAATAAATAAGTAAGTTAGGTGGAAAATATACAAGGAATAATGGAAGCAATACAGTGAAGAGGTTCACTCTCTGAAAATACCCACATTTTCCTAAAATCAGACTCATACTGCTTTTATAATCCAAAAGGAAATTATGTACTCATATTCCTATAGGAATTTTTGTACACCACACCTACATGATCACAAATTATTAGGCTTTCAACCTTGATCTCAGCTTCCAATACAAATTTATGAAATTGGCCTAAGTTTTGCTGGAGGATGCAAGTTTAACTCAAGAGAAGTTGAAATTTGTGTTTCATGTATACTTTCTGCCTTACTGGTTCATCTTCATAATCCTGGCTCATCTTTTCAAAAATGAAATTTTATCAATAATTACATAAATTTCCATTACATAAAGAGTTCCCATTAGAAAAGAATGTCCACATAGTGTTTACAGTTTTTCAACTCACAATTACATATATGCAAATAATTCTAAAGAAATCATGTGTTTGTAATTTGGAAAGTAGGGTAAAATTTTTACATGTAAAATAAAGAAATAGAGATTACATTTCTTTTCTGCCACCATCTTCAAAACACCCAATTGTGACCATAAAGGCTGCTTCTACTTCTGCCTCAATGAGTACACTTATTAAGGTGATGAAAGTGAGCCATTTTCGCATTGCCAGTAAACTAGTAGGAAGTCAGTCACTGCTGAATGTAATTGCTATCAGCAGCGGACAGCTCCCGGTGCTGAAAGGGAAAGCAAGAGAAGCCTTGCTCACAATAGCTCACTCAACCAGCCTTTGAAAAACCGCAGCAAAACTGAACGAGGTGGCAAGTGCTCAAGCTGAATAGCACTGTCGACAGAACAATGGCAGCCAACTCCAAATCCTACTATAATCACATTAATGAGATTAATCAGTGAATTAGCAGCAGTCAAATGTCAGGGAGGCTAGGAAGAATCCAACCAAGATTGGTAATTAACTTTTTCTGGGGGGAGGGAAAAAATCAACCGTGCTACCTCCTAGGTTTCTCAGAAATTGACAGTTTTCTTCACAAGTCTGAGGACTATATGTACTGATTAAAAGGCAACAGCATAATCCATCATATTAAAATATAGATCCAGGTATCACATTACCGATGCTTAAACTATAGTCCTCTGAGAAGAGTGATGTCACTTTAAATAATCCTCACAAATGATCTGGCTTTTGTTGTTTTGAACTTTCTAAGTGTGAAACTAATATTTAAAATGAAATTATTTCTCTAATACTCAAGCTAAAATATAAAAAATATGGCTGATTAAAAAAAAAAGGAAGGATTATATAACAGCTGCTATTGTTTATGAGAAGTCTAGGAGACTGTGGCAAGAGTTTTAAAAAGTGCCATCAAGTAAAGAACTATTATACAAATATATCAGCCATGGTCTATTGTCTTTAATAAAGAAAATTTATTACTACAGTACAACTTTAAGGAGAATTTTAACTAATTAACTTATTGCATTTGAGGTGATAGACTCATACACTTTCCCTTAAGTCAATTAGAAAAAATAAGCCTTCTTTTTTCTAGAATGTATCAGTAGCATGTATAATATACAATCAACACTTAGCATTTAAGTTCCTGAGAGGTGAAAACATACAGAAATGCAATGGAATTGCTTTTCAAAAAGGAATATTGTGCAAAAACACATTTTTACTTTTAAAATAATCACATTTTTACTTGTTTGGAGAAATGCTTTTATTTATCATTTAGAAAACTCCATAACTTTTATGAAGTTGAACAATTAGAGAGACTTCCTTATGCCTCTAATGGTAGAGTAGGGTGCTTTTGTCTATGAAGTTAATTTTTTCAGTAAAATATACAAACATTTAAGCAAAAAAGCTCCTATTATGAAAAATATTTTTTACTCTGAGCAAATAAATGACTTAAAATTCTATCAATTATATAGTTTTACTGGTACAATAAATTGTCGTGGTTAAATTAATACTAAATTCAAAATCAGTGCTCTATATTTTGAATACCTATCATGTGAATATTCATTTATTTTATGTATAATATTTATTGTCTTATTCTCATCTACCTTGAAGCTAAAGTCTGCAGTTTGAACTTTTAGTTTATTAATTTAAGTTGCATTAAAAGATATATTTCTGTTGTAAATGAAATACTGTTTCATTATTATGTACTTCAAACATTTAGTTATAGTTAAAAATCTTTATTTGAGTTTCTCAGTTTAAACAATGTAAGTCAACTTTCTTACCACTAGGCAAATATAATATCACATCAAGAATATCTAATGTTTTAACAGCCTTTGTAAAATTCATTTGCCTTCTTTGTAACGTAAAGTAATCCAGCAAAGTCTCTGGGAAGTTTTTGTTTCTGTGTCCGCATATCATCCAAGTGCTGTCCACGCAGCAAGTTCTTTTATAAACAACACCACGGTTAAGGCATGCAACCTAAGACCCAGTTTGCATTAGAGAGAGACTTCTGTGGATTACAAACTCTCTAGCCCCGGAACATTTCAGCCACCAGCCATGCTATAAAAATAACTTTAAAAAGGAGCAAACAATAGGCATTGCAGCCCAAGCCTTTGAACTACGGTAAAACAGACCCTGTGCACTAAGTCCACAAAATTAACCTGAAGAAGACCACATACCTCACAACATGACCACAACCGCTCACAAGTGAGACAAGCTCAATTTTGGTAACTGTGCTGGCTCAAAATACACAGAGAGAAAAGAAAACCCTATTCCACCACAAGTTTGAAAGGATGAGGAGGAATATGCCTACCACCAAGATGCAGAAAAGGTTGCTTTTTGTCTTCAGTGAATATTGATATCATAACCCATAGTCCAGGGAATAAAAAAAATTAAAACACACCCACCAACAATGAGTAAAAAAATCAGGGGGCTTCAGAAAGGCTGCAGGGAAAGCTCTCTCACTGTTTAGTGTGCAGTAGCTTAGGGAAAAAAAAATGTCGCCCGGGCAGGAATGACAAATGCAGCACGATAGGCTCACAGGCCTGAGGGATCTGTTTTGCTTCCACATGCATCCCCGAGTGCACGCACTCCCACTCATCCTCTCGATATGCTTTTTTTTTTTTTCCACATTTTTTTTCACGAGCTCCAAATCCCCGGCATATGACCTTCTGTTAAATAGATAAAAAAAAAAATTGCTTATCAGTCATGCAAATGAGGCTGAATTCATTTTCCACAACAGATGGCCTCATAGATAATGATGATGGAAGAGAGAAAATTGAATGTCTCTCACAAGGTGGCCATGGCAACCGAGAGCAGAATAATATCAATAATAAGCTCACTGCATAATAAGGTTGTCAATCCCACAAATCAAAGTCTCCAGCTAAATCAGGTATACCACCCCAGCTAGTTACCAGGTAAATAAAAATATATATGTATATTGCATTTTACAGTGACCATGAAGGAAACTAGAATTTCAAGCCATTTTGTGGAGGAGTGCGCGCCTGTGTGTGTGAATGTGTGTGTTGGGGCCGGGGGGGGGGGGGTGTAGCTGGATAATGAAGTGACGATGTGACGTATTTTTTTCTTTTCTTTTTCTTTCTTTATATTTCCTGTAATGGACTTAGTTTCATGAAGGATTTTTTAAATAGCCATATCGAAATTTGGAACTTGGTGTGTTGAAGTCTTTTCTCTTTCTTTCTTCCCCTCTTCCTCCCTCTCTCTCTGTCTGATGTGGGGTGCTGCATTGATGCAATAGCAGCTCGCCTCAGGCTTCCACCTTGGCTCCCAGGGGGACATCCTGCAAAATGAATCAGCAGCCATCCTGAGCAGGCTGATTAAAATGAAAATGGCAAGGCACATGTCTGGGCGGAACTGGAGCTCGGCTTTGCTGCCTGTCTGGCAAGCATGCTCAATATAGCTCCTGCTAATAACGGCTTACTGCCTTTCGTTTTTTAAAAAGGTATCGCCCTTTTTCCCCTTAACTGATGGGTGTTGGAATATGTGTGTGTGTGTGTGATGGGGGGAGATGGGAATGGACTGTTCGATTCTTCTAATTTTCTGCTGTTCACATGCAGACTGCCTGCCTGGCAGCACATTATTGTACAACTGAACTTACCTCCTTCTTTCTTTTGGGGAGGAGGGCAGTTGATAAGTCTTGGGGTAAAAGGGCCAGTTATAAACTCAAGTTGCCTGAAAGACCAAGACATTTTTACACCTAGATACAATAATTTCTAACCAAATCCTAGGCAACAGACCTTGAGAGAGCTCTAACTCTCTGCTTCACAGGCTCACAGTTGGACACTCTGAAATGCAGCCTCTGAAGAAACCTATTTCTGTTTCAAGCATTTGCAACCAGCCTGTTACTGTATCCTAGATATTATGCAACACAAAGCATCAAAAATAGAAAAATGAAAGCTGACTAACTGATGCAATAATCTAACAAAATTTAATAAAAATAAATCTCTGACTTTTTTTTCAAAATTCTCAGGCATAGCTTTAAGATTATCCTCAAGTAAACTATCCTTTTCAATATCTCTGCCAAATTTTTCATGTTTTTTTTTTAAAGGCATTCTGGAAATTGGACTATTATCATGTCTCATGAAAAATGGCTTAAAAATTAGAACCAAAGATTTTTCTGGATTCCTTATCCTCTACTTTTCCTATATATTTTATTCTAAGTTATTAACAATCTTTCAATTTTGCTGCCTAAATTCTCCCTTTTTAATTCCTTTTGGTAACAGATGCACGATTTTTATGTGAAACTATATACATATGCACTCATGTTTTTGCCTTTAGCAATTTCTGTCTCTGAGACGTGATCTTTTCTCCTCCTGCACTCCAGCCCTGGTGCTGCAGTGTGGATCAGAAATCAATAGAGCTGCCCTAATGGAGACTCCACTCGGCACGCGGCAGAGCAGCTGCAGTCTCCCTGCTCTCTCTCTCTCTCTGTCTCTCTCTCTCTCACACACTCACACACACACACACACACACACACACACACACACACACACACAGAACTAATGACGTTTGTGCCGCTTTTTCAGCTGATTGGCCACCACATCGGATGTTCTGTGGAGCAAAGAATAGGAATCATTTACAGTCCGTGGAAAAAAAATGGGAGCATGTATTCTCCTGTGTCTAAGACACTGATCCTGAGCTCCCCAGACAACCAGCGCCAGAGGACAATTCTTCAGGATGTGTGGTCACTATGGAGTAAGGAGGGCTCCAAAACGATTGGAGAACTGTAACTGTAGCACAACGGGAATTTTTCCATTTTATAAAGGACAAAGCATTCCTCTAAAAATGTAAGCAGAATAACATCTATAGGAAAATTTGCATGTTTAGGTCAAATAGTGAATTCCATGGCACTATTTAAGGGTTTGGATATACAACATATTATTATTTTGAAATACTTCCATATACACTTCAAAAATATAGATAAAAAGAATATGCATATGTACACACACACAGACACACATATGCGGCTATTCCTGGTGAGTTTCTCTGCCTTATCTTGGTTGTGTTAGCAATACGTTCAGTTTTCTCAGTAAAAATTTATCCCCATATAGCTTACCTTACAGTAAGAAAGAAAGAAATCTCTAAATGATACTAAGCCATGGTATTTTAAATCAAAGATTTATATATGTGAATGTGTTTCTTACACATAATGTGCATGTCTGTGAAAATACACTGTCTGTTAGATGTAGGGCATGTGCACATAGGAGGCACATGTGCACAAGCGTGTGCACACACACAGGCACAATATTGCTTCAACAGCTTTGGTTACCTGAAGCAGTAGGTGTACCTCACTGACATGTCAAGCCACTGCGTTGATGAGCATGGCATCTAGTGTCGTAGCATGGAGGTAAGGCATTCCCGGACCCTGCAGCGTGAAAGAGTGTCTCTCTCTCACCACACTGCCATCGCATGTTATTCAACCTCAGCTTATTGACAACAGCTGCCCCAACCCCAGCCTGGCTTCACGGCAGCATCTGTATTCTTTCCACCCACCCTCTGCATGACTTTAGAGCTTGAAATGCCAGCACTCAAATGGCTTAAGAGGAAAAATGAATGAATCATGAAGCCACAGAACACAGCAGCAGAGCAGCATTTCAGTCTGTATCTTGCAGTTACATTGTAGATGTACTTAATAAATTATAATTTCTTAAAAAATTAAGCCCAGTGTTCTGCAGTATGGTACAGTAAGTAAAACTCTTCAGGAAACATATGGACTGGGGAGTACTCCAAAGGCTATTAGATTAAAAAAATATCTCTGTAGTTTGCAATTAATCCATATAATGAAACATTTTGCCTCCAAATATCTATCAAACTCTTCCTTAAATTATTTATGGTACACTTTATGCTGCCTTTAGAAGTTCATTCTACAGATTAAAGCCTTTTTGTATTAGGAAATTCAGAGCTTATCTCCATTAATTAATTAATTAGCAAGAGAAAACAAATTGGAATATGCAGCCCCTTCTGGTGAGTATGTCCCCCAATTTAATAAAAAGAAATAAACCCCAGGTACATTTGTGTCTTGAATTATGAAACACACAAGTTATACACTAGGCTGTATTTCCAACTATTAGATGCATGTTCTGATCATTCCAACTAACAACAGATGAATCTCTCATAGTATGAGAAGGACAATCTCTTCCTTTCAGTTCCCTGGACTTCTGTGCAGAGACTCTGGTCTCAACACGATATGAATGGACAGGGGCCTCTACATGTCCTCAGACGCTACGTTCCACACCAAGGCAAAGGGATAGGGACTAGATCTCCACGGAAAATGTGAAGATGATCTACCTGAGTTTTGGCACAGGAAACTCATGACATGTCCTAAAATATCTTTTTTACTTTTCTTCAGGATTATGTCTGCATCAATGATAGAGTGGTGTGATATATAAAGGAGTCTTAGACTAACTTAGGACAGTAGCAAATAGAGTAATATCATTACAGTTGAGCAGTAAATGGTTAAAACCTGGAATCCAGATATTACTGTACCATGTGTACATCATGCAAAATTAGGCACTAATATAACCCTCCCCCACTCCATCAAAAACTAAACTTTCTGAGCTGGACATATATATATAAGGGCCATTTTATTAATATATCAAAAAATGATAAAGATGGGAAGCCCATTTTCATTGCAGGGACTTAGCTTCAACTAATCAAAACATCTGTGGAATGCTTCAACAGCAAATGGTTAAAAGGAATAAGGTGTAGGTGATTGACTTGAAAAATGGAGGAATGGCAAAGGGATCTGGGGGTCATGTTATAAAGAAGAGTTGGCATATAAAGTATAGTTATGGGCAGAAGCAAGTTGGTTGTGTAATCTCAGTGAGTCAGTTGAATCAGGACAGGCCATGAACTTGTTGGGGCTCATTGACATGCCCTTGCATCCATCTTTGATGATTATTCTATGGCATGTTAACGGATATTGGGGGAGTCTGGAGAAATAGGATTCCAAAGCGTCCATCTTCAGATTTTACAGAGAACCTATGAGTTTATAGAGCTGGTCTGATCTTAGAGAGCTGATCATTTTTTGGCAAAATATGTAGATATAAATTGTAGCAAATATAATTCTGAGATCTAAAAGAACATTGAGAATTTAAGGTTTAGGTGATTACAGCCAGCAAACTAAGATAATCTATGAAAGATATTTATCTCATCTCCATGTTCATAATTTTAAGAACATGATCTTTAATTTCATAAAAATAAGTACTTTTCATTTCATTCTTGGTAGCCCAATAAATTCACAAACACCCAAGTCGTCCAACAAGTCTTTCCAAAACTACCTCTAGACTCCTGATGTCCAGTTTCTGAATTATCTTGCATCTGGTGTCTTTATATCACATTTTCTCATCTTGATGTCATCTGTTTAATATCTCTGCATCAGTTCAAGTTACTTGAAGAAAAGGACTCATTTCTTAACTTGTGAGTACATAGTGATAGTGTGGGTACAAATCAGGTGCTTAATAAGAGTATTTTGATTGATTTTCCAGTTCATTTATGGGACTCATCATTAAAGTAAGAAAAATAGAGACACATGTAGATCATATACCTTATTTGGAATTGAATTTTTCTTAATTGTACTGAAAACGATAATAAGTATCATGCATATCTAGAATAGTTTTAGTACTGAAACTCATTAGGAAAAGAGGATCTAGAAAAAAACATGGATGCAGAGAAAACACTAGAGATAAACAAGAGGAAAAAGACACTACATCTTCTCATTCACACTGTAGTAAATTTTTTCATTCTTTTTGATTCTCCAGCATCTAAACCTCCTTCCTATATTGAGAACCTCCCCATCATTTAAGTCTCCTTAGTACGTAGGGACTGCCTCTCACTATAGATGCTAAAATCACTAGGTATTTATTTTTCCAACTTCTCTTTCAACTAAGATGTGGGCACATGACCTACGATCCACCATATGACATGCCCATCCTAGATTTTGAATTGCAAATTGGTTACACAAAGAAGCATGGCCCTCAAAGATTCTTCTATGGTAACAGATCAGTTGTAGTACAATTAATTTCCTGGAGAAAGAATGGCAGTGTCTCATGCTTATGGTTGTAGTTGCAGGGTCCTAACTGGATCAACTCTATTGCATGTTCTTAGGTATTGTTCCTAATGAGCTAGCCTCCAAGTCTGACATTTCAACCATCTTAGTAGTTTTGTCTTTCCTACTTAAGTCAGCCAGTATATTTACTTGTAACTAATACATTAAGTGATACACGTAAGATACTTACAATGTAGCACACAGATCAAAACAGAAGAAATAAGAGACATCAAGGTTCATTATTTCACTTGGTAGAGAACATTCGGCAAGACAAGAATTTATCGCTCGTAGCACCTGGGGGCAAAACAATTACATCACCAGCCATGGCCATTTTGGATGATTTGCTGGACTGGAAAAGAAGGCTGACCCACAAAGGTCCTATTTGATTTGTAGAACTGAAGAAACTTAATATCTGTGAACAGGGGTCTGATATGAGCCCCGCCATTAAGATTCCAAGTTCTTCACCCAATCCTGGAAATGAGTAGATTCCCAGACCAGGGCATCTGCAATGGAGAGTATCTTTGAAGAAAGACCTTGCAGTAACATCATGAAAATAAATGATCCTTTCACAGACAGACAGACTTGAAGCTGTTTGTCAGAGTAATTATATATTGAGAAAGGGAAACACTGTGACCTTATGGGCATCATTGGATAGTGGCTTGCCTAAATTCCTGGAAACCCAGAATCTCACACGGCCTACTGGGTAAAGTGGGGACTAACGGGGAGAGGGTCCAGTGACACATTAGCTAAGTGGGGCCTTAAATTCTCCCTATGTTTCCTCCCAAATTCCTAAGGGTAGAGATGAAAAAGACATATTCAACAATTGGCAGAATCTCCACCTTAGATCCCTAACAAATGGACTATTGACATGGTAAATCAAAATCACCGTGGCATTGCTGGAGAAATCATACATGTTAGCGTCACCAACAAAGTCTTGAAAGATGCAGCAACGGGGAATCTCATCTTGTCCCCTGGCATTCATGGCTTGGCTAGCATGGAGGACGGTGTTCCTGGAGAATGGTAGTGACTTACTGTAAGCTTAGCCGGGGGTATGGTTCCAAATGTAGTGTCTTTACTCAAGTAAATCAACACAGCTCCAAGCACGAGGAAATGGACTTTATCCTGATAAGAGAGAAGATAAGATGGTTTTTCTTTGTATATTGGGAACAACAGGATATCATCACTGTGTTGTCTCAGGTTAAATTAATTCTTCATCTTTGCAGGAAACAGGATCATCTTTCCACCCCATGGGACATGAGGCTGGCCCGCTACAGCAGTGACAATATGCTGAAAGGATCTAAAAGGTAGAGGCTAGTATTCATTCTAGATTTCTTGACAAGATGTACTCTGGCCAGAGACCAGGAGGTGAATCCAATGAAAACACAGGGGCCTGCACCTTATGAAGTTACTGGGGTCTAATTGTCTGGGAACGTCTAGGTTTTGTCTACAAACAGAAGGGCAAGATGCTTTACTGTACACTTCCTGCTTTCTCCTTTTGAGTACTTATGTTACTGGGGGAACAGGCCAGGCAGGGTATATGGCTGGCTGAGAGGGTCGTTCCTGCTTATTAAGGAGTACAGCGTGGCTGCTATGCAGCAAGAAGGGGAGGGAGAAATGTAAAAGGAAAGGGGAGTTCCTGGGCATCTTTCAGTAACGCCAGGTTCAGAGTATCAGCTAAAGGAAGACCTCAGGCTACCTCACGCAGACAGGCACCTAGGACTCATATCTCTCTGTAAACACGTTTGGGGCCATCCTGTAAGGTGAACGACTGATTAGCTGGGGTGCTGGCTGAAGGCAAAGGGAACATGGCTTAGCAGGGCAGGAGGGATATCATGAATGTCAGTGGAGACCTTGTGAGCAAAGGGAACATAACATTTCACTGTATTTCTCTTCCTTGCTTTGTCATACACATTTTATATAATTAAAAAAAAATTTTATTGAGGTAACATTGGTTTATAAAATTATATAAATTTCAGGTGTACATCATTATATTTCGATTTCTGTGTAGATTACATCATGTTCACAACCCAAAGAATAATTCATGTACATCACTGTACACATGTGCCCTGTCACCTCTTTTGCCCTCCTCCTTCCCTGCTTTCCCTCTGGTAACGACCAAACTAATCTCTGTATCTATGTGTTTACTGTTGTTGTTATCTTCCACATATGAGTGAAATCATATGGTATTTGAATTTCTCTGTCTGACTTATTTCATTTAGCATAATACCCTCAAGGTCCAGCCACGTTGTTGCAAATGGCAAGATTTCATCTTTTTCATGGTTGAGTAGTATTCCATTGCGTATATACACTACATTTTCTTTATTCATTCATCCATTGATGGGTACTTTGGTCATTTTCAAGTCTTGTCTATTGTGAATAATGCTGCAATGAACATCTGGGTGCATATATCTTTTTTACATTAGTGTTTTCTAATATAATTTAATTAATTCCTGCTTTTCTTTCTTTCTCCCATGATTTTATAGTATTGGTGGTCTGTAGTATACAGAATATTGACATGGAATTATGGCAGAATAGAGGAGGAATAGACACAACCTAGAGATCCTGGATTGGGAGCTGGCACAAGATGAGGGGGTCATTCCTTTCTTAGGAGGGGTAGAATATTGTTGACCAGGAGACAATTACATTAGTATGTGCAAGTACGTTTTAGGGATGCCTGCTGAGACTGGGCAGCAAAGGATAGAAATAGTGGGCATTTGTTCCGTTTTGATCCTTCGTTGAAGACTCTCCTTTCCCAGGAGTCTTGCCCTCTGGGTAGGACAATGATGTCAGCAGGACTGGGGTCCTGGATGATGGTAGGTCTGGTGCATAGAGGATGCAATGGATGCTCTGAGTGGACTCGCTCAGCTGTGTGAGTTGGGCATCAGCAACGTCTGCACAGCCCTTTCTCCTTGTTCTGCACTCCTGGGCACACTGTGAACTCCCAATATCTTGTTAATAAATTGCCTCGTCTGCTTAAATAACTGGTTTCCTTTTCTTGAACCAAAGAACTCTGACTATACAGCACATAAACACAGACAACAAAGACACACATGCACACACATAAACATGTCACTCCACTCCCGCTCCAAGGCGAGAGCCATGCTAAGGTATGATCTCCCCGGAGTTTACCTGTCAGCATGACTCTATTGCCATCACCCCAAATCCTGGCCTATTTTTTCCCTCTTTCACTTATTAAGACACCACTCAGACTTCCACGTGGGGTGGCCCTTATCCATCCAATATCCTATGGCATTCTAGCTCTAAAAATTATTCCTCTCCCAGCTGAATATGCAAAATCCCTTAGGCTCAGAACAGGGAATAGATTAGTCTAGGATATAAATCACATTAGGAATGAAGCAAGTAAGTAGGCTAACAAAAACAAACTCTTCTTGGCTCTGTCATTTACCAGGCCTTTTATAATATCAAGCTGGAAGAGACTTTGCAAGGAGAAACATCTTAACAACATATCTTTGATGTGTGGTCTTCTTAATTTGTAATAATGGACAACTCCTGCTTTATCTTTTAATACACTACACAGCAGGAGTTCTGTTTCCAATTATGGAGTAAAAATGCCTTTGTCTTCTATCTCATCCTATTCTTGAAATATATATAGAAGTCATCCAAGCAGCATCAGGACCAGCCACATCCATCTCCTGGGAGCCCCATCCTGACCTCCGGAATGAGAGTTTGCACTTTAACATAATTCTCAGGTGATTTGCATGCATAGAACAGTTTGAGAAACATTGGACTAGAACAATGCTTTCCAATAAAAATACAATGCAATCTTCATATGCAATTAAAAACTTTTTAACATAAAAAGAAAGCAGAAACAGGTGAAATTAACTTTAATAATATATTTTATTTAATCTAATATATCTAGAATATTATTATTTCAAAATGTAATCAACAAAATATATTAATAAGATATTTTACATATTTTTGTGTGTAATTCTAAATTTTTGTTGAGATATAATTGACAAATAACATTATATTAGTTTCACGTGTACAACATAACGATTCAATATTTGTATATATTGTGAAATGATCACCACGATAAGTCTAGCTGACATCGTCACAATAATAACAAAGTCTTTACATAATTTTTTAATCTGGTATGTATTCTGCAGGTACGGGCATCAAGCTTGGAAACAGCTCATTTTCAAGTTCTCAGTTGCCACATTTGGCCATGACTGCCAACAGCATTCTCAGATAGAATCCACCGATTTTCTCTCCTATCTTTGGAATGGGATAGGTCTGCTGGAAATCTCCAGGTTGAAAGAAACCATAGCAATGCCTAGATGGAGGAATGTAACATAATGCTAATAACCAAAGACCCAGCACATTTTCACACATAGATGTAAATATTAATAAATATTTATTGACCAACAATGAACCGATATTTGCTCAGCACTGAGACAGCTCCCCCTAGCCACCATCCTAGTGCTGTAGAATCTCTTTGGTTTGCCCTTCTCTTCCATCTGCTTCAATGTGGGTGTATAGTTGTTATTATACAGTCCTGTAACTTTTGTTCTTTTTGTGTGTAACAGAAGGAAAAGCATGGGATATTTGGCAGTTTTGGAGTTCCGGAGACTCAGTCCATCCTATTTGTTCTATGAGGGTTCTGACCCTCCTTGTGCTTCTCCCCTGGTTCCCTGAGGAAGGCCTGTCTACCCTGTTACTCCACGTGGCTGTTCTGGGCTGCCTGTCTGCTCCCCGTGCTTCAGGTCCTGAGTTTCTGTTGGACTCGTTCTGCCATCCGCTCGCTGACCTCCCACAAGTCCTGTATGGACAGCACCGGATAATGTGTTTCCTTCTACTTCTTTTACCCACGTGGCTTTCCAAGACCTCTCCTTCTAACATTGTGATTGACGGGGAGTTTTGCCCTAGGGTGGCTCCAATGTGCTTCGTCAGCACCATGTCTGGACGTATGCATTCATGAGCAGAGCTGTTTTTCCTTGAACCTGCTTTCAGTCTCACCAGAAAAGAATTTTAAAGAGTGGGGCTGAATACCACTCTGTCTTATGGAGGCCGTGAGAAGTGGGGATTGAATGTCCACTATCTAAGTTTATTTTAGACAGCTGTCTATTTTAAACAACGAACTTTAATTTATACGATTGGAATCTCATTTCCCAAATGCAATTACTTTCCAAACAGAAATAAAAACATAAACGAATATTACAATTATAGGAAATTAGAAGTAAAAAGCTTCGAGACGATCAATGTTAGAGTCTAGGAAACTGAATTCTAGAGAGGTGGTGAGTGGTCCATGATCAATGACGAGAGAGAGAGAGACAGAGAGAGGGGGAGAGAGACAGATAGAGAGATGGGTGGAGAGAGAGAGATGCAGAGACAGGGGAGAGAGAGACAGAGAGAGAGAGAGAAAGAAAGGAGATTCACAAAGGGAAACTAATTTGAGCTTTTAATATGACACAATCACTCACTGAAGATGGAGCATTGGCTACATGAATGAACTCGGTCATCTCTCCACTAACATCATAGTATCTTAAAGATATCTAAGAATATTTGATTATCCAGAAATCAAAATTTTGTTTATTTCTGGGCCTATAGAGCTCAAATTGAGACATGAACTCAAACATGAATAAGTTCATCTGCACCAAGGATTTTAAGCCAGATTTGAAAGATCTCATGGAATTTGCTGTGTTCCTTTAACCGGATTCAACACATCAGGTGAGAGAGTAAACTAACACACCAGGGACTTAATGAAATACTTCCCAGGCATTATTTCATTTATTTGAAAGTCAGAAAATATATTTATAAAGTAATATGAGTGATTTAATAAACACCCAAACTTAGCACATTCAAAAAGCTCTGCCCCTTTTTGTCAGAGCCACAATTACCCCAGAGATTTCTCTTGTGTAAGACAAGACTTAAATTGTTCAAGACATGTCTGGGATACCTTCAGGTTCTCTGACACATCTCATATAATTTCTTCAGTGCAGAAAAATCTTCATTCTCAGAAGATGAATTTCTAGGAAAAGCCCCCAGATCACTCAAAAATCAATCCTACTAAATAAAGTAAATGGTACACTATTTGATGCTGTTTTGAAACAAAAATGATGTGGTTAAAAGGTAACAAGGCTGAGTTTCAAATGTGTGTCTTTTAAACTGGTTCTGAAAGATGAATCTCGAAGAAAAGTTTATACCTGTTAATCAAAGCCATTTAAACACATGTACAACATCCACAGCATGACCATATTAAACTCCAGAGATTAACCCAAATCTCACCGAAGTCTCTCGGGCTCCTTATGGCCCCTTGGGTTGTGGACGAATACCAGAGCAGCTTGAGCAAAAAAGAGCCAGAGATATGGAAAGTTTCAGACAAAGCCAATGTGTAAACAAGCAGAGAAATAATAACTGTTGGAAGCAGAGTTCAGGCCTCAGTATCTTGAGTAGATCAAGGATGTGCTGGCAGCTTGGCTATTAGCCAAGTCTGAGTGAGCAAAGGAGAGAAGCCCCCAGGACCACCCCTGGGCAGCCTCTGTACCACGAGATCTGCTGTGTTCAGTAGGGGACACTTGGTAGGTCTTCTTGAGGGACTGGCCCCTCTGCCATTCCTACTCTGGAGCACAGCGAGATCAGGCTGAGCTGCATGGAGGTGAAGGGACAGCCAGCCAGAAGTAGGAGAAAAGAGAAGTGGACACTGAAGGGAAGGATGGGACGAAGAACGTGGAGAGCCAGTGAACTAGACGGAGGCTCTGGGGAAAGTCAAGGAAAGCCCTTGGCCTGATTTCACAAGCAAGGTAATTTGGAGAGATAAAAAGATATACATTTATATAAAATGTCGTGTGTAAACGTAAGGCATCTTAGATTTATTTTCTATTGTATTTTTCAAGTTACCCGTCTGTTCTCTTCAATTAGAAAGTGCAGACAAACAATAAGAATAAAGAAACGTCACATAAAATTCCACCAACAAGCTTTAAGGCAATTAATATTATGTTGTACATGCCCAGACAGTTTTTAAACACTGCATCCTCTTAGTTATCCCCCAAAACTAATCATAAAATAATAAAATCCAGTCATCTGGCTTTTACTCAGAACTTCTTTTATAAAAAATGTTGGGGCCGGCCCGGTGGCGCAAGCGGTTAAGTGCGCGCGCTCCGCTGCGGCGGCCCGGGGTTCGCTGGTTCGGATCCCGGGCGCGCACCGACGCACTGCTTGGTGGGCCATGCTGTGGCGGCGTCCCATGTAAAGTGGAGGAAGATGGGCACCGATGTTAGCCCAGGGCCGTCTTCCTCAGCAAAAAAAAAAAAAGGAGGAGGATTGGCGGATGTTAGCTCAGGGCTGATCTCCTCACAAAAAAAAAAAAAAAAAAAAAAATGTAAGACATTAATCTTTGTAGTTTATGAATCCCTATGTTATCCTCTAATTTTCAATCCTTAGTTACCAAAAATAAAGAGAACTGAATCATCATTTATTCATTCAACAATAATTACAAAAATTGGAAATAGAAGAATCGTAGAAGTTTTAAGGTAAGAGAACTTTAGAAATATTGTAGTCATTTACCTTTACAGTTGAGGAAACAGAGGCCCCAAGAAATGAAGAGTTTACCTCTACCAAGACCTTTCCAGTAGTCGGGATGGCTAGCCAGTCCATTAGACAATTTAATTATTTACATGCAGCCCAAAAATCACAAAGGAGATAAGACAGTTTTAAAAATGTGTGACTTTTTGGCCAGGATTTTATATTTTTATATTCAAGTTTATGCTAGAGGTCCTAACTAATTCATGTGCTAGGACAAAAGAAGAAAAGAAGAAACTATATATATCGTTATATATAATTTATATTTATATAATGTATATAAATGATAGTATGAACTATATATATTACTTAATTCAGACAGTATAGTACTATAAATAGAAAACCCAAGAGAACCTACAGCTATTAGAACTACAGGAAAGTAAACCTGATTTCTGAAGACAAGATTTCACCCCCTGCACTCTCTCCATTGGCCATGGCGGCTGCTTGCTGCTCCGTGGACATACACAGCCTTCAGCAGCCACACTGCCTGAGTCTGAGCATTGGCTTCCCTGCATCTTAACTCTGAGATCCCAGGCAAGTTAATCCCTCCGTGGCTTGGTTTTCTCATCTGCAAAATGACTGAAATAGTAGCAACTGCTTCATAGGGTTGTACTGAGGATGCAAAGAATTAATTCATATAAAGTGTGGAAAACTTTTTGGCACAAGGTATTGGCACATAACACATGTTCCATCAACGCTGGAGGACATTATTATTATTGCTATTGTTACTATAAATAATTATAGTGGTTTCTTCTGTGGAGGAAGGGAGGGAGGAAAGGGAATGAGAATTTGGAGGGAAGCAAAGAGAACTTAATTTATATTCAGTATTATATTCGTTTAAAAAAGTTGAAACCAAAATGACATGTTAACAATAGGTAACCTTTGTTGATGTGTAGTTGGTGTCATACATTATTCCTTTATTTTTCTACATATCTGGAATTGTTTGTATTTTAAAATTTGTATAACTTTTGCCAGTATAGCCTAATACCATTTTCTTTCCATCTTTATCCCATCCAAACAACAATATTAACACATAGGTCTTTTTCGATTTTGTCTTTTAACATTTTTTACCTTATAAAATAAAATGCAGATACAGGGACATGATACAAAACAGCTGTAGAGCTTAACGAATTATTGCAAAGCACTCTGCTGACCTCAACCCAAGTCAAAAAGTAGGACTTTACTAGCGTCCACCCCCCTGCTGAAGCCTCTCCATATGCTCTGTCCCAGTCCCAATCCCTCTCCTCCTCCCTGAAATTAACCACTCTCATGTAGAGTTGCCCACAATATTCCTAACCTCATGCACGTGGAGCAGTTCAACGTGTTCCTCTGTCCTCTGCATTTCCTGCAAATTGCCTCTGGATTGCGGAGCTTGAGCAGAATCAGGCTCCATGTCTATGACATGCCTTTGGTGGAGTTGTGTGTTTCTACCAGGAAGTACACAATGTCTGGTTTTAGTTTTTGATGTTATCAGTTATGAGTCGATGCTCAATGACTAGATACAGGGATTCAGTGAAGGTTGAAAAGTGATGATATTCTAATTCTATAATTTATTTTTTCCTGTATTAGATGGAATATTTTTGTAAGCAGAAGCTTCTACTCACCTACTATTTGCTCTTCTGATGGACTTCATATAGGCAAGGCAGGGTAAGGGTTTGTTTCAACCCTTTTATTTACTGTTGTCAAGATAATTAATTTGTTCACTACAGTCCTCCAAAGGGAACCAATTAGGTTTTCTAAAATTTCTTTCTAACAAACAGATTTACACATATTTAATAGGTTTCTATACATTGTAATTGCTATTCTTATTGAAGCTGAAATTATTCATATTTGGCCAGTGGGAGCTTCTGCAAGTTGAATCTTGAGTCTGTTTGATATGACTCTCTCAGCCTTGCACAGCTTTCTTTTTGTCTGGTATTTCAAGATGTTCCAGATTCATTTTGTACCTTTCCTGCTCCATTTTTCTGAGAAGCTCTGGTTTCTTTTACTGGCAAATAATATTTCTATACCACCATGTGGGTGCTAGGGGTGATCTTTGCTGTTGGACTGGTATTGTTTCTAGGCTTTTTCAGTAAACAGCTAGGAGATCAAATAACTAAGTTCATACTGATACCCACAATTCAAATTGAGGACTGTAGGCTTTTTATTTTGTCTCTTATCTATCACATCTCTAGCTTCTTTCTTCTACAATAAAAATCCATCAAGGACTGAGCAGTTCATGAAATTAAAATATCTCATAATTACTTTCTTTTTGCTTTATCCCCCCAAAATTAGTCTCAAAATAACAATACTAAATATTACTACTACCAATATAATTGCTAAAAAGTTTAAAAATTGTTTTTACAGTTGGTTATTTCATTCTCTCTCCATGTTTTATAGTTGAACCTTAATTATTTTGTCAAAGGACATAGCCATTAAATACTGTGCTCTCTCCCTTTTAACCCTTGCTCAGTGTCATTTCTACAAGGAGCTATGTAAGCAATGACCCCTGAAGTCTTTCTTTTCAAATGTGTCTAGTCATTTTGGTTTACTGATGCTCATTTTCTCATAGAATCCTCAAGACAGACTCAAGAGAACACATTCCCTAAGTTCTTGAGGGTCTTTTTTGCTGGACATAGAAATTCTCGGTTAAAATTTCAAGTGTCATAGAAATGTTTCTCCATTTTTATGTACAAATGCTCACCAAGTAAACATGACAGGCATTCTCCCCATCTCTACTTTCACCCCACATTCATGAATCTGCACTCCTAACCTCCTTTCCAGATTCCTCTGGACAAACCAATCTCCCAAATTCCTTGTGTTTTCTTTGACCTTTCCCACCACTGTGCCTTGACTAAAAGTTGGTGCTCCCTGTGGACAGTCATCTTGCTGCTGTCCTCTTCAGTGAACAAGGTTCTTAGCTCCTAGAACCAAAGAGGTGTCCACTGATGTAACACCAGTGCTTAGTTCCATGCATGGCAATAGGTGGGTGCCTGATGAATATATGTTGATTGAATAAATGAACAAATGAGTACCTTTGGCAAGAAAAATCTAAGCACAGAGGGAGACTAAAAGAGTTTGAAAAACAGGAAGGACGAGAAAAAAATATTTCAGAGCAAGAACAGTCCCTGACAATGATACCTAGGACTCAGCTGCAATCTCCTGACCCAAGTTCACACTCAAAAGGAGAAGAATCTGAAGAAGTATTCTTTTGTTTTTTAACAGTAGATTTTAGAATCCTAATTTTAATTCCAATTCACCTTAATTGATTTACCTTTTGGCACCTCTGAGTTCTCAGTCTTCAATGAAAACAAGGAGGAAAGCGCACTGTCTATAAACAGACGACGTACCCATCTGTCAAGGCCTTGGACAAATTTCACGAAGGTCTCCTTGACCCTCTTCCTCTCTTGTCAACCTTTTGGGATATATCTCTGGTTTAACTCTCTTCACAGACCACTCTGTACTAGAATGATTTGACAGGTGCCTGATTTTCTCCACAGGGCAGGAATGCTTTATCTTTGAATCCTTTATAAACCCAAGAATAGTATATTAATAAAATGAGTCCTCAGAGATGTATTGAACAGGAGAACATTTTCATCCTAATAATTGTCCACATTATCATTAGAAAGTGAAATATATTCGAGGATGTGTAGTAAGCACTGATTAGAAGATTGGATAGTCTGATTTCTTTTATATATATATATATGTTCATATTTTTAAAACTATGTAAGATTACATAGAGACCCTCTTTAGACACTCAATAGCTCAGAAACAGGAGGAGAGGTTTTGTCAAGATTAAAGGATTTGAACGGAGGCTTGAGAAAACTATATCACTCTTTTGAACACAGAAATGACATGATGATCCTCTATCCTCTGCTGACACACATTGAAATAATTATCTCCAGAGGGTTCACTTGTTTTAAAAGGAGATCCATACATTTTATAAAATAAAAATGGCAATTTAGAGCACAAAGGAAGAATATAAAGAAAATAAAGAGAACTTCCTTATCTTCACCAGCCTGTTATCAGTCTTGGACAATATGATTGTTTGCCTCGTGTTGCTCTACAGTGAATTGTCATTTTTTAGAGATATTTAACCAATTAGGGAATGGATGAATAAATAAATACCTATTACATGTCAAAAATAAATTGAAAAAAAGACTGAGGAATAAAGTATTTTGATTCCATGCCCAAGTTCAACTTTTGAACACATTCTGTTCCACTCCAAAATAGTAAAATATATTTAAATACAAAGATCTTCTTGGAGTTTCATGTTTATTCTATATTTTTTGTATCACCATACATTACCATATTTTATTTTCTATAATTCCTATCAATAGACTTGATAAATTTCATTGAAGGAGAATGGGAACAGGGATGGAATTCACCTACAACAACAGGATACCTTTTTTTGAGTAGATTTGTTGTCTTTTTAGTAATTTCTATTGAGACTTAGGCCTTATATTTTGTTTTTTAAATGATCATTTGATTCTGTTTCAGGTGTATTTAGTATTTATTTTTCTCTAATTCTTGAACTTTCTGATGTACAGCAATGAGAAGAAACTTGGTTTTCCAGTACTTTCATTTTCACAATAACTTCCACTATATTCAGTAAATTTCTGAACCATAATGATGGGTTTTTATCTTTTATAACTTTTCTATAAATTTTAGAATTACTCAAGATGAATACTAAAACTGCTTTTTGGGCTGTGTTCACCATTACTCCACCAAAGTCTTAAAAATCATGGAGACTTCAGCTTATACTGACGTAGCCTCCTGCCTGACATGGAGGGATTTCCCTACACATTTTGTGCATAATGATTCTACAGTCCTGTGTTAATCATGTCCCTGCCTCTCAGGATTTGGGCTGCAGCCTCCCTGACAGCAGCGGCCGCCATTGCCATTTCCTGATCACCAACTACAATGTGTTCTTCTGGAGTTTGGATCTTTTCTCCCTTCATCATCTATTTTTTGACAAGAGCAAAGTGAATTTTTCTTCTAGCCACGACATTCTCCCTGTTAATAAGATATCTTGTGTGTCTTCTCCAGCCCGTTTGTTTCCTCCTGTGGCTTTGGGGCCCTCACTGCCCAGCCTGCATCCATACCTTGTCACGTTCGCTGCACTCTCCTGAGGTCTCCTTCATGCCCATCTTCAGCCTTTCTTGGCAGTTATGACACTACCTAAGGTTTCTTCTCTACCAGATAGTTCACTCCGTGCCTCCTATCTCTGATTTTTATATTTTCCATTTCAACTACACTGTGTCCTTTCTATCTGCTTGTTCCTTAGAAGAAAGCCTAACCCCTGGGCATACATCACCTTCTGTAAAGAATAATACGAAGGAAAATACAGTGGGTATGTTTCCTTTCTTTCTTACATATAATTTGATTTCTGCTACTCGGTGGATGCCTGAATTCCATCTCTGTCCTTGTCTCCGCTGTGTTAGGGTGGCCCTGTGGTTACAGGACAGAACGCTTCTCCGGAAGGGCTCAGGACGCTAGTTACAGGTGCCGAATCTGTCTGTCATTAGCAAGATGTGGTGACATGCTTGTCTATGCATCTGATACTTGGGGACGTGCTCTCAGGGAGAGAGAGTCGTCCCGTGGCCACTTCCCTGCAGTGGTGGATCACAGTCATGATGATTTGGGGTCAGATGTCCTAGGCAAAAATGTTCCACCTATCTACATCTAAGATAATTCTGAAACTGTCTCTCTACTTTCATAACTTCTAACCTCATTTTGTTTCCAGGATGTTGCTAATAAATGCTCATATTTGTATGTTTCAAGAATAACAATAATGATAAAGAATATTACATACTCAAGACAGTTTCCCCACTATTTTTCCATGATCCCTTCCCAGGTCTGCAAGGAGCATTGTTTGATTTCAGCTGGAGTCTTACAAAGAGAGCAGTTCCAATACTGCAAATGAGAATTCTACCATGCTACTGTTAGCATAAAAGAGGAGAGAAGATGGAATCTAGGCCCTGTTGAAGAGAACACAGTATTTCCTAATTTGTATAAATCTGTAGGTGGATATAAAAGCAGTTTGGTAAAGTTGTTCTTTCCCAGCTGTATGCTTCTACTGAATTTAATTGACAATGTTAATTTATTGAGCCCTCTAATGTGCCAGATATTTAGATAAGATCTGGAAAAATAATAATAACAACCACTTAGAGAACAAGGTTAAGTGCTGCACGTTGAGGAGGGTGCTTTACATAAATTCATTCTCTCACATCCTCCTCACAAAAAGCCTTTGAATTGTGTGATATTGACAGCCATGTGACCCCTGAGGAAACAGAAACACTAGGAACTGTAAAATACAAACAAGCTCACTGACTGAAAATTTGGTCTAAAACTAACTCCATACAGATTTTATTGCTTTGATAAATATATTTCTAAGACAAGTTAACAGAATCAATTTTCAATATTCAGTATTCAGAATATTTTTGAATATTTCACTGAATATACATTTATCCAATTAAAAATCAGAACTCCATCAAATTATTCATTCCACAAAATGATCTATGCTTATTAACAAAGTAATTCTTTAAAGAATTTAAGTATATATTTTTAAAATTCAGTTACAATGGACAGCAAAAAGAGAAAGTATATATTGCCATCTTGAAGTTTTATTTTGGTATTCAACATCATCATTGTCATAAAAATTTTGGAGTTCACTTATTCTGTGTGTGTGTGTGTATTTGGAAACTTTTTATATTTCTATTGTGGAATATCACAGCATGTTTGGACAGAAATATGAATTACCAGTTGCAAATGCATTTCTTTTCCATAGATTTCTTAATTTAGAACAAACATTGTCTCCATGATCCTGGGCTCCATCAAAATTTGTATTCTTAATTTCATTGCAAAAGCGAACAATTTTATCTTTAATCTTGAACTTCTTAATGGAATTTACTAGCATCTGCACAATAATGTCAGATCTTTCACCTTCTGACAAAAGATAATGTGAGTTGATTCTATGATTTAATCGATTCCTTTATTTGAAGCATCTGATGGCAGTGAAGTAAAACTGGCCTCCTTTAGCTGTTTTCAAAGTTTTCCTCCAGCCATCAGAACGGGCAAGATAGCAGTGATTGCTGTATTTTTTGATGAACAAGGAAGCTGGGATTCAGGAGAGAAGAATTAATTTTTAAGAACACTTTTTTTTATCTAAAAGAAATGTTCTGCTTCACTGCATAATATGTAAACACCCCTTCTGCAATTGCACGTGTAAATCATTGTCTAGGCACAGTCTTCATTTTCATCAAGATCATGGAAGACAAGGAAAGAATGAGAATTGTCACAGATTCGAGGAGACCTGGGAGACACAAAAACTATCTTCAACGTGTGTTGGATATTAGAATAGAAAAAGGGCAGTAGGAAAAATGGGAGAAATTTGAATAAGATCTGCAGTTTAGTTAATAGAGTGTGCCAGTATTAATTTCCTGGTCTCCATAGTCGGTGCTGATGATATAAGTTGTTAACATAGAGGAAGCTGGCTTCAGGGTATAGAGACTCTGTACAACTTTGGCAACTTGTTTGCAAATCTAAGTTTATTTCATAAAAGTTATACAAAAGCTGCTAACATTTGAAGGAGATGTGAGTATTTCCTCAGCAGAGCTGTGACTTAACACATTTCGTATGCTCAGTGACATCACCAGGACACCTCCACTCAATGGAAATGTTGGCAAACATTCCAGACGAGGTCCACTTCTGTCATCGCCTTCTTGAGGAAAGGGAATTTTAAGTTTACTTTTCATTCAATGTACTCTTTCAAGGTATGTTGTTTCCCTTCATCCATCCCTCTCTCCTTCCTTCTTTCCTTTCTGCTCCTCCCTCTCTCTCTTTCTTTCTTTCTTCTTCCTAAATAATAGCTGCCAAAACAGTTTATTGCAAAATTTGAAAATCGTTATTAAATAATGAAATAAATAGTTAAGATTTACATATTAAAAGGAATGCCAAAACCGCTGTAGTGACAGAATCCAGCCCACTCTCTAAATTTACACAGGGGACTGCTGGCCTTCCTTTCTGTGAGCCCGTCACGCTTGCCCGGCCACAGCACAGCCCTGGCCCCACTTCGTGTGTAGCAGGGTGTTTTGCTCCTCCCAATCCCTCCCGCCACCCCCACCACCTGTGACTGGCTGGACACGAGGTGGCCAGCAGGGGCCATAACACTGCATCTCCACCCACTGCCCAGACCAAGGGGTCAGCCTTTCCCAGCTCCTCCTGTCTGAGACCAATTTGTTTATCCACAGACATGCTGACCTTGAACGGGATCTGCTATTAGTTTTGTTCTTAGAAGGTGTTGAACACAGAGAACTGGTTTATAACCGGTTGTCTTTGAGGTTTAACCATGTGACAGCCTGAGAACTCTGTCCCTGCACATGTGGTGTGGACAGGCTTGATGAGAGCAGAGTGGAGGCTGAAGCTGCAGGTGGACGACACCTCCCTGCAGTCCATCCTGCCCAGGCAGATTCAGCTTGAATGACAACACTTCGTTGAAAGAACACCCAGAACAGCAGATGAAGCAGGGGGATGTCGAGATGACGGAGATAAACCAGGACTGTCCTGGGCTGACCGGGACCTAGGGTCACGGCTCATTAAGGTGTAAGGAGCTCTGAACCCTCGAGGCGGGGGTTCAAGACTCACAGCTTTCCTCCTTTTGTGCGTCTGCGCCCAGTGGGCACCTGGCAGGGTCAAGTGAACTCCCGTCTACCCTCTTCCTGTGTGCTGTGGATAAAAAGGAACACCGAGGAACAGAGGGATTGTTCAAGGAGACATTAGAGACATCAAGGCTTGCTGGCGGCTTTTTGGGTCAGTCTCCTTCACTGCCTTTACTCTTGAAATCTTGTCGTCAGCCGGCTCTCGTCAGGGATGTTCTATGTATTCTCAGTGTGAGGGGTTTAATGCAGGATTGGAGGCCTGCAGGACTTTTGAAAGAACTGGGGGAGAGGAGGGCAGGGACCTGCTGCTGATGGTTGGGCACCGCCCCCGAAGACGAGATGAGACAGAAAGGATCAGCCGGAAGCCCTGGACACAGTGCTGCAGACGTCCTGAGCAGCTCCAGCCACCCTCTGCATCTACAGGGGTGAGGCCGGCTCTCACACAACTCCCTGGACACTTTCCTCACAGCCCAAAGAAAGCACCGGCTTCTGGTTCACTGTCACTGCCTGAATGGCATGGAGTTGCCCCTTAGTCAACTCCAAACCTGGGCGCACCTGGAAGCAGATTTTGCAAAATCCATTCCCAGCCTTAGAAGGGAGATTTCCAGTGCTGAGTTAACAGTCCAGTGCTTGCATGCAATTAGAATACTTACCCGTAGCAGCTCACTTTTTCTCTTCCCATTTATGCAGCTTTAGAATAAGATGACAATTTTTGTTTGAATTGCGTGCAAAATAAAAGAGGGTTGACTCCAAGTGAGAGTTTGAAAGGCGCTCTTATGATTAAAAGCTTCAAGATAAAAAGTTTTATGTTCTGATGGGGCCATTTAGAGAACTTTGATGTTTGCATGCTGTCCTCAGCTAAGATCTGAGTAAGTGGAGTTGGTGGATAGCTTAGCTGCAGTTAGGCGTCTCCACTGCTCGTATGTGAGCTTTGGTGTAAGTAACGGTGAGTAATTTACTACCGGAGGATCTTTTGTGTTTCCCAGATTTTCTATTTAAATATGATATTATCATTCATCAGTCCTCCTTAAGATTATTTCTTCAGAACTCACAGACATCAATGAATATTTGATCAGCCTCTTAAGATTGATTCATTGTTTCTGTTATGGCAAACTTTAAGACTAGAGAGGTCTCTTGTCTGAATCTTTAGATTGCCTTCATTACTCATATATGATCTGCTAAACTATCTCAAAAGTATCTCAGGAGTTTCCAGATCATTCTTAGGTGGAAAATACCTCATGGAAACATAGTAAGAGCTGATACCTGAATCCAGAAAAATCTAGAACCACAGGAGTTGGCACAGCATGATCTAGGAGGCAGAGGGCTGAGGGTAGCCAGCGTCCAAGGACTCAAATATAAAGCTAAGAAGTGGGCTTATTTCTTGGGAACAGAACACCATTAGTCAGACCATCAAAGATCATGACATTTTCAGATCAGTTATATTTTAAATATTGAGCCCCATTTCTCCATCTACTTATCAGGCATGTTTCTTGATTTGGGGGACCTGCCATGGAAGTGCTATCTCGAGTCTCACACAGAAGCTTCCTAGATTTATGCTGGAGTTGGAAGAAATAGATCTTCTTACTTCTTTCTTTGGCAAATGCTGAATATTTTCCCCTTTAGGTGTTGAATAGGCAGGAGGTTCCAAAAGGCGAGGGAAAGGAGGCAATGATAAGTGTGTGTTCTAAAGTTGGTAAATAATGTTGGACTGCCACTACACCTGGCAGATTATGGGTTCCTCTCAAAGCCCGCAGAAGTGATGAGAAAGGATCACACGATGGCATGAACCCAAGGAAACAAGACCAATGAGACAGAAGGAAAGATGACAACAACAGAATTCTGGAAGCAGGAAAGCAAGTGGCTGAATACCAACTGTCCCCGCCCCCAAATATCTGTGCCTCTCTGCAGGAAGCCTGAAGGCAGGCAGATTGGGACCACAGAATTCCAGAGATGCTGAGAAAGTAGGGGGTCATGTGCCTTCAAAAGCCAAGATGGAGGTGGGTTGACATCAGAAGCATTGTTTGAGAAGCAGTCATGTTTCCTGTAGATCCATTTCCTCACCTTGCAAGTAAGATGAAGGGTGATGACCCTCTCACAGCAAGTCAGAACCCCAGAGATTTATTATTTTATTTTTTGGTGAGGAAGACTGTCCCTGAGGTAACAACCAAGCCATTCTTCCTCTATTTTTTGTATGTGAGACACCACCACAGCATGGCTTGATGAGTGGTGCATAGGTCCGTGCCTGGGATCTGCACCCGTGGACTCTGGGACGCTGCAGTGGAGCATTCAAATTTAACCACTAGGCCACCAGGCCAGCCCCCAGAGATTTATTCTTAGGAGAGGTTGAATCTCAGGACTCAGGAGCACAGGCACAGATCTGAGATGACTGGGAGGCATTGAAGAGACCACACACTGAACATGAATTCTCTAAACTTCCTTCTGACAATCAGGGCAGACAGACATGAACTCCACAGGTAGAATTTTGTAGGATTTTTTTCCCAAGAAGACAGAATCTCAAGAGAAAGGCATCCTGGTACTGCGTCTGGAGCTTCCTTAACGAAATAGCTCAGCCAGACCACCCGACGAGGAAGCCCACATTGACAGGCCTGTACACTTACACAGAGCCTCAAATCAGCTTCTGAGGGAAGGATTTCCAGACATCTGAGAATAGCCTCTAATTTGAAAAATAGACGTGAAACCAAACAAAACAAAAGTAAAACTCAGAAACTTGTAGGAAACAAAAGTTATGGAAGAAAAGTTCAAAAAAATGCTATTTTCAGGACAGTAAGAGAAGATAATACACACCTAAGATAAGAATGAGAGTTTATATAAAGAGGAAGGGGATTCAAAAAGCCAAAAAGATCCCTTGCATATTAAATTTGACAGCATGTATAAAAAGTCCAATAGAAGGATTGGAAGAAAGTCTTGTGAAATTTGCTAGAAGATAGAACAAAAAAAAAAAAAAAGATGGAAAATAGGAGAAAAAAGGATAAGACGATTAGAAGATCCATACAAGAAGTCCAATGTCTGACTAATAGGAGATCTATAAAAAGAAACTAAAGAAAAGAGAATTGGGAAATTATGAAAGAGCTAAATTTAAAATATATTCACAACTGAAGGACACAGGTTTACAGATTAAGAAACTGTACTGAGGGCCCAATTTGACGGTTGAAAAGGAGCCACATCAAGACACATAATCTCAAATTTCAACACACACTGGAAAGGTGGTGGGAGACCTCACCCGCAGAACCAGAAGGCCAAGAAGCTTTCACGTGGCAGCACTGTGTGCGAGGACACAGGAGAAAATACTTTCCGAATTCCGAGGAAAGTGATTTCCAACCTAGTGTTCTATCCAGTTAAACTAATAATAAAGTATGAGTGAGAATAGGAAACTGATCAACACGCAAGGTGTGGCAGACCCCATCAACCACACCCCACTGCCTGTTTCCCATCTTCTCACTAACAGAATCTCAGCTTTGCTTACTGGAGTGAAGCGCCCAGAAAACAGCTCCGACGTCTACAAGTGTTTATGTTACATAAATCTGCCAACGAGATGCAGACAGAATTCTGCTACAAAGAGTTTTTTTTTCCTCCTGATAAAAGGAGGAGATATGTAAGAAGAAGAGTTAGTCCCTTTCTTTCTGGAACACAGACGTGAGGTTGGGAGCAGAGCCAAGGATGGCATAGTGAAAACATGGACTGGATTTGATGACATAGCAGACAACACATCAGACCTGAATTTTCTACCTTCATGCTTCTTGCCTTGTAAAAATCAGAAACAAAACCTAAACTCTTTGACTATGTCCTAAGAGCTATATTTTCTGTGACAAGCAGCCAAATGCAACCCTGACGCATATGTGTCAATAATTAGCCTCTGATGTGTTCTTTCTTATGAAGCTGCTAAATTTAAGTGGTAGAAATTTAGAGAAGAGAAGGGCATGGGATTCAATTCAGGACACAGGATAAGGGGTTTTCCGACACAATAAAGAATGCAGCTCCCTGGATACCCAGAAGGGACAGGCTGAGAGGAAAACTGGACCACACTGGATCACGATCAGGAGGACAGAGGCTCTAGGAGGGGTGTTCCAAGAGAAGGGCAGAATGCAGAGGTCAACTAATGGAGAGGCTGTCCCCCTGGGAGAGAGTTGGACCTGAATTAGAAATTGGAACAAACTATGTAAATAAGCAAATAAGATGATTATTTGCAGGATTAAAAAAACCAAAAATATTGCACAGGAAGGGAATGTAGTCACTGTACCTATAAGCCTCAGTTGTGACTAATATTTATCTAATAATTATAAGGTAAACACTGGGTATTTTCTCTCAAAATTGTAATATAACTGGTTTTGGAGGTTGGATGGGGAAGGATTGGTATCTTTGGACTGGGGACAGGAAGTCTAAATCCTCATCTTCAAAAATGGGAAGTCAGTAGATACTATCCTACCTAGAAACAACAAAAATAGCAATATAGGAATATAATTCAGAAACATAGAGGCAAATATCAGAATAACAGCTAAACATCAGAATAAATAGCTAGAAATTGAAAGTAGCTACCTCTGAAGATAAAATTGACGACAATGACTATTTTCCTCAAAACCTTGTAGAACTGCTTGATTTTTAAAAATCTAAGTGAGTATATGATTTTAATAAAATGAAACATTAAAGGAGTGTACTTTGGAGGTGCTGAAGTTAGGTTTATGTCAATATCTTCATTTTTTTCCTAAAATGTGGAAGGGTTTGTTTCCCTCTTCATCATCTGAGTCAATCTCTAATTTTCCTTCTCTTTCACTTTAGCATCCTAGTCTAGTGATATTTCTAGTCTAATGATAAACAATAAAAATGAAATAAAAGAACACAGAAAGATAGCATCAGATTTCAAATGGCAACTTTTCTGAGCTAAAATGTCTACAATTTTCGCATCATAATAAATAAACACAATTAACACCTTTATGAAAAATGACCACAGGATAGTTTGTCCATTTGTAGGAAACAGTCCCACTGAGGTGCATGCAAACACCAAAATCCATAAGTATCGTTCTTACCACAAAATACTGCAAAAAGACCTCCATTTATCTCCCCGTATTTCTCATTTTTAAACATGTTCTATTAATTCTGCATGTCTCACAAGAACGAAACTAAGGTGGGTGTAGGGCTGCCTTCATTTCTGGAGGTGCTGGGGATGAGTTCATTTCCAAGTCCATTCAGGCTGTTGGCTGAATTCGCTTCCTTCCATCCTGAGACTGAGGTGACTTCTTCTTTGCTGCTTGTCAGCCAAGGGTCAATCTTTGCTCCTAGAAGCTGCCACATGTGACTCCTCTCCTCATCCTTTATTTGGGCTTTGCACTCGTGGACAAAAATGACTGACTTTGTTGCTTACATTATTTAAATTATTTTCTCTCTCTCTCGTATTAAATAATGGATATTACATGAATGCTTGCAAGTTAAAAATGCATCTGATGTGAATCTACTATGTAGATAAAAACAGTTTAGAACTATCAGACTCTTTCATAGCTGCTTACAGGTCATCACTAAACAAAGTGCTATTAAATATTCATTTTTATTTCCCAATTGTTGGATAGTCTGCTTGTAAGGAATTACACAAATAGAAAGGAACTCCTTTCATATTCTCAAATTGGTATAAGGACATCATTTCTAAACCCATTAATCCAAAGCTCCTATTGGGTTTCCGTACGTTCTGCCCTTTGTTGTCTGGAGTCCCCGCCGTCCCATGAACCGCGATGGTACTGCAGTCTGTCAGTGAACCCTGGCATTGGGTTGGACACAGCTATTACCACACAGATGGCAAACTGTTAGCATGTGAAAGACAAATGAAAATGAATATTAAAAGTGACAGAAATCAAATATTCACCTGGGCTAGTATTAGATACCTCCTCTTCGTCTAATTATGTAACTTAGAAGCAGCACATAGACAGTCTGAAAGATGGATTTTCGGAATAATGTTTTAACCTTGAGAAAAAGCTCATGTCTGATCTCCTATACTGCAGATTTCGGGGCTAATTTACCACTGCTGTAAACCACTTCTCATCACTCATTTAATCTTTTCTAAGTATTCCATTAAAGCAAAGCTAAGTAGATTCCGTATATATATTTTAAAGGCATGTAGAGAAGAAAAAACAAAACAGAACAAGTAAGTTGAGTCTATTTCCAGAATACAGAGCAGCAGTCTGATGCCCAAGTGGAGAGTATGCTATTTCATAGACCATGTGAAGGGCTCCCAGGTAGCAGTTCCTCCCTACAGGACCCACCTAATTCTGGTCACTCCGCTGTTATGGACTCATTCCTTGAGGACTTCATTTTTAAATCTCTGAGAGCCACCTTTTTACCCCATAACTGTCCCTAGATGGAGTCTGACTCTAAGCTAACATCATCACTATAGATAAGCCTTAGCAGGAATTAGTCACCAGTTAAGAAATGCTCAAGTACTCTGGTAGCAAGATGGGGCTTCGGGGTTTGCTGAGATAAATGTTGGGAAGGGATCAAAGTATAATATTTCCTCTTCATAATTTTACACAGGGCTAGTCCTACATCTGTCATTCTGAGAAAACAACCAAGTTAAGCATTAGACACTTGGGTAATTTTTTTCTCTTTATTCTACCATTCTGAACATTCAGCTGTTTCTGGAGCGATGACTTCACCGGGGGACTCAAGTGGAATTCGGTTCACTCTGGTGCCTGCCGTTGTCTAATCCGAATGGAGGTAAGATGGTCAAAGACAAAGCCCTCATTCACAGGGGAAAGATTATTTGGTAAGTTCTTCGTTATTTTAGAATTTCTGAATTCCCAGAATTATTTAACTCCTTCTGAAATGGTGAAAAAGCAAAGTCAGCATTTTTTCATAGCTCAAGAAACGATTTTGATCTTGATTAAATTTTACAATTCATCATTTATACTGAAACTAGGGAATCAAATATGACCATAGTCTAGAAACACCCAAATTCAATTTTATTTCAACACACAGGCCTGTAATATGCTACCCCAAACACTTTGAATCAGATATGTGTCAAATTCATATTTCTTTTTCAGATCTTAGAAAAGATACAGGGCACATGTACTGTGCATTACACAGCATCCTGGAAGGTGTGGGGAGCCCCTGGTAATCAAACTCAGCTTTTCAAATGTGTGGATGCCTGCAGTAAGAAGGCTGAATAAAAACGACGGAGGTTTTCCATCTGCCCAGGGCAGGGGTGCTATCTAACAACTTTGCAGCAGGGCAGGTTTGCCTACAAATGGGCAACTAGAAAAACACACAAAAAATAGGTTTTCAGTGTGTTTTGGACTTCCAAATTGCAGATGACAGATTGTAGACCCATATTTTTATTGCTGCTATGTACGTGGAAAGCACTTAAAAAAAGAAAAAGAAAACTAAACTAATATGTGAAATAGTCTGCTTTCTTTCCAAAATACTTCTAAAGGAGGGGAGAAGGCAATGAAATCATGAATAATTTTTTGAGTATTGATGCTACAAGTACTATTGTTCAAAAGACGATACTTAAAGTATCCTAAGCAAGACAAGCGTGTCAACGACTTCAGACACTCATAAAATGTAAACTCAACTAAGCAAATTCTACTTTAGCTGCACCAATTTATACAAGAAGTAAACCTAGGATAAGTTAACAACTACCATCTCAGAAGAATCAAGTGTATTTAAGAATATGCATGATTATCCACCAAAATTAATGGAACTTTAACAAAATAAAAATAGTATAAATGGTCAGTCTACTAATAGGGATGTTCAAATAGAGCATCATTGTGTAAATTCTTAGATGTTAGAGTTACCGTGGCATGTTCTAGTTACCTGGGCATGTTTTGGAATCTATACTAGATCAAACCAGTAAAGACAAACACAAAACAAACAAAACAGGGCTTTAGGACCAGATAGTTTTTTCCTGTTTCAAGTGTAGATTAATTCTTGGGGAGGAGGGGGTGGGAGAGAGCAGCAAAACTAAGTTTGTGGGAATGAAATTGAAATTTTCTACATCAAAATATTGTTAAGTATCAGCTTACTTGATGATCGCGGAAGACCAATTTTCACAGAAGAGAGGAAAACAAAAGAAAACATTTTTAAATAATTGCAAAGAATAAGTTATGGTCAAGATATCTGGGCTGAGACTGACCTTTCAAATTCTGGGATCAAGAGTGGGCAGAGCTTTCCGTGTTTATGCACCAAGACATCTCTGCTTTCACGATCCGGAGAGCTCAGCTCTGAGACCTCTCTTTTCACAGGGGCCTGGTCCTGTACACACACAAACACGACAATGTAAAGCAACCACTGAGCCTCCATGAGTTTGGAGGCTTGGATTAAACTTGGCTTTGGCCCAATACTCTGACTTCCACTCAGCTAAACTATTTTTAACTCTGTTATAAAATACAGTGCACTGAGAAGCAATGCTGCAAGCAAGGGTCCGCTTAAAATACTAAAAAAAGTGCTAGACGTACCATCTGGAAACTCCAAAGGGCAAAATGAAAGGAAGGATTACAAAAGATTGGGAAGTGTGCAGTAGACCTGTAGGTTACAGAGATAGAACAGGTGGCTAGGAGAAGGTGGTACGGTAAACATCTCAGATTACTGAATTTCTCATGAGGAAAGACATCGTGCTAATCATAAATGCAAAGGAAAGTCAGACAAAAGAAAAAGAAAACACAACCACAACACTGCGTGTTCATTGAGTTTACATGGGTTACTCACTGGCAAAGGCGCTCTCATTACAGCCAGAAGTAAATTTTCATGTTTCTAGGATGTACGTGATCCAGATTGGTTTGCAAATTATTTAAATAATTTTTATCTGTAATTTTAAGGTGCTATCACTCATATAAAGGAAAAGCAAAACTGTGTCATTTGATATGCTTTACAGGTCAATGTCACTCGATATATTTGTAATTGTCTTTCGTGCACAATTGCCAATCGGTTATTAGAAGCAACCCTCCAAAGAGACATCCTGCTCTATCTTGATTTCACTTTCTTTTCTGTTTAGGGAAAGTCCTTGGCCCATAACAAGGCTGTGTACTTTCCCTGATGGTTAAATAAGCCTGGGTTTCAATGGAGAACAGTCTTCTGAGTCCTGGGCAAATTGTGTCACAGCTTCCTGAATTTCAAAATGTGGTGAAAACTCAGATGTGTAGCCCAGCCTTTTCTGAGCCTTTCTGATTTTTGTATACACTTCACTGTATCAGGACTTGAGTCAGGTGAAGGAACTGTTTGTAAGTGTAGGAATCAAATATGATTAACTAGAAAGATTCCAGTATGACAATCAGCATTTTACATGCACCATAGACCCAGAAAAAATATCAAATATTAAAGATAAAAGTAAGTGCTGATAATGTTATTAAAGCCAAAGTCACATTTTATGTTATTTTGCATAAATATGCATATATATTTTTTCAGACTGAAATTATAAATATTAAAGTAAAATGTTAGCTTTTCAAAGTTAAATTTCAATCCCACCATTGAAAGTGGGTGGGATTGACAATAGAAACTGGTTCCCTTATGTTGCTCTTCAAACAAGGATAATTCCAAGATAACATTGTGTTGGGGAACTGAAGGAGAGCATTTTATTCTTCAAAGCCCTAGAGAAAAGCTAGGGCTTTTCTCTAAATAAGAAATGAGAACATTAGTTGTTTTAAGGAACTTGATGTTTAGGTCAATTAAATTAATATTTGTTGACCAACTCCTAAACTGGACAAAACTTGAACCAGCTCTTACTGGGAATTGACCTGAGTAAATTGCCCTTATGGGGCTTCTAACTTAGAAGATGAAAGTCATCCAAAGATGTACAATAGAAATTAACAGGCATGTAACGGTATTCTCCATCTAGGAAGGAAGGTGGATAGATGGTAGCCAATATTTACAGTGGACCTTACAGTTAAAATACTTCCACATAGATACTATTGGCATGCCCATTTCATAGATTAGAAAACTAGTATTTATGAAGGTTGTATAATTATCACAAAGTCACTCTGAGAGGATATAGAGGAGCTTGGACTTGAACTCAGGATTTCTGAGCCCCAATCATGTACTTTTCACTACACCATGATGCCACTCTCAGAAGGGAAAGAAGGCAGTGGGGCGTTCCTCCTAATTTCAGAGTAAAATGAGGGGAAAGGAGTTTCATTATGTTACACTGGCATAATTAGAATTGAATTCAAGATATTTCTCCTAAAATCTGATCTTTAGCTAAAGTCTGGTTGTCAGACCAGCAGTTCAGTATCACCTGGAAGCTTGATAGATATTCAAATTCTTGGGCCCCACCCCCTGAATCAAAATCAGGGTGAGGGTGGGGAGAGGATCTGTGGTTCTTGTGTCCTACTCTGCATGTTCGTCAACTTAGTGGATGGAATCACCATCATCACTGTGTGAAGTAGAAAACTAGAAGCCTGTCTTGATTCTTCTCTTCCTCAGTCCTTATAACTACTGAATCATCGTGTCATGCCTATTTTTCCAGCAAAATATTTCTCAAATCTTTCTCTTTTCCTCCATCTCCCCTGCCACTCCCTAGTCAAAGTTTTTCATCTAGACTACTGCAAAAGCCTCCTAATTGAGGTCTTCCCAGCTCCTCCAAGCCATTCTATACACAGAAATCTGAAAAATATTTAACAAATGCAAACATACACCCCAACTCAAAAGCCTTTGCTGGCTTCTCATTGCTCTTAGGATGAAAACAAAATCGTTACCATGGTCTGCAAGGCACCGAGAGTCTGTCTGCTTTCCAGGTGCTCTGCTCCTTCCCTGAGAGCACACTGCTTCTCTGTCATAACGCAATGGCTGATGCTGTAACCAGAGAGCCCATTATCGAAAACACAAACTTTATGGTGAGACTGGATGTCTACCCCTGTGAGCACAGACAAAGAGAAATGACAAATGTCAAACCTTGATATGAAAAGGGCTCGGGTGACTTGTTATATGGAACAACGAACACGCTTCAGGATCTTTGAGAGTCGTCCTTGCCGTCAAGTAGCTGGGTGACCTTGGACAACTCATTTCATTCCCCAAGCCTTGGTTTCCTCATTCACAGACTATCAACAATATCAATTCTTAATCGCCTCGCAGAGTTGTTCTAGAGTTGAAGTAAGACTTAAGAAAGCACATTAAAAACTGTAAAGTGCTCCATGAACTCTCTGAACTTCTCTATAAAAAGCAAAGTGCATCTTCTCCTGTTTGTTTTGAAAAGTAGCTATAATGCATGCAAAACACCTCATCCTGGGCTCCACAAGATTTGGCGCCCAATGAAATCACTATTGTTATTGTTGCTTTTGCTGTTGCTTAGTGATATAAATGTAGCACAGCATCTTGGCTGGATGAAAACTGAGCTTCATAAACATCTGGAAGGAAGAAACGCAGAGTCAACAGCGCTAACTACAACCTTGGTTTCTACTTTGCCCCCATCTATTTGCATCCACGGACTCACATGGGGCATAAGATTCCTCTGATGGAAAGAAAACAAACTTTGCCTACTTTGATGTTGTTATTATATTAAGTTATGGTCAGTTGGGGTCATGGGTGAGGACTGGGGTCCATGGAGCAAAGTTCAAGAAGTCGGTAGGGCTTGGCCAACTTACAGTTGAATTTTGATTTGATGGCAAGTTCTAAGAGCCAGAGGATTATAATCGGGCCAGGGACAGTGGCCCAAACACTTCGATGTCATGTTTTGGTGAAATTAAGTAACATATGAGTTCCAAACAAACTGGGTTATGACGTTTCACTAGAAGAGCCTAACAAAGGGGAAAGAGCCCATTGCCCTTTTCACATAAGAGCAGAAAGCCACATAGGCTCAAGTCTCTTAAACATCAAAGGCTTAGGCAAGACAGTTCTCAGCAATGGAGAGCCTCACAACCCTGCCCAATCAACTCTCACTGAAATCAGCCAAAACATTGAAAAACATTTAAAAAATGCCTCTTTAATGTTGTCATTGAGCTGGAAAGTAAGTAAGAAATATTCAGCAACTAAGCAGCCGTTCTTATTTGCTGAACCTGGAGACCTTGAGTTTTGGTTTTTATGGCTTCACAGAGCACAGAGAACAGGAAGCAAACCCAGGTGTTGCCCGAGGCTAGAAGGCCAAGCAGTGTTTACTGAGAAAGAGATAGCCTTACACGCTGGCTGGTATTGGAGAAGAGGAAAGTCTTGAGATTGATGAGATAAGCTCCTAAATTAATTAGGGTAAAAATAATAGAAAAAACACAAAGAATGAAAAAAGAAAGAGCAAATATTAATAAAATAAAAATTCTGTAATAGACATTATTAAGATCCAAAAGCTAAAAAATGAAAAAAAAATTGAAAAACTTCTTGTATGACTGATTAAGAAAATAGAGATAAGGCACAGATAAACAGTACTAGGAATGATAATACGCCCAATAAGAAAATACAAAGAGATTACAAGATAGGAATATGAACAACTCTACGCCAATAAATTTGAAAACTTCAATGAAACGGCTGGATTCCTAGAGAAATATAATTTCCAAAATTGACTCAAGTAGAAAGAGAAAACTAGAATAGTCCTATAACCATCACAAATCCTCCCACAAAGAATATCCAATGTCCAATATCCAATATCCAATATCCAATATAGAATATAGAATATACAATATCCTCCCACAGAGAAACTCCACAATCAAATATTTTACAGGTGAGTTATACACAACTTCCAAGTAGCACATAATTCCACATTTATCCAGAATATTCCATAGTATAGAAAAAGAGAGAATTATTTCAAATCACTTTGTGAAGCTAGCATAAGCTTGATTTGAAAAAAACAAAAACAAAAAACAGCAAAGGCAGTATGAAAAAATCACATCTTACCAAGAAAAGTAGATAAAAATTTTGAAATAGGGGCCAGCCCAGTGGCGTAATGGTTAAGTTCACGTGCTCTGCTTTGGGGGCCCGGGGTTCGTGGGTTCAGATCCCAGGCAGACCTACACACCACTCATCAAGACACGCTGTAGTGGCGTCCTACATACAAAATAGAGGAAGATGGGCACAAATGTTAGCTCAGGGACCATCTTTCTCAAGCAAAAAGAGGAAGATTGGCAATAGATGTTAGCCTAGGGCCAATCTTCCTCACCAAAAAAAAAAAAAAATTGAAATAAAAATTAGCATAAATTCCACCAACATATATATATGTATGTTTATACATCAGAAACCAAAATCAAGTTGTATTTTTCCTAGGAGTACAATCTTGTTTAAACACTTAAAAAATCAAATAAAATAATTAAACCAAATAATTATTTAAATTTGGAAAATCATATGACCATCTCAATAAAGGAAGAAAATTCATTTGATAAAACTTAATATCTGATCATCCTTCGAAAAAATAAAACCAACAACAAAAATCTCTTAGCCTAGTAAAAATAAGTAAACCAGATACATGCATTTCTCCAAAATGTTTTTGCTTCTGCCTTAAATACCACTAAAATAACGATGAAGAAACATTTTTTTAAAAGGCAGTCAGACAAAACAACAGAGAGAACAGGAATGGAGACGATAGTTGGGTGACCATTTGCTCCAATTCACCTGGGACTGTACAGGTTTATTCCTGCAGTCCTAGCACAATTACTAGCAGCTTCCCATGTCACAGTCCATGAAGCCTTGGTTTGGGTGATAAATTATAGGGTCATTATTAGGCAATACAAAGTTGCTTTAGCTGGGAAGCAGATTTAAGATAAGCAAATGAGAAACCTGTCTGAAAAAACTAAATTCCAAGCAGCAATGAGGAAAGAGAAAAACAGACATAATTTCCACTCCTGCGTCTCAAGGAATCGCAGGAAGTGGTGACACCAGCCATCTTTGGAAGTGGGCAGAGGGATTACTGGGATCTGGAGGCCAGTCACTTCTCCACTTGTACCAGGCTGGTTGAGCCACCACTATCTCTTCCCTGCGTTGGCTTCCAAACCAGTCTTTCTCCTTCCTCCTTCCCCCAGGAGTCTGTTCTCAGCAGAGAAGTGACAGTGGTCTTCATAAAATGTAAGTTGAAATGGTTCTTTATTTCACTCACAGTAAGAGCTCAAATCCTTAAAATGATCTCTAGGACTCTGCATGAACTGCACCCTACACACACACACACACACACATGTGCACACACACTCGCACACACAATTTCACCTCTCTTAACCTTGTTAACGTCACTCCAGCCACACTGACTCCTGACTAACTCAGCAGACAGGCACAAGTTGTTCTCTCTGCTTGGGATGCTTGCTCCCTGCAGATCCAGATGCTAACCCAACCCCTCGCCTCCTGCAGGTGTTCACGCAAATGCCACCCCCTCGGCGAGCCCCACTCTCACCACTGAAAACTGTAGCCCATTATCCAGCCTGCACATGCCTGCTGCCCGGACCCTGCTGCCCTTTGGTGTGCTAGCACTTAGCACCTTCTGCCGTTATATAACTTAATTTTTTAAATGTGTTGATAATTCATCCTCTGTCTTCCTGGATCACTGTGTAAGTTTAGGAGGGCTGGGGTCTCTGTCTCACCCTCTGTTGTGCCCCAGGAGCCTGGAGTAATACTGATGCTTAGTAATGGTTCTGTAAATGTTTTTAATGTGTGTCGTGAATGAGTGAAATCTGGATAAAAGCTGGCAGAGCCTCCCTCTTCTCCTCAGAAACCTCCCCAGCACTGCTCCCCTTCAGCTCTGGCAGAGACTGGAAATCAACATTCCAGAGAGAGCAAACAGAGGCCCCTCATGTATTAGGTCTCTACTGCTTTTTAACAAATGACCACAAATTTAGCAACTTAAAGCAACACAGATTTATGATCTCACTGTTTTCGTGGGTCAGGAGTCTGGGTTTGGGTTAGCTAGGTCTTCCGTTCAGGGTCTCATCAGGCTGAAATCAAGATTAGCCTCTGGGCAATCTCATTTGAGGCTTGGGGTCTTCTTCATAGAAAGTTGTTAGAAATAGAGGTGGAAGCAGTCAGGCTATAATAATCTATTAAGGCCTTATTAAGGATTGTGGTCTTTATGTAAGAGCAAGAGAAGCTCTGAATGTTTTTAAGTAAGGGTAATACTATCAGGATTTCATCTAACTGGGATCACTCTGATCAATCACAGCGATTGGATTGGAGGGGCTCAGAGGAGGCTATTTCAGAGGTCCAGGTGATAGACGATGATTTCTCTGCCCAGAATGGTGGCAGTTCAGATGGAAAGAAATGGATGAGAAGAGACACACTGAAGAAGTAGAGATAACAGAATGTGAAGATTGAGTAGATGCCGGGACAGAGCAGCCAAAGTCACCGAAGGTGACTCCTAAGTTTCAGCTTGCACAATCGCAGGGGTGGTGGTACCACTCAATGAGGCAGGGAACATGGCAGAAAAACATGCTGGAGGGGGAGGTGGTGAGTTCAGCTCAGTTTTGAACATGGGTTTGAAGCAACTCTGAGACACTTAAATGGAGATGTTGAATAGGTATTGGGTCAGAAAATAGGAACATATTTGGAAGGCTCCCACATTTAAATATCTGGTAGAAGAAGCTGAGGAGAGAAAAGATTGATAAAGGGCAGCTAACACTCACCGGATGACCTGTGTTTCACCTAGTCTTCACCCAGTTGAGATAACACACAGAAAAATGACCATGAGCTGGAAGTCAAGATGGCGGCGTAGGCAGACTCGGAACTCACCTCCTCCGTGGACACAGCCAATTTACAACTACTCGTGGAAAAATTACCCCTGAGACAGAACTGAAAACTGATAAGAGAAACTCCTGCAACAACGGACAATCCTAACTGAGGTGGAAGAGGCAGAGACTCCCTTCTGGAGAGGAAAAACACCGCCTTCACAAGCCGCCAGCTTCACGGCCACCGGGAGCAGCTCACAGGGAGCAGCTCACAGGTAGGCAGCCTCCCTGGAGGCGGGGGGCCCTGAGCCGGGGAGCGCCCCCGCTGTGGGCATTTTGTGGACCCAGCACAATCGAGACCAGCGGCATAATATCTGACTGTGCCTGCTACTAAAACATTGGGGAGCACCCCCAGAAAAGCTGGTTCACAAAGAAACTAAAACCGGCTCTTAAAGGGCCCGCGCGCAAACTCACCCATTTCAGAAAGCATCCTAAAATCACCAGAAAGAAAGGTGCACAGTGCTGTGGTGAAAAGAGACTCACCTAATAGGCCCTGAGTGCATCTCGGTGAGGGGTGAGACCTCTCCAGGGACTGGGACATTGGCGGCGACCATTGTTGTTGCCTGGTGTGGGCATGCTGACTCAGACGCCATTGGAGTTCTCCCTGAGGCCTGCTAGCCCAGGGTCTGCCCCACCCGCTAGAGCACCGATTTAATCCAGCTCAGCCAGGGCAGGCAGCCCACCCTAGAGACTGGGCCCACCCAACAGCAAGCCCTCAGGCAACTTGTGGGCCTGCATAGATTGGTGACTGGATTCTCTGCAGCCTGGCAACTGAGCCGACTTTAGCGGGGCAGGGTGTGCACAAGGAGCGGGTGGAGAGTGTGGGGTGGTGGCGGAGTGTGTGGGGCTCCCGCCGTGGGGAGACTGGGTCAGCTTGGGGAGGTCGGGGCGCGCACACGGGGCAGGACTGTGTTGACTGTGTGAGTGGACCTGTGGGTGGCAGGGCTTGTCAGCTGCAGAAGACTTGTGCTTCTCTAAGACCCACATAGGGGGTTTGCCCCACCTTCCAAAGCCTGAAACGATTGGGTGCTCCTGTGCCTAAGGCCAGCCCCACCCAGCTGCAATCCTCAGAGAGCTGACAAGAGACCTAATAGGCTAGAGGCTTACAGCAATTGTAAGCCCCTGTGCCTAACAACCTGCCACACTGGGGGCCTACTCACTTAAAAGAAATGCTGCAACACAAATGTGGTATTAGAACTTGCAGCCAACTGTGCTGGGGCTCCCCACACCTGATAAAGAGACTGAAGGGCCCACAACAACTACAAGCAGCTGAGCATTACAACAGCTGGCCAGGAGCATAACTCGGCCTCCCTGGGTACCTACAGGGAGAGCAAACAGGCCAGAACAGAAGGACACACGTAGCCCACATAGGGGTCACCCCTGGAACATTGAGAACTGAGGGAAGCACACTGGAAGCCTCCTAAGGCATCACTTACATAAGGTCACCTATCCAAGAGCAGGAGATGTAGCTGACCTAGCTAATACGTAGTCACAAGCACAGGGAAAGAGGCAAAATGAGGAGGCAAAGGAATACATTCCAAGTAAGGGAACAGGACAAAACCCCAGAAAAGGAACTAAGGGAAACAGAAATGAGCAACCTACCTGACAGAGAGTTCAAACTAAGAGTGTTAAGGATGCTCACTGATCTGGGGAGAAGAATAGATGAACTCAGTGAGAATGTCAACAAAGAAATGGAAGATATAAAAAAGAACCAATCAGAAATGAAGAATACAATACTGGAAATGAAAAATTCATTAGAGGGACTCAAAAACAGAGTAGAGGATACAGAAGAACAGATCTGTGAGCTGGACGAAAGACTAGAAGAAATTACCCAAGGTGAACAGGTAAAAGAGAAAAGAATTAAAAAAAGTGAGGACGGTCTAAGGGACCTCTGGGACAACATCAAGCGAACTAACATCCGTGTTATAGGTGTCCTGGAAGGAGAAAAGAGAGACAAAGGGGCAGAGAATCTATTTCAAGAAATAATAGATGAAAACTCCCCTAACCTAAGGAAGGAAACAGACATCCAGGTACAGGAAGCAGAGAGAGCCCCAAACAAGATAAACCCAAAGAGGGCCACACCAAGACACATCATAATCAAAATGTACAGAATTAAAGATAAAGAGAGAATCCTAAAAGCCACAAGAGAATGTCAAGTTACATACAAAGGAAACCCCATAAGGCTATCAGCTGACTTCTCAGCAGAAACCTTACAGGCTAGAAGAGAATGGCACGATATATTTAAAGTGCTAAAAGGAAAAAACTTACAGCCAAGAATACTCTACCCAGCAAGGCTATCATTCAAAATGGAAGGAGAGATCAAAAATTTCCCAGACAAGCAAAAATTAAAGGAGTTTGTCACCAAGAAGCCAGTGCTACAAGAAATGTTAAAAGGACTGATTTAAGGGGAAAAGAGAAGACCACAAATAGGAAAACTTATCTATTTCCATGTTAAGAATGTAATGGATACAAATGCACAAAAAAGAGGTTAGATATGATATCAAAAACATAAAAGGAGGGAGGAGGGGAGTTAAAGACTACAGCTTTCAGACAGAGGTCCAACTAAAGTGACCATCAATTCTGTATAGAAGAAGACAGGAACAGAGAAGGACTACTAAAACACTGGGGAAAAAAAAAAGTTAAAAAATGGCAGTAAGTACCTACTTATCAATAGCTACTTTAAACGTCAATGGACTAAATGCTCCAATTAAAAGGCTGACTGGATAAAACAACAAGACTCATATATATACTGCATACAAGAGACGCACTTCAGACCTAAAGACACTTACAAACTGAAAGTGAAGGGATGGAAAAAGATACTCCATGCAAATGGCAATGAAAAGAAAGCTGGGGTAGCAGTACTCATATCAGACAAAATAGACTTTAAAACAAAACTGTAAAAAGAGACAAAGAAGGGCATTACATAATGATCAAGGGAACAATCCAACAAGAGGATATAATACTTGTAAATATCTATGCACCCAATGTAGGTGCACCTAAATATATAAAGCAATTATTAACAGACATGAAAACAGAAATAGACAGTAACACAATAATAGTAGGGGACTTGAACACTCCACTTACACCAACGGATAGATCATCCAAACAGAAGATCAATAAGGAAACATTGGGCTTAAACGACACGCTAGAACAGATGGACCTAGTAGATATATACAGAGCATTCCATCCAAAAACCGAAGAATACACGTTCTTTTCAAATGCACATGGAACATTCTCCAGGATTGATCACATATTAGGCCACAAAACAAGTCTCCATAAATTTAAGAAGATTGAAATAATACCAAGCATCTTTTCTGACCACAATGGTATGAAACTGGAAATCAACTATAGGAAGAAAATCAGAAAAGCCACAAATACGTGGAGATTAAACAAAATGCTACTGAACAACGACTGGGTTAACGAAGAAATCAAAGAAGATATCAAAAAATACCTGGAGACAAATGAAAATGAAAATATGACATGCCAGAATTTATGGGATACAGCAAAAGCGGTTCTAAGAGGGAAGTTTATAGCGATACAGGCCTATCTCAACAAACAAGAAAAATCTCAAATAAACAATCTAACAATGCACCTAAAGGAACTGGAAAAAGAAGAACAAACAAAGCCCAAAATCAGTAGAAGAAGGGAAATAATAAAAATCAGAGCAGAAATAAGTAAAATAGAGACCAAAAAATACAATAGAAAAAATTAATAGAACCAAGAGCTGGTTCTTTGAAAAGATCAACAAAATTGACAAACCTTTAGCTAGACTCACCAAGAAAAAAAGAGAGAAGGCACAAATAAGTAAAATCAGAAATGAAAGAGGAGAGGTTACAACAGACACCTCAGAAATACAAAAGATTATAAGAGAATACTATGAAAAGCTATATGCCAACCAATTCGACAATCTGGAAGAAATGGATAAATTCTTAGAATCATACAACCTTCCAAAACTGGATCAAGAAGAAGTAGAGAATTTGAATAGACCAATCACCAGTAAGGAGATCGAAACAGTAATCAAAAACCTCCCCAAAAATAAAAGTCCAGGACCAGATGGCTTCCCTGGTGAATTCTACCAAACATTCAAAGAAGACTTAATACCTATCCTTCTCAAACTCTTCCAAAAATTGAGGAGGGGGGGAAGCTCCCTAACTCATTCTACGAAGCTGACATTACCCTGATACCAAAACCGGACAAGGACAACACAAAAAAAGAAAATTACAGGCCAATATCATTGATGAACATCGATGCAAAAATCCTCAACAAAATACTAGCAAATCACGTACAACAATATATTAAAAAGATTATACACCATGATCAGGTGGGATTTATTCCAGGTATGCAGGGATGGTTCAACATTCACAAATCAATCAACGTGATACACCAGATTAATAAAATGAAGAATAAAAATCACATGATCATCTCAATAGATGCAGAGAAAGCATTTGACAAGATACAGCATCCATTTATGATAAAAACTCTGAATAAAATGGGTATAGAAGGAAAGTACCTCAACATAATAAAGATCATATATGACAAACCCACAGCTAATATCATCCTCAATGGTGAAAAACTGAAAGCTATGCCTCTAAGAACAGGAACCAGACAAGGATGCCCACTGTCACCACTCCTATTTAACATAGTACTGGAAGTCCTAGCCAGAGCAATCAGGCAAGAGAAAGAAATAAAAGGGATCCAAATTGGAAAGGAAGAAGTGAAACTGTCACTATTTGCAGATGACATGATTTTATATATAGAAAACCCTAAGGAATCCACCAGAAAACTTTTAGAAGTAATAAACGAATATGGTAAAGTTGCAGGATACAAAATCAACATACAAAAATCAGTTGCATTTCTGTACACTAACAACGAAGTAGCAGAAAGAGAAATTAAGAATACCATCCCATTTACAATTGCAACACAAAGAATCAAATACCTAGGAATAAACTTAACCAAAGAGGTGAAAGATCTGTACACGGAAAACTATAAAACATTTCTGAAAGAAATTGAAGAAGACACAAAGAAATGGAAAGATATTCCGTGCTCTTGGATTGGAAGAATTAACATAGTTAAGATGTCCATACTTCCTAAAGCCATCTGTAGATTCAATGCAATCCCTGTCAAAGTTCCAACAACATTTTTCACAGAAATAGAACAAAGAATCCTAAAATTTATATGGAACAACAAAAGACCCCGTATAGCTAAAGGAATCCTGAGAAAAAAGAACAAAGCTGGAGGTATCACACTCCCTGATTTCAAAATATACTACAAAGCTATAGTAACCAAAACAGCATGGTACTGGCACAAAAACAGACACACAGATCAATGGAATAGAATCGAAAGCCCAGAAATAAACCCACACATCTATGGACAGCTAATCTTTGACAAAGGAGCCAAGAACATACAATGGGGAAAAGAAAGTCTCTTCAACAAATGAGGTTGGGAAAACTGGATAGCCACATGCAAAAAAATGAAAGTAGACCCTTATCTTACACCATACACAAAAATTAACTCCAAATGGATTAAACACTTGAATGTAAGACCTGAAACTGTGAAACTTCTAGAAGAAAACATAGGCAGTACGCTCTTCGACATCGGTCTTAGCAGCATATTTTCAAGCACCATGTCTGACCGGGCAAGAGAAACAATAGAAAAAATAAACAAATGGGACTACATCAAGCTAAAAATCTTCTGCACAGCAAAGGAAACCATCAACAAAACGAAAAGACAACCTAACAATTGGGAGAAGATATTTACAAACCATACATCTGATAAGGGCTTAATCTCCAAAATATATAAAGAACTCATGCATCTCAACAACAAAAAAACTAACAACCCAATTAAAAAATGGGCAAAGGACCTGAACAGACATTTCTCCAAAGAAGATATACAGATGGCCAACAGACACATGAAAAGATGTTCAAAATCACTAACTATCAGGGAAATGTAAATCAAAACTACAATGAGATATCACCTCACGTCCGTTAGAATGGCTATAATTAACAAGACAGGAAACAACATGTGTTGGAGAGCATGTGGAGAGAAAGGAACTCTCATACACTGCTGGTGGGAGTGCAAACTGGTGCAGCCACTGTGGAAAACAGTATGGAGATTCCTCAAAAAATCAAGGATAGAACTACCATATGATCCAGCTATTCCACTGCTGGGTATTTATCCAAAGAACTTGAAAACACCAATTTGTAAAGGTACATGCACCCCTGTGTTCATTGCAGCGTTACTCACAATAGCCAAGAATTGGAAACAACCTAAATGCCCATCAAGGGACGAATGCATAAAGAAGATGTGGTATATATACACAATGGAATATTACTCAGCCATAAGAAACGATGAAATCCAGCCATTTGTGACAACATGGATGGACATTGAGGGTATAATGCAAAGCGAAATAAGTCAGAGGGAGAGGTCAAATACCGCATGATTTCCTTCATTAAGTAGTAGATAATAACAACAATAAACAAACACATAGGGACAGAGATTGGATTGGTGGTTGCCGGGGGGAAGGGGGGGAGGGAGGAGGGTGAAAGGGATAATTCGGTACATGTGTGTGGTGATGGGTTGTAATTAGTATTTTGGTGGTGAACATGATGTAATCTATGCAGAAATAGAAGTATAATGATGTACACCTAAAATTTTTACAATGTTATAAACCAATGTTACTGCAATAAACAAAAAATTAAAAAAAAAAAAAAAGAAAGAAAAATGACCATGAGATGAAGAGAATAAGGACGAGAGAAGCAAAATGGCCCAAAGGAGCCAAAACAATGATAGTTAGCCCTTCAGGAACCACCTGGCATTTCTAGCAATTCCCTGAATGTCTCTCAGTGTTCTCATGTGTTAAATGGAGCTGAAAATGCTGACCTGCCCCAAGGACACACGCCGAAAAGTAACTTACTACTTGAAGCCATTGGGGCAGCACAAGTGATCACTTCACATTTTATTATTGTTGGTGTAGTACCCAAGGGCCCATGCCGGGAGAATCTGAAACATCCAGGAAAAGAGGCGAAAACAGGAGTAATTTAGATGTTGTGCCTGGTGTCTAGCATTGTGAGAAGAATGACCACTGATGGTCATTAAGGTAAACATGGAAAATACCAGGCGTTCCCTTAATATAGAGGCTCTCTTCTTTGTACAGGGAGCCTCTAGCTTACATACGTCAGAATTTATATTGAAAGATTTTTGAGTACAGGGTCCTGGTCCTCATGAGGTCTCTCTTCTAATTTGGGATCCTTGTGTGCTCAGCTCTCCCAGTCAGAAAATTAACATCCAGCGAAGCCGCTGGAGGGTTCCTGGCAAATATCACCAGTGACTCCCTAAGTGCCAAGCCCAACAAAGGCCTTTCATTTCTTATCTCACTTAACTCTTCATAGCATTTAACCCTTCCAACTACTCCCTTCTTTTTGAAACTCTTTCTTCCCCCAAGTTCTGTGACAACACACTCTTCTTATTCTCTGACCATTCTTTTCAGTCTCTTCTGGGAAAATCGTTCGTTTCCCAAACCCAAAATATTGCTGTGCTTTAGGTTTAGTCCTTGATTTTTTTTTCTCACTCTAAAATGTGGTTCTGGGTTTCTAGCAGATGCTATGGTGGCACCATGATGTGACAATAAGCAGCAAAGGACAATAGAGATAACTGTTGAGTCAAGTTTTAAAAAACCATAGCCATGCATCATCTTTAGAAAGAAAAGTCCTCAATGTAATAAGAGAATCTGAAGATCTCCTCCAGCACAGATGTTGAGAAGGATCACCTTGAGTCACCATGAGAAAGTTAGAACACCTCGAATGTACTCCGTTTAGAAAGATTAGAACATGTGCACTAGGTTTTAAAAAGATCTTTGTACTAACTGGTTACATTTACTATCCATATTTTCAAATGGCTAACTTGAGTCTCCACTTGGACATCTAATATGAATTCAAACCAACAAGCCCGGAAGTGCACTCTTCCTCTTGTCCCAGATTTGCTGCTTCCACAGCTCCATGGATGGCACAACTGTGCTCTTTTCTTATTGCAGAAACCAGAAATCCTCTTTCTCTTGTAACCCATACCAATAAATATACTTTCAAAATACATCCAGAATCTGACCCCTTCTTTCCTTGTCTACTACCAGCTTGGAGAAGCTGCCGTCAGTTCGCACTTGATTATTCCAGCAGCTTTGTAGAGTTTCCCTGCTTTCATTGCTCTTTTGCTTTGTTTTTCTGGCAAAGTCTACTCTCAACAAAAATCAGTGACCCTTTTAAGAACTAACATGGGATCATGTTACTCCTCTGTTCCAAATAGTGAAATGGCTCCTCATTTCCTTAAAATAAAAGGCAAAGTCTTCATAATTGGTCTACAAAGCCCTGCGTGATGGGGCTTCTCGTCCCTGCTCTGAGTTCACATCCAAATCTCTCCTGCTCACTCAGCTCGCTCCAGCCTTTCGGGCATCCTTGCCGCTCCCCCAGTGAGCACTCCACACGCGGAGTTGGGGGTAGTCCCCTCCTTCCCCATCGTTGCTCAGCGACTGAGACGGTTTCTCAGTGACGGATGCCTGTGCCCGTCCCTCCGCTCTCTTCCTGTGTCATGGTTCCTCACAGCACTTTTCACTTTCTCACATTTTATGTAACAGTTTATTTTCTGCCCCCTGCACCAGCAAGGGACATCTACAAAGGAGGGATTTTCCTCTTGTTCATCGCTGCATGACAGCACCTAGACGAGTGCTGAGCACACGCAGGAACTCAAACATCTCTGGGAAATGAATTAAATTCGAAAACATATTTTATAATTAAAATAATACATCTTCGACTACCTGGAAAACCCAATTTTCAGAATAATACACTCCACCAGATCCTTGCCAGTCAGGATTTCAACTGCATGGCAGCACCCTTACTCTACTCGGGCCACATTTCAGACGAATGAGCCTTTGCTGACAGACTTTGGAATGGATTCACCGTTTGTAATATTGTGCTCATGCGATACTATTTTCCTAAACACCAAGACATCGGCTTCCAAATGGACTAATGGGACACAATATCTGCATGTTGTGGGGTTCCCTCACTGTGGCCCCAAGGCCGCACATGGGATGGACACAGCGGTGAGCAACAAGCCAGCTGTATTTCCTTCTAGCTCTCCTCTGGCTCTGATTAGCTGTAAACTAGAGCTAGCACATAGAACTTTGTAGCCTAGTTTCTCCATCTGTGAAAAGAGAGGTTTGGACTGTGTGGTCTCTAATATTTCTTCGAGCATGAAGATTATGTTTTTTTCAAAAGACAACCTGCAGGGAACAGAATTAGAACTTATCTCGGTAACTATTAGCTTTTGCAGAACTTAGTGGGTTATCTCAAAAGAGCTGATGTCTACAAGGGTACGATCAGGAACTGTCTGCAGACCAATAGCGGGGTCCAGCCTGATTCATCTGTCATTCAGGGAGGTCTCAGAAGGATAAGCTAAGTTAGGGGTTCCTTATGTCGTTCAATCATGGCTGATCAGTGGCCTTTATTAGCCAGTGAACTTGCCTTGAACCACACAATACACATTTGATCAGCTGATTTCCAAAGAGACTGGAATCCAAGGTAAAGGGGTAGGTGGTAGGCCTGGCCATTCTGTGACTAACGTTTCTATTTCCTTCAAATGGATTCACTACCTGATTCATTTCCTGAGTTTCTAGCTCTCTGGCCCCAGAAGCACTGCTAGACTGCTAGTGGTTCCAATGAGACAGGGCAAGAAGGAGGAGGCGCCTAACATTTATTGAGTGCTCACCCAGTGCCAAGCATTCTCCACCACTCACATAACTATTTACACAGGGTTTGTAGTAATGTCGATATTTCTTAGTTTTTCTGCTAATGCTTCTTCATAGAAGAAAATCAAACTAGCTCAATTTTCTAGAAAGTTGCAAATGCTCCCTTACTTGTTAAGGCTAATGATGTAAGTTGTCATAACAGAACAATTACATTTTAGATGTCCAGGAAACACAATCCAATATTCATGTAATACCTTTCTTAGAATATGTTTCAAGGGAAATAAAACTGTTGTGGGTCCCCCCACATAGACTCCTTACACCTAGAGGAGCCTTTACATCATCCTGTGAGGATTCTGCAACTAGTGAGTACTGCCCACTGCTAGGGAAAGTGCAGCCTCACTCTTGTAATGCACCTTAAATAATTTCTGTTGAAGGAGGAGGAGGGAGAAGAGAGGAAGATTAGTTCCCATGGAGACTAAAAAGTTATCTTTAACAAATGATATTCTCAAGAATTCTGGACTTGCCAGTTGATTCATTCAGCAAACATTTTTGATTTCTCCCATGGGCCACACTGGTTAGAGTCTTAGGAACTAACAGTGAGCAAGATCCAGGAACCTGTTCTCGTGGAATTTATAGTCTAGTGATGGAGGCCAACATATGTCAACAGTAACATAATACTGTTGTATAGCAGGATGGGGTTTCCCCCTCTCAACTCCTTCTCAGGAGGCAGTGTCTATCTTCTCTCCTCATTCCCTTATCTCCTTCTGGACTCTGTAAATAGGATACAAGAAGGAAGGAGGGTAAGAAGAAGAAGACATTAGTGCGCGACTTTTGTATAATGATGCATCAGAAATGTGCTACCTGGGGCAGACAACATAACTTAGGCCATTGCATAGCCAAGCTGTCTCAACAGTTCTATGCATCACCATACTTCCTAGATGGAGACTCCTAAGAATCCAGGACTATGGAAGGAGCCTTCTCTCTGTGTTCTGTGTAAGCTGCTCCATTGAAACATTGGGGAGATAGAACAGAGAATCAAAAAAGATTACTTACAGGAATAAAAAGTCAAGATAATTTTTGCTGGTTCATAATACATCAAAATTTCATGAAATACAATTTTTACTAAAAATAAGATAGTTTATGTAGAGGGTGGGGTGATCTGTGAGTGATGTGACAGCTGTGATGACAGGACCAGAGACAGCATTAGAAACAGCATGGCCTGCACTGAGATCACAATAGAATGAGAAAAACAGTCTGTAATGGACACTTTCTTGTGCCAAAGCTTAGGAGCTTGGCAGGAGTTGTGGAAGCTGTGGGGAGGTAGACTTCAAACCTGGATTAAACCGTTTTGGGGAATCAGCGGCATTGATGGGTTATGGGAAGTGCAGGAGGTCCCATCCTAGTTGTGATGTGGAGGACGAATGCCAAGAGTGGGTTTGCACCTGTTCTGATGAGCTGCAAGCTGCCGAGAAAACCTGCAGAAGACGCAATGCTCCAGTTTCAACAACAAGCAGTGGTTGACTAAGAGACTATGAAACAGCTTTGAACTTAGAGATGAGACTACAAAGAAAAAAATGTAGGATAATGTCGAGGGCAGGTAGAGCAGAGAGCAAGAGGGGGTTACGTTAAGTTATGGCAGGCTCTGCTTGCCAGTCTCAGGCTGCTCGGAGTCTGAAGGCTGTTGAGACACTATTTAAATTAATTTGGATGAAGAAAGTCAAAGTCCTGACTGTAGGGAATTCAGCACGCCCACAAACAAAAGCTGAAAGGAGTGGCTATTCTGGGGTGGTGTCTGAGGAAAAGCACACATCGTCTTGGATGCAACCAGTCAGGGGAACGTGGGTTGAAATGTTGGGGGCCACAGCACGGGCAGAGGCAGCTGTGCACACCGAGCTTGAGTTAGTGGAGGGAGAGGATGCATGGAGGCAGCTTCTGCTTGAGCTCATCAAGGCCTCTCCAGCAATGGACCTCAATTTATTACCATTGTGGGAGGGCTGGGCATGTACTGACAGGAAATGTCCAACTGGGGGATAACTCCCTCCTATTGGAAAAGACAAGGGAGTGTTGAGTGATGTGTGGAATGGAAGAGGGCCCCAGGACATCAGGGCATCAAACTTGCTACCTGCTTCTCCTACAGCAACTGAAGCACTGAGCTCTCAGATCATTTTCTCCAAGACTGATGAGGGGTCCGGCAAAAACTCTCTGTGGAAAGGAAGGAAGGTTCTTGGTTAGTGATGCCAGAAAGTATGTTTAAGTCACTAATAGTTCTTAATCATTTTATGAGTGTCTCTTGATTCACGTTCTTCTGGAAAAACTATGGGAATGAAGCTGGTTCAAAGCATAGAATGTGACCCAGAAGTGGAAATATGCTACTGTGGAGAGACTGAATTCCTCTTAGGGGCTGTGTGGATTTGAGAATCTGCTTATACTCCTGAGGTGATGTGTCAGGACCCTGTGGGTGTCACAGAGCTATTTGAGATCATCTGTAATATCTCTCAGATGTTAGCCAGCTTTATTACTAACACTGGCTATGCTCTCAACTTATGCTCAATAGATGTAAGCAATTAGATAAAAGCTCAAGGCATCAGGTCAGAGATCTAAGTTAACATTAACTTCAGTGGATTGTAGGAGCCAGAAGGAATGTCACAAAGGAAGCCACAAATCAAGATTGAGGAGATTTCACTCCTGAAATGAGAATTGGGCTGTTTCAAAGGGAAAGAACATCAAATAATGTAACAGGATATGAATTTTTTTGCGGGTGGGAGTGAGTTCTGGAAAGATTGTCTCTCAGGGAGTAACTACCAATGTGGCCATACTTAGAAACTCCAAATCAATGGTGTTTTTCTGTTTCAGAGCCCATATGCATCCCTGATGCATGAGGAGTTACAGAGCACTGAATAAATAGACTAAGATTATCAATAAAACACACCTCAAGTTAATTCTTCTCTGGTTAATATATGCTTTCTGTATCATGTTAATCATACAAAATATGATGAGGCTTGCTGAATAACCCAACACATGATATATTTTAGTAAATGTCCCATAAGTGCTTAAAAATAACACATATTCTACAATTGTTGTGTATAGTAATTTTCTTTATTCCTACTTAAAAAAATCTGCTCATTTAATTTGAATTGAGACAGAGAGGTATGCTTAAATACTACACTATGATTATGAATTTGTCTATGTCTCTTCTCAGTATTGTTTTTGCATTGGGGGTTTTATTTTTGGTAATTACCTTGTTAGTGTTCTCTTAGCTACTTAGATCTGTGGTTCAGTGTCCATATTAATTTTAAAAGGTTCTCAACTGTTGTTTCTTAAAGTATTTCTTTTGCCCCATTATCATTCTCTTCTCCCTCTGGGGTTTTAATTACACACATTTAGACCTTTTTTGACAGTATCTTACAGTTGGATATTCTGTCTTGTTTTGGTCACTCCTTTTTCTCGGTGTTTTAGCTGGGTAATTTCCATTGTCCTGTCTTTAAGTTCATTGATATTTTCCTCAGCTGTGTCGCTTCTACTGCTGAGCCAGTTGAAGGCATTGTTTATCTTTGTTAGTGTATTTTATGTCTAAGATTTTCACTAGATTTTTTTCTTATAGTTTCCAACTCTCTGCTGAAATTTAGCCACCAGCCTTGCATAGCGTTCATCTTCTAGGCTAGACACATAGTAAACATGGCTATGTGTATATTCCTTGTCTGATAGTCCCAACACCTGAATCATTTCTGTTTATGGTTCTGATGTTTATTTTGTCTCTTCATAGTTTGTAGATTTTTTTCTTGCATTTTGCATGATCTATATTTTTTTGTTGAAAGCCAAATATATTGTGTAGAACAGCAGAACCTCAGGTAGATAGTTTGGTTGCTTTTGTTTTTGTTTTTTGGCCTGGAAATGGGTATGTGTTTCCTTCTGCTTTTAGTATGGGGTTTGAGTTTATCTAGTTATAAGTTGCACTGCTTTAGAGAATTGCTGTTGTAACACTAAATGGTGAATCAATAAATGTATATGTTTGAGATGATACAATTTGAGAAATGAAACAGTTTTTCTGCTTATCACCACTACTATTCAACATCCTACTAGAAATTCTAGCCAAGATAGTAAGTCAAGAAAAATAAATAGAAGTTATCTGTATTTGGTAAAAAACAAAATGTTATTATTTACAGTTGCTATGATTGTGTAGAAATTACAATATTTAGAAATATAGGAAATCTCAATATTTCACTTAATCTATAACAACTAAAACATTAGGCTAGTAAATAAAATTCCATATAAAATAATTAAAATTTAGTCAGAAAAAATAAGCAAATTAAATTGAAAAAAACATATCTTCTAAAATAACAACAAAAGCATTAACCACATTCCTTAGAATAAATCTAAGTAGAGATGTGCAAGAATTCTACAGATAAAGTTATAAAATTTATTGATAGACATTTAAAAAGACCTAATTATATGAAGATAGGTCTGGTTCATGAATTGAAAGCTTCAATGTAACCAAGGTATTAATACTCGTCAAATTTATTAGATATTTAACATTATCTCAATTAAAATACCAACAGTTATGTGTATGTGTGTATGAGTGTGTGTGTGTGTGTTCAGAAGCTTAATGCAACACTTGTATGGAATTGCATAAAGTCAAGAAGAGGAAACACACTCTTGAAGAAGAACAAGGAGGGGGGTTTGTTCTAAAAGTATCAGAGCTGATTCTAAAATTATAATAATCATAAAAAGGGAAAATTGGTGCAGGCATAGAGAAATATAGCAATAAAACAGAATAGAGAGTTCAGAGACAAATGCATGCAAATATGGACACTTGATTTATAAGAGAGATCACACTTCAATTTAGTGTAGAAAGAATAGTCTTTCTAAAAATATTTATAAGACAATTTGAAAAAATATAAAAATTAACCTTTATATCCTAACACACACACACACACACACACACACACACACACACACCTCATAACAAGATAAATGAAAGACCCACTACATGTGAAAGGAAAACTAAGATGCCACACGGGAGAATGTATTCATTACTTCTGGGTAAGTGAGGCTGTCTTAAATAAGTCAGTAGAAGCATCAGCCCTAAAAGAAACACTGATAAATTCAACTGCATTAAAACAAGAAACTTCTACTCATCGAAAGACACTATTTGCAGTATGAAAAGATAAACCATAGAACTAGAGAAGACATTTCCAATACGTATAGCTAACAAAATCATCTGGAAAACATAAAGAAATCGTGCAAATCAGTAAAAAATGAAAGAAATGGGTAAAATATTTGAATGGGAACTTCACAAAAGAAGGATATTCAATAATTAATAAATATATAAAACAGAGCTTCACCTTATGAATGATCATGGACATTCAAATTAGAACCAAAATATGCTTACATACCCAACATATTAGAAAAATTTTATGAATCTAATAATTCCAAATGTTGGTGGGGAGATGGGGAAACGGGCAGTCACAGATTCTGCGTGTGTGAGTGTGAGTGTGAGTGTCAGCACCTTGGAACACACTGCACATTCTCTCTTTCTTTCCCTCTTCTCGGTCTCTCTGTCTCCTTCTATCTGTGCTCTCTCTTGATTGATAGATAGATGATAAGTAGATAGATAGATAGACAGATAGATAGATAGATAGAGATGGAGATACCTCCTCTGACGCAGCAATCTCTGTCCTGGGTACAGCCCAGAGAATCCCATTCTCTGTCCCGCAGACGCATGTACAGAATGTTCACAGCAGCATTCTCCAAACCAGTCAAACGCGGGAAATAATGCAAAGGTCCGTTAAGAGGAAATGAAAAATAAATTACCTACACATAAAAGCATAGATGAATCTTACAAGCATAATATTGAGTGAGAAGAAATAATTTTAAAAAGCCCTGTACTGATCAGCCAATATATATACCTATAACGTACCAATCAGCATGCAGAAAGCATCGTGGCTCATTGCCTGGGACTCAGAACCAGAGCCCCCAATTAGGTGTACAGCCCTGCTGCTTCCTAGGCCTCTTTGTGCAGGATAATTAAACTCTGTTTTTATTTCCTCATCTGTAAAATGACGTAAGTATCTGAAGCTAGCCTGCAGGTTTGCTGTGAGGGTGATCTGGTTAACACACGCAAAGAACTTATGCGAGTATCTGGCAGTTTTTCACTCATGCCTGTTGTTATAATTATTATTATGTTACTTAGGGATGCATAAATAAGAGAAAAGCGTGTAAAGAAAATGTAAGAAACTTTTACTGCAGAAGTTGGAATAGTATTTACCACTCAAGGGGAGAGCGTTTACCACAGAAGAGGACATGTGGGGCTTCAGGGTGGTGGTTTCTACTTATTCTTTAAAATGCTTTTCTGTGTGTCACTCCCTTTTCTATATGTATATTATACTTAACATATTTGTTTAAAAACAGATGGAATAACTGGGAGGAAGAATGCACCTAAAGGAGAATATGTTGAGCTGGAAAATGATTTTAAAGAACTGGACTCAAAGGCTGGTGAAAGTCTGGAGTGAAGGACAACACAAGCGTAAAGCTGAGAGATTTAAAGGACAGGAATAGAATATGCACACCCGGATAAGAAATGTCTCAGAACAAAGACACTGAAGGGGGAAGTATTAGAAAAACTTGTGACAATAGGTTTTCTAAAATAAAAACAAAACCAAACAAAAAAGATAAAGGATCTCAGATTGAAAGACTCTGAAGTGTGTCAGACAGGGCAGGTGAGGAAAACACACAGATACACATCCCGAGACATAGCTTAGTGAGATTAAAGAACATAGACTTAAAAATAAGACAAGTCTAAAAGCCTGCTAGAGAAGAAAGAAGAGATCAAATACAAAGTAACAAAAATCAGGTTGACATCAGGTTTCTCAATAGCAAAGTTATTAGCAACTCTTTAGAAAAGTGTAACGGTGTAATACTTTAAAGTCTTGAATGCTAATATGAACATTTTATGATCCAGGAACTATTCTAGATGTTTTACATGAATTAATTAATTAGTTGTCTATTAATTAATTCTTTCCATCCCCTCGATCCTGCTACAGATCCTTCAACTTCCCAGCTCTCTGTTGTTTCTAAAGCCAGTGGTGCTGTCCCAGCCTCAATGTATTTCCCATCCACTCTCCGCAGGGCATTTCCCATGCTCTCGCCCGTACCACGACGTCACCCTAGTCCTGTCATTTTTTGTCCCCACCTTGGCCCTGCCCCTGTCCTTGCAGTGAAGAGGCAGCTGCCAACTGACCTAGACCAGATTCCGAGTTAGACGCTTGAGTGTTCTAGAGACTGGGCTGGGGCAGAGGGAGAGGAAAGTGCAGGAACAAATAGACACCTGCAGAAATTCCTCAGTATCTTGGGAAATTGTCTCTAGATTGATGACTCATTTGGTGAATTGGTCATTTGAACTGATTTTTAGTTGATTGGCTTTTTGCAATTGGTTACTCAGCAATGGGAAATTGATTTCCAGAAAATAGCTCCTAGGCTGGAGCATGTGATTCACTTCTGGGACTCCCTCTGAGCTTTGATGGAGGAGCTCGAGTATTTCAGGTGTCATCATCCACTTTGGTCAGGGGGACGAGGAAAAGCCCGGAGCTGGGAGGCCTTCTGTCAGGGAGACCTCTGCACTCTGCTCTGAGAAGCAGGGAAGGAACATGGAGGAAGGTCCACATGAGCAGAGATCTGAAGGGCAAGGTGTGAATCAGGAGAAGAAAGACAGGGGAACACAGTCCAGGCACAGGCAGCAGCAAGTGCCAGGCCCCTGAGCAGGTGAAGGGAGGCCAGGTCAGCTGAGCAGACAGGGCAGTGACTGACGGCGCGAGAAAGGCAGCAAGGAACACAAGAATGTCAGGGATGTCTCTCACCTGAGAGCAACAGGGGCCACTGAACGGTTTTTCAACTTTCCCGTTTAGCAGATCGCTCTGGAAACAATGCCCAGAATTGTGAGGGCAAGGCACAAGGAGACCAATTCAGGAAGCAACTGAAGTTGTCCAAGTGAGAGATGATGGTAAATTCCACTAGAGAGGAGAAGTAGAGATGCTAAAATGTGGAGAGATTGGAGAAATGATTGTAAGGACAAACAGATGAGTCTAAGAAATGAAATGGACATGGAAGGTGAAAGGAAGGGATATGAGAAGGGTACTTACAGGATTAGTGATAAGAATTTTCATTATAATAATGACCATGCCTAACATTTCCTGGACATTTGCTGTGGGTCAAGCACTGTGCCCAAGGCTTCACTTACAGGCTTGTGACTATTTCATCTTGAACATAAACGGCAAGGTAGGCACTATTGTTATCCCCATTTTAGAAACGAGGAAACTGAGGTCTCATACTTCTGTCCATTAGAAATATAACGTGAGCTACATACGTAGTTTAAAATGTTCTAGCAGCCGTATTAACAAAAGAAAAATGAAAGGGGCTAAATTTATTTTTGTAATATATTTTATTTAGCCTAATATGTAAATATCATTTCAACACTTAATCTATATAAAAATTATTAATGAGATATTTACATTCATTTTCCATATTAAATCTTCCAAATGCAATGTGTGTTTTACACTTATGGCACATCACAACTTGGATGCCAGCTTTTTATCAGAAATAGTTGATCTGTATTTAGACTTCATAACATTTAGTTGAAAAAGTTGATTCACATTCCTAAGTTGTTCTAAACACATTTAAAATTTTTCCAACAACTGAATTCAGCTTCAGTTTTTAAATTTAAATTAATTAGAATTAAATACAGCTAAGTATCCCGTTCCTTGCCAGCACTAGCCTCTTTTCAAATGCTCAGCAGTCATGTGTGGGCAGTGGCTACTCTACTGGACAGCACAGGCCAAGAGAGTGCAAACAATTTTCCACGAGTCTTTTCATCACGAGCTGCAGTGCTGGGATTGGTGTCTGAGCAATCTCACTGGAGAGACAACGCTGCACCGCGTCTCTGAGGACGTGCCCTGGCCGCCCTTCCCACCTCAGCTCCAGGCATGTCTCTCCTTTCTAAGTGATTCCTGAACTGGGAGTCGTTCCTCCTCCCTAAAGATGCTGGCACAAGCTCCTCCCTTGCCTAGAATACCTTCCTCTACTCGTTCTTTGAATGGTTTTCTCTTTTGTCCTTCTTTACACTTCAGCTTAAAGGCCACCTGCACACAGAGGCCTTTCCTGTCCACCAGCACTGAAGCGGAGTCTCCCTGCTGTTCCTCATACAGCACCAGGGGGGCACGTGTTCATCTAACCGGCCAGTTATAAACTCATGATTTTTCAGTCGTGTTTCACGCTTTCTCCCCCACAAGACTGTAAACTACAAGAGGACAGAGATTTCATACTTATGAACATTAGGTAAATATTTTGAATAAGAAGAATGCATCTTTTAGACATACAAATGAGATGTAAAATAGTATAGACAGCTGACTCCATGGGTCAGCTCAGAGGAGATGGCTGGGCTGGACGGATATGTTGAGGGCGACTGACCTGAGGGTGCGGAGTAATGGGTGTGGACCAGGTCACCCGGGGACAGCTGCTCACACGCAGATGGACAGTTGCTTTGCAGATCTTGCAAGGAGTAAGTGAAAAGTACGAAATCTCTGTCCCGTTGAAATTAAAGGTTAAACTGGGTGTAAAAGAAGACCTATCATACATTATTAAATTAAAAGGGACAACACAACCTCAAAAATATCAAGTTTGGGGATGAAATTGAAACTCAGCTGAGTGAGATTTGGAATCTTCACTCATCAAAATCACTCTCTGGGATTCAGTGCAGAGGACAGTGGTGTCCAGGGTGTGGTCTGTCTCCTGCGACTGTGGATATGTGCCCAGGATGTCCCAGCCTGACAGCAACAATTTCCTCAAGTGTTCCAGCAGAGCCAACATCACTCAGCTTCAAACGCCAGCCAGTGTCCGAAAGGACAGGCCTCTTAATGCCACTCTAACGATCTCTGGCCCGCAGCCCCTTTTAATCCACACACAGGGGTGACGGGTCTTTCAGCCTCACCTCTGCAGGTACAAGGACAATCCTGCTCCAGGTGGACTGTGCAGACCCTCCAAATCAGCTGCTCATGTGTCAGCATCCCATCAGTTTTTGCTTCCTTGGTTCCAGAAAGTTGGACTTTCTCTCTACTCACCCTCTGTCTTGTGTCACATTTCCAATAATTGGTCCCTAACTTATTCTCTTTCCTGCTTGGTTTCCTTGCCCACGTCCCTAAATACAACTGTACACAGGCCATAGCTCCTAAGCCTCCTTCTCATGTCGGGGTTCTGGCTCCTTCCTCTGGCCTTCCTTAATGCCAAATTAATGGCAGGATACATTTTCACTGGTAAATTCTTGGCCAAATTCTCAATGCTGAAAATATTAATCTACACTAAAGCCCCACAAGTTCCCCCTAAAAACATGGAAAAATAATAATTTCAATCATATTCAATATATTTTCATATTGCAGAAGGGCCTGGGTGAGAATACACATGGCGGGGGCTTTTGTTCACACTGCTGGCACCGGGGTCCCAGCACCTGGACAGCCCTCAGCGGGGGCGGTGGGCTCTCAGTGAGTCTGTGACCCAGCAGTGTGCAACCAAAGACCCATGGCTATTGGGCTTCAGACAGAATAAGAAATTCAGATTCAGAATCACTCTGAACAGTGCCCATATGTCCTGGCTTGACTGGGACAGACCTGATTTCAAATATTCTGTCCCATTTTCAGAGCATGTGTCAGACCATATGTCCGCATTTATGTTTAAGAAAATATGGTATTCGTTCTTTAACAAGAAAGTAGACCCAAATCACTGGGATCCGCTCCTTTATCTAGATTCTGCCTCTCTCTCCACACTGAAGATCAAGTGCAAATGCCGCGTGCTCCTCAGGGGCGCCCCGAGAGCAGCGCCTGCGAGATCCAGAAGCCAAGTGAGAAGGAGGCCGGACTCGCCCATGCGCCAGCGTGGGGTTAAAACAGCGACCAGACACCGGCCACGCCGGGAGCCAGAGCACCGTCTCCATCTCCTGATTTTTACTTTATGGGATCCACGTAACCAACTCCGAAATTTTGGTCAATTTATAGCAAAGTAGATAGGTGCAATCTCTCTTGAAGCAGAATTATCTGAATATTTCCTATGAACGGGCACAATTCCTCTACCTTCTCCTGCCTTTTGGGTTGGTTTATACACACATATACATATAACTGCACAGGAATAAAAATAAAGGACCGGGAAGAATTAATTGGTTCTCATTCCAGTTTATTACATATATCTTATTTTACAGTGTTTTCCATAAGGAGTTACTTCTTTACAGGAAGGAACCATTCTTTGGAATGGCTATAAATGACGCTGCATAGTAGTATATCAAACCGTTCCATAAATTTTCCTCTGAATGCTGAGGGTCAAAATTTAATACCATGAGGCAGTTATGTCACTTAACAAAGGTCCCAAAGTACCACTGGGACACATTGACCACCTAGAAAATATGTACTCAGATAAAAACAAAAATACCATGCCATCATTAGGTTATCATTCAATTATTTCAAAACAAGATTTATAACCTAGTTCAAATGATGTGTTATAATTTGATAAATTTATATCTGTATTTATTGAATATTTTCTTATTGAAGGAAAGTTGAAAATCTGATAGAGATAATCTAATTATAATATCTAATTACAGAATGAAATAAATCACTAAAACCAGCTTAATGAGTCTTAAATACTAATTAATATTCAGACAAGAAGCTGGAATTTTGACGCTCCAGTCATGTAGTAAAGATGAAGGAGCACCTAAGCATGCAGGATGTTTTGTCATTTTGAATTTGAAATTCCTCACACCTTCCACATTGTTCAAATGAGCACTGAGTTCTTTGAAGCTTCTGTTAATCATGGTCTAGATCCACCACTAAAATGCTATTAACGCCACTCACCATGTGGAAATTCTGAAAGAGAAATAATTTTGCTAACATAGTTGGGGCAGGAGACCTAGAGAGGATTTTAGTCAGTAGTGTTGTTAAAAGCTGTGAGTTTTTGTCAGGAGGGTAGAAATGGAGCGGTGACCTGGTAACAGGTACGTAGAAGTAACTTAAGTACTCTGTCACCGCGTGCACATTGACGCTCTTTCTGATGCTAAGAGGGAGGCTGGTGTGGAGGATCAGAGGCCAGACTCGGACCATACTGCTGGTGTGAATCCTTCGACTCATCATGAATGTGGGCAGTTGTCCATCTCTCTTGCCCCATTTTACCCTTGTGTAAATCAAGGATGATAGCACCGTATGTGGTTTGTTTGAGGCTTGGATCAGTTGATATTTGTAAACCACATAGAATGGAGTCTGGCATTGTCCAATATTTACCAAACATTGTGTTGTTTCTCCTCTCCTGGGGGCCTGGGCCTTACCCCATTCACAGAGTACATCTAACAGCTTTATTCTCAGCTGCCTGAAGCACCATTTGTATTGCAGTTTCAAATTTTAGAAAATCGGAAACTCAGCTTAATGATGGCTGTTCAGGGAATAGCAGGAAACAGGAGGGAGAAAAGGAGCAAAGAGCTCCTCAGACAGAAGTCAGTGGTGGGGCATGGAAGGGAAGAGGCTGAGGGGCTCACATTTAAGGAAAACGGAAAACTCAACTCAGCGTTGGCGCTGGGTCTTCAGACAACTGATCCTAATGCTGTCAAAGGGATCATTATGGTGACATTGATCCATCAGGAAAGGGTTGGTCAATATTTTGTGAGCTTGTCAAGAACTTTAGAAAAGTAGCTTCATTTTAAACTTATCTCAGACTGGATTTAGGTCACGCCTGGCAGCAACCACAAAACCGATTCCTTCTCCATCATATCTGAGCTCCTCGGCAGTCTTAAACAACTGATTTTCAAACAAGAGATTGGATGGAGAGTGTCTCTGTGTCTTTGCCACCTGCTTCACGTCTAGGTGTCACAGCCACATGGCTGATCCAGAAGAAAGTTTAGGACCCTATGGAAAATATTTAGTACCAAGACAATCTTTTCCAATAATATGTGATTACTCCGACCTTGATATGGTTTGTTTATAAAGTACAATATAAATAATAGTGAATAAGTAAGGAGTTTCAGGAAGTTGTATTTTATACTCAGAATCCCAACCAGATGAGCAAATCTAGTTGCAGGTGGGTAGGTAGCTGACATGAAGCTGAGACTGTCTAACTGCACGGTCTTAGACAAGTCACTTCACACTCTGAAACATTATTTTTTCTTTAAAATAGAGACAAGATGGGCCATAAACTCCTTCATGCTTCTCCTATACTACTTATTCTTTCTCTTTACTAAAAAATGTTCAAGTCACTTAAAATTAAAACAAAATAAGAACACCGATGGCACAGTGGCTTCTTCTCCATCATCTCATGGAATTTACCCTCCCCGAGGTTGCTGGTGACCTGAGGGGTGATGCCCCTCGTGGGAGTTGACCACCTTCCTTATCTCTGATGGCTTTTTTGTTTCATTCTTTCTTAGTTTCTCTCCTTTTTCTAGATCTTCATTCTCATAGGATGCCTCTTTTTCTCTGTCCCCCCCACCCCTCATTGCCAATTAATTGCTGATACTCTCAAGCTCTCTTCCTAGTTTTTTTATATTTTCTCACAGTTTATATAAATCTTCAGTAATTGTATTCACCCATAGCTTCAATCACCACCTATAGGCTATAAATCCCAGATTTTCCTCATGTTCAAGACTGCTATGCTACAATTTTAGACCCACCCTCTTAGTTGCCTATAAGATACTTTCACCTGGATGTATACTACATGCATTAAGATAAGTTAAAATGTTAATCATTATTTTCCTGTCCCCGATCTCCTTTCTCTAAACTATTTTCTAATCACTTGACCATCAAGTCTTGTCAGCTATATTAACTGTTTATGAAATATTTTCCTTGCTTTCAATCCTCACCGCTATGTCGTTTGCTTGGACCTTATCATTTCTCACCTTGACTACAGAAATACCTTACAAAATGATGTCCTGTCTCTAGTCTGTCTCCTTTCCAATTCATCCTTCACACAATTTAAAGTGACCTTTTAAAATGCATATTTGATCATGTAACTTCAAATCCCTCAACCTTCCCGACTCCCTTCAAGAGGAAGTGCAGACTCCTTGCTGAGGAAGCTTCATGATCTGGTGTGTGCTTCCTGCCCTGCTCCTTCTGCCTCAGAGCGGTGAACATTCTCAGCCCAGCAGGGCTTGTGGCTTGGACTTTCTATAACAAACAGTGTCACTCAAATACTCCCTTCGGCATCCTGTGCAGACATACCAAGCATTTTCTTCTCTTGACTCCTTCCCTCGGACTCCCATAGTACCCTGTGGACTGTATCATGATGCCCAGTACAGGCCACTGCAACTGCTGGTTTTCTTCTTTCTTCCCCCTCAAGTGGATGCTCCTAGAGAGTAAATGTTGGCAGCACACATCAATTCATCCCCAGTACAGGGCCTAACTCTAGGTGCTCAATAAATCCTTGTTGAATAAAAAGGAAGAATGAAATGTGTTCGTTCAAAAAAGATTTATCAAGCAGCTATTACGTACCAGACACTGTCCTAGGTGCTCAGACGTACCAGTGATTGAAATGAAGACGCCTGTCCTCATGAAGGTTATGTTCTCCTGTGCAGAGAGGATGATAAAAAATAGGTATAATAAAAAAGTAAATTGTATAATATGTTTGAAAGTGATAACTACTTTGGAAATAAAAAAGAAAAATAAAAAGTCTAGCAGGGTAAAGGAGGATTAAGAGTGCTGAGAGAGGGGCCTGCCCGGTGGCATAGTGGTTTGAGTTTGCACGCTCTGCTTCGGCGGCCCGGGGTTGACAGGTTCAGATCCTGGGTGCAGACCTATGCACTGCTTATCAAGCCATGCTGTGGTGGCATCCTACATACAAAATAGAGGAAGATGGGCACGGATGTTAGCTCAGGGCTAATTTTCCTCAGCAAAAAGAGGAAGATTGGCAACGGTTGTTAGCTCAGGGCCAACCGTTCTCACCAAAAAAAAAAGAGTGCTGAGATTGCAAGTTGAAGTAGAGTGGCCAGGGTGGGCCTTAGTTAGAAAGTGATGTTTGAGCAAAGACTGAAGAACGAGAGGGCAGGAGTCAATGATGTAGGAGCTGCCAAGCAGAGGAAACAGCCTTGCAAAGGCTGAAGGTGGAAGATCGTTGCTCACCCAGCAAGGAAACCAGTGTGAAGGGCTGCTTAAAACACATTGGCAGACATCACACAAAACTCCACAACTGAGTCAGTGTGTCTCCGATGTAGAATGCACAGGTCGATCACTTGAAAAGATTCCAGAACTTATAAGAAAAACAACAACAATATATTCAATAAACAAAAATGGGAAAAAGTTAATTCACAAGCCATCTAAGAATTGCAAATTAAAAGGAAGAAGGAGTTTTGAACTGGAAATAGACGACTTAAAATTTACATAATACCCAGTATTGGCAAACTATTTGAAGAAACAATTTATGCCATATCTATAAGATAAAATACTGTTAAGCAATTAAAAGCCATGTGGTGGGGCCAGCCTGGTGGTGTAGCGGTTAAGTGTGCGTGCTCCGCTTTGGCGGCCTGTGGTTTGCAGGTTCAGATCCTGGGCGCGGACAGACGCACCGCTTGTCAGGCCATGCTGTGGCGGTGTCCCATAAAGTAGAGGAAGATGGGCACAGATGTTAGCCCAGGGCCAATCTTCCTCAGCAAAAAGAGGAGGATTGGCAATGGATGTTAGCTCTGGGCTGATCTTCCTCACTGAAAAAAAAAAAAAAGTCATGAAACAGAATAATTTATGCAATAAGAATTTACTCTATAATGTAAAGTGACTAAAGAAGATTATTCAATAACATATGTAACCAGTTTCAATTTCATGTTTAAATTGTGCATATGTGCATTATAACACTTGGAAAAATAAACATAGTGGAGTGGGAAGAGGGTAGTTTTTATATTCTTTGTTGTAATTTTCTATATTTTGCAAATTTTCTGAGATGAATAAGCATAATTTAATATAAAGACAGAAAACAATGCTATTAAATAGAGACAGAGAAAGCTCAGAAAGAGAATCTAACATACGTTACAACATACAAAAAAGCTAAGGGGACCCTCATGAGTCAGTGGGAAAGAGAAGCATCCTTCGACAGGTGCTGCTGGTAAAGGGGCAGTGATTTGAAACAAAGCAGACAAACGAATAAAATGTAGGTCCCTTCCTCATGCCGTGAACTAAAACACAGTCCAGTCCTATTAAATGTGTATATTTTCTAAAAAACAAGGTTTAGAACCTTCAGTTGAGTCTTCTGGTTAAAGATGGCAGATTGCCACATTTGTTTACATATCCTTCTTCCTAAAATAGGAGGAAATCAGAAAAATAAAAAATCTCTAAATCCACAGCAACCGAAAGGACAAAGGGAAAAATGTGGATAGAGAAGTCATAATCTATTTAGCAAAGAGGAGGAGGCTACAAATAAAATATCTGAATAGGAAGATATCAAAGAGAAGCAAGCTAATTCACCGAGCAAAACATCTAACGTCTCAGAATTGCTGGTTATCAGTAGTGTGGAAGTGAGGAGATGGGGTGTAAATCTGCCAACAGGTGCATTGGCTGAACATCTGTGTATGGAGCAGCCACATCCTGCATTACACTTCCCAACCCTATGTATTCAGGATAATACTAGCCAGCCTCCTCATAATCCCAGCCACATCTCTAGAGAACAGAACGTAGGTCTATACAAGGAAGTAGACTGAGGGCCTGAGAACAGGATGGTCTTTTGAATATTGTATTAAAGAAAGACTCTAAGACAATTAGCTATTTAGCTACTAGAACATATACCCCCAGCATGCACACCCAAGCAAGAGATGGGAAGGTTGTTCTCTGGAGAAACTAAACAGACTCAATTCCATCAAAGTGCATTCAGGATCCTGAAGTAAAATGGCTGCCTCCCTAACCCCCAGCCTGATCACTCAACAATGATGTTAAGCGTTCAACAAGTCTCATCCACACATTCTGCACTTCCAATCAGCTTGTTAGTACATCATTTACAAATATAAAGTCAGGTACCTCTTAACATCTGCAAATAGTTTTTAATGTAAAAGAAAAAGTTCAATTGAAGTAAATAAAATAAATGGGTATGGAGGAAATAGAGGTAACACAAGAAGGAAAAGAAACCCTTAAAAATTCTAAATCTTAGAGTGATAAGAGGAGACATTGCATCTATAAAATAAGAGGAGTATGCTGTGAAAAGGGGGCAGTCAGAGGACAAGAAAAAGCCATTAAAATTAGGAATATGAAAGGTCAAACTAAATAATAAACAATTCTATATATAGGTCTAGCAATGGAAAATTAGAAAAGGATTTACTAAAGACTTCCACAGAAAGAGACATGAAAAATTCAATTCTATGCAAGAGACCAAGAATTAGAAAGAGAATGGCCTTGCTAAGGAAGACTTTTATGCTAGATAATAGCAAAGCCTTCTCTTCAAAGTTTGAAGGTAAAAAAATATTGCCATGGAGAATTTTATACCTAGCGAAGTTATCAAATGACTGTGAAATAGATAGAATAAAAGAATTTTCAAAAATTCAAGGATTCAGAAAACTTGTCCATCATGTGTTCTTCCTTAGGAAGACAATGGAGAATATATTTCAATGAAAAGTGGGAGCAAATCAAGAAAAAGTAAGGTACAGAATGCAAGAAACACCAATTTAATACAGGAGGGTTGTAAGCTAAGGATCTATATGACAGTGATGTAGTCAGTCCAGGCAAAAACTGGTACAAATTGGGAGAGGAGAATAGAAAGCTCTGGAAAGGGAGCATTCAGGAAAATGAGGGGACTGGTTATTTGCTATAAGAGATCACTTGGCATAAAGTGATTAAGAGTACGGCACAAGTGATGGATCATTGGGAGAAAAGTCAAGAAAAATACATAGAAGAAATAGCGTGGGCCTACATCTTTACTGGTGTTGCCATGAAATATTTACATACAGTCACTTGCTTAACGATGGGACAGGTTCTGAGAAATGCACCATTAGGTGATTTTGTCATTCTGTGAATATCATAAGGTGTACTTATATAATAGAAATAGTTGCACATGGGCACCGAAAGACATGAGCAGTAGAATGAATAAATATATTGTGGCATATCATGTAAGGAAAAACTGACAGCAAATAAAATAAATGAACTACAGTCAAATTAGCACACTTTGGAAATTCTTTGGAAAACTGGCAGAATCTACCTTAAACTGTACACATATATAGTCAGCAATTCCACTTCCCAATCAAAGAGGGACAGAGGTTCATTAAAAAAAAGAATAAGAATGCTCATAGGCTGATGCTCTGACCACAGAGCACATACTCCTAGTTTCTATATGCCTGACTGGCATCCAGGGAAAATGAAGATTTTGTGAAACTTTTAGCTTAAAAGATATAACCGGCAGATTTTACATGCGATGTTAATTGTTTCTGCTAATTAAACTTTCTATCATGTGTCTGTGCCAAGGCCTTTAGGCTACAAGGTACAAGCACTCTCAGTTTAACCTGGAAGTGGGAGTTGCTGGTAAGGATGCACAAGGAAGTGGCAGACCCAGAAAACTGTTTCGGTAGCCACTGGGTTTGCCCGTGAACCTGGTGTCCTTCATCCCCATTCAAAACACAATAGACATCATCCACTCCAGTGACCTTGAAGTATCCCAGTTTGTCGTCCCCTGAGACTCAGTCATCAGCTGTTGGCTCCTTCTTGTGACTCAGTTTTGTTCTCCTCTGCCTCTGCTGTGACTCTTGCTGTATCTCACCTTTAAAATCCCTGAAAAGATAGGATTCAATTTGGTTGGTAGGTCACTATCCAAATGGAACCCTCCTACGGTATGTGATGAAACATTTGAGGAAAGCCTCTGATATGAAAGATAGAGACTAAACAAGCAGATGAGGGGAAGCAAATTGCAGACACCATGCAGGGGGATGAAAAATGCAAAAAAAGAGCCCTTAAAAAATTTAAAAGATGTTAGTAGAGTTATAGTGAATAAGCTAAGAGTGGAAATAATGGAACACGAAAAAATATTCAATTAATCCAAAAGAAGGCAGAAAATATGAAAAATGAACAATGATTAAATGGGACAAATAGAAAACCAACAGCATAATGGTAGACTTAAACCCAATAAGATAGATAATTACATTAAATGAAAATAGTCTAAACACTCCAATTAAGAGATTAGCAATCTGTATGGAAAAAAAAGACACAACTCTATGCTACATACAAGAGGCCACTTTAAATGTAAAAATAGGTTAAAAGCAAAATGATAAAAAAGATGTACTATGAAATCCTGCAAAGGCGCACAAAAATGTTTTGGTATAATTGGAATGGTTCATATATTGATTGAGTACACACTGTCAAAACATATCAAACAGTACCCTTAAATGGGTATGTTTTTGTATATAAATTATACCTCCATAAAATTTATGTTTAAAAATTAAAAATGATGATAGTAGAAATTAAAAACACAACAGAAATACTGAAATCAGCATTAAGGAAATCTCTCAGAAAGTAGAAAAATAACGGAGGTGGTCTATAGTAGAACCATGATAGGACAAAAACAAGAATGCTTATAGGAGGACTATATGCATTAGCCCCAAACTGAATTCTATCAAATGTCCTTCCAAAATAGAATAGACACATAAATTGAGGGACTCACACAGCAGAATACTATGTAGTGGATGTAAACACAACATGATGAGGCTCACAAACAGAATGGCGAGCAAATGAAGCCAGGCAAAAAGAACAGGTGCTTAAGGATTCCTTCTGTATGCATTTTTTGTTTTTGTTTTTTTAAACTCATCTGTGATTTTAGGAGTCACAATGGTGGCTACCTTCCAAGAGAAGGGAAGTCACAAGGAAAAGGGGAGTGAGATGGGTTTGGGGTGCTGATAGTGTTCCATCTCTTTCCCTTGGTGGTATTGACGTGAATGGAATTGCTTGGGTGTTAGTCATTGAACTGTGTACTTATGATTTGTACACTTTTTATATGTGCACGTTCAACTGAAATTTTAAAATAGTAGGCTTAATAAATGTATCTTCCCCTGCCACCCAAAGGAGTAGAGTTTATGCAATATAGACATGCAGGTACATTTGTAAACAACAAAACCTCTTGAAATGAATAGACCTGGTTAAGGATAGAGACAGGGAGGAGGATTTGAACCATGGCTTGAGTCACTTCATATTTGCATCATCGTGGTTACATGATTACTGCCACCAGTTTCCTCATCTGTAATATTAGGAGGATAGTATCTCACAGGGTTTTGTGAGTATTAAATGAGTTATCAGCTGACGCCTCCTTTCTTCTCTAGGCGACCTATATTCCAAGCCAGGTGGTGGGGACCATTTATTTCCCTCTTCAAAAGGATGCCCCTCTTTTTTGCAAGTACTGTAAAGCATTCATTGCTTTGTGATATTCTATATTTTATTTGATTTTTTAAAATTTTCTCTTAAACTGTTCAGTTACTTTTTCCAACTGAATTAGCAGTTAAACTGGAGGCTAGAAAATGTTCTACTTCTATGAGTATAAGTTTCTAACTGTAAAGCATCTCCAAAGCACAGAGGATTATTAGGATAAACGTCTAATATTTTTACAGCATCTAACAAGCACCTTACTGAGGTGTCCAGCGCATTTTCACCAATTTGACTTCCAGGCCGGCCTGTCTGTTCTTCGTTTCTGCTGCTTTTCCTGGAGCTATATGCTTTTAATTTTTATTTTTTTATCTCTCCTCTTTTCTGTCCCATCTAGTCTCCTCCAATGTGACCAACTGGCACCTTTTGCTTCGCATTCAACGAAAGTCAGCCACAGGCATAATTCAGTTTTTTTCACAACCTAGACCTGATTTTTTTTGGCTTATTCCATCTTCCTCTCTGCTTCCATGTTTCCTAATTTCTTGGACTTCATATCTCTTGATTTACGTCTGATGTTCTGACTCTGGCCCTTGTTTTGAGGACCCAAACATACTGTTCCTCTAGTATCAATCTTTAGCTTTGTTCTAGTCTTGATTTCCTCTCGACTGTCCTGTGACAAGGAGGAAAATAACCTCCCATCCATGACCTTCTAAGAAGGACAGCTTCTGATGAAAATGTTGTGTTTTGTTTGAATGATGTGGGAGATGGGACTACAAATGGGATAGGGTAGGGGAAGGGTATGTCCAAAAACCCAAGAGAAGATATGAATCATCCACAACCGTGGTTCTTAAGTGGGGGCAGTTGTGTCCCCCAGGCAACATTTGGCAGTGTCTGCGCTCACTTTTGCTGGTCATACTAAGGAGTGCTACTGGCTTCAGGTGAGTTGAGGCCATGGATGCTGATACATATCCTGCAATGCCCAGGAGAACCCTGACAATGAACCATCCGCTTCCAAATGTCAATAGGTTCTCAAAAGGTTGAGAAGCCCTGACTAGAGAACTGTGGGTTGGAGGTGGGGAAGGGAATAGTGGAAAGATTGTGAGCTTTCAGAAAAAAAGCAGGTGGCTGGACAGGGCTTCATAGGTTTTAATTGCCAGAAGAGTGAGATTGGAGTAGCTGCTGAGTGGAGTGCAGCAAGATAGAGGTGTCGAAAGAAGATCTTGAAGAAGTTTTGCATGTTATTCAATGTTATTTTCTCTGCCAATTTTTCACTTGTTAAGACATATTACTTCTCAAGTTTTTGGAGTCAAATTTGAGTTTCTTTTGGGTTTGACACAATATTGAGATAAACTTAAAGAGAAGACTAAGAAGGCTTCATTTGTGGGGTCAACTATACTACTTCCACTTCTTATCACCCTGTGTAAGCCTGTCTTAACCCTTGAGTAGCCAATGGGACCAGCCCAAGTGATGGATCCAGTTTCTGATGGACATTTCCTGGCCCCTCTGAAGAAGACCTAGACATTTCTCTTGCATTCTTTTTTGTATCTGACAATGACACTCTAGTAATTTCACCTCCTTTAGTGGCCTCTAGATTTGAAGGGGTTTCTGCCCTGTGCACTTGAGCTCATTTACCCATTTCCTGAGACTGTTTATGTTGATCCTAATGGTTGCAGCTAAGCTGTTTGCAATCTTGTCAGGAGAAGGAAGGCTCAATTCTGGCAGCTGAAATTTCATGTTTAATGCAGGCATAATATGAAAAACAACTTGTGCAATCAGAAAAGGCCCCAGGGAGAGACATGTGAAGAGGAGTTTAGATAGCAATCACACATGCTAACTGAGCATCCAGACCACAGATGAAATTACTCTTATTACAAAGCTCCAGTTCATTATGGTACTTGCATTGTTTTCTCCAAAGGCTTATATTACTCAAATTTTTAAGAGTCAAAAAAATTATAAATAGAGGTTAAACTTCCAGATAGAAGGAAACGCATTTAAAATATTACATCAGTATTTATTTGGGGAAAAAGAGATACATAACCCTTAGTATATAAGATTTTATACATTTAAGCAGAGAACTGTAACAGTTACTGTTGGTTGTCTACCCAACATCCTTCCTTCACTTCTTTTTTGCTGGTAGAGCCCTGATTTTGCTACATATCTAACTACGTCTTCAATTTAAGCCAATCATGCTGTTCCCAGTCTCCTCGGCAGTGATGGGTTTAGGCATGAGCATCTGACAATTCTGGTGAATCGAATCTGATAGAAGTCTGATGGATATTTCTAAAAGGAAATTTGGCCTTGCTCTAGCTAAGAGACACAGGAAGAGTGGCTCTTATTCTTCCAGAGAATACAGTCATGTCTGGATGTAATGCCTGGTGTGACAGCTGTCTTGTAGCCATGAACACCGTTAAACTGAGTGGTAAACTAGCAGCCTGAGGAAAGCTGAGCAGAACTGTTGAAAGAACCTGAGTTCTCAATTACACAGTTGAAACATTGAACTAACCAACTATTAAGCCATCCTACTTCTGTACTTCTTGTTTCTGAGGATAACGTCTAATTTGATTTGAGTTAGGATTTCCATTTACCTGTTTTCAAAAAATCTAACTAATGAAATAAACTTATATTTGCCATAGAAGGTGCACCATCTTCTTTTCCAAAAGAAATATTAGGTTTAGCAACTGTGTATTAGTAAGCCAGAAAAGTTGGTAAGCCATCATTCTTTGTACACCAGATGGAACATTTCATTTAAGAGAAGGCCACCTGACTTTGGTTTTTTCTCCACAGTTACTATCTATGTGTCCTTGAGTGACTTGAACTTTACCCCAATGTCATCAAGTATATGAGCTGCAGGTGCATTACTCTATATATTTAATATGAGTATTAATTGCTCATTTAACAGTTCATTTCAAAGCTATCCTGAAATGGGATAGGATCCCATTAGTGTCAGATTTTATCTTCAGAACATGCACATAAAGTATCTCCTTGTCAATATTAGTCTTAAGTGCCCCTAGTTTCATATATAAATTTGATGTGTATTTTTACATGTAACTTAATATTTTCAGGTCAACAGGCATCAATAAATCTCCTTTAAAATTCATCATGGTCTTAAACAAATGATTAAGAACCCAATTACATATTCTGTTATGTATACAAACATGAATTCTAGATTGTAAGAGTTGGCAAACTAAAAGAGAATTATAATCAAAGTCATTAAATTTAACACATATTTACTGCGTGCCTACTACTATTTTCATCATATTGACATCTTACATTTGCATAGATTTTTAGAAATTATAAAGTAATTTTATATGTTTTTTATTTTAATCAGATTAACATATACCCAGAACTATGCCAGATGCTGAGGGAATTCGAGAAATATACAACACTGGCTTGGCTAACTGAAATAATGCCGAACAAAAGCTTTATTGAAAAGTTTTATTTAAAACCAAACATCAGCGAATTTGAATAGAGGTACTGGGTCTAGATTTGCCACAAATTATAGGAAGCCCAAAAGAAATTGCTTCAGTGGCCTGATTGTAGCCAGCAGAAATGTAATATGTGACAATAATATGACAAAAAAAATATTATTTTGATTAGTGATTCCATGGCACAGTTCTGAGCCCAAAAGTGATAGATGTGAGAAGTTATTAAAGTGGCGATTTTCTTATGTAGACACATCTATTTTATTTGTGTGACTTAAATTATCTATCTATCTATCTATCTATCTATCTATCTATCTATCTATCATCTATCATCTTACTTAAAGAGGGCCATTCCTATGGAACTTACAAATCTTAACATATTAGCTTTAGATTTGATACTGAAGTTAAATCTTAAAAACTCCTAAAGAATTTTCTCTAATGAAACATAGTATATTCCTCTTCATCACAGTATAGAAACTATTTGATTTTTTTCTTACTAACTTTTGTATCTTTTATCTATGAAGAACTACTCAGAAAGCTTGGCTGATGTTTTTAGCATACTAAGCTTTTTTCTAAACAAACTGACCTCTTTTTTTTAAAGAAAGAAGTAGAGAAAATGGTCCTTCTCAGAGGAAAAATGAATCCTCGTGAGGTCATGATGATGTAGAATATACTTACTCTGATTCAGAATTTGCAATTTTGGAAGTATGTCGCCAAAGTTCTCGTTAAAAGTAAGATGACCAAAAACATGGAATTTTCAGTGAGGCAGAATCCCAGGCTTCAATCTTACGTCTTCCTTTTTCTAGCTGTGTGACCTTGGAGTATATGCTCAACTTCCATAGGTCTTACTTTTCTGATTTATGAAATTAAAACAAATGCTATCCACACTCTGGATGTGAAAATCCTCAATAAAATAATGGTAAACCAAATCTAGTGACATTAAAAAAAAAAGAATATACGCAATGACCAAGTGCGACTTATCCCAGGAATGCAAGATTGGGTTTCACATGTGAAAATCTAATAATGTAATAATCTTATTGATTCAAATAAAAAATAGAAAACATTATATCTCAATAGATGCAGAAACAAAACAAACAAACAAAATCCAGCACCTCTTCATAACAGGAGACTTAACCAACTGGCAGGAGAAGGGAGCTGGTCAACTTGATGAAGGGCATCCACAAAAAACACACAGCCACCATTGTACCTACCTGTGAAAGACTAAATACTTTCCTACTAACTTGAGGAACAATACTGGGACATCTACTCTCACCAATTCTATTCAACATTGTTCTGGAATCCTGGCCAGGGTGATTAGAGAAGATGCAGAAATAAAAGGCATCCTGATTGGAAAGGAAAAAGTAAAATTACCTCTGTTTATAGATAACACTATCTTTGTATATATAAAATCCTAAGAAACTCATTACAAGGTACTAGAACCAATAAATAAATTCAACAACTTCATTGTACAAAATCAATTGTATTTCTATATACCAGTAATGAAAAATCCCAAAATGAAATTAAGAAAACAGTTCCATTTACAAGAGCATTGAAAAGAATAAAATAGAAATAAATTTAACAAAAGAAGTGCAAAACTTATACTCTGAAAACTGTAAAATGTTGTTGAAAGAAATTAAAGGAGCTCTAAATAAATGAAGACATCTTATGACCATGGATCAGAAGATTTAATGTTGTTAAGATGGCAAGATTCCCCAAATTAATCTACAGATTCAACATAATATCTATTATAATCCCAACTATCATTTTTTCAGAAATTGACAAGCTGTTGTTAATATTCATATGGAAATTCAAAGGACCAAGATTAGACAAAACAATCTGTAAACAGAAGAATAAAATTGGAGGACTCATGGTTCTGGATTTCTAAAGTTGCTACACAGCTACAGTAAGTACAGTACAGTGTGGTACTGGCATGAAGAACTACCATAAGGATAGACATACAGATCAATAGGAAAGAATTGAGAGTCCAGAAATAAATCCTCTCATCTATGGTTAATTGATTTTGACAAAGATGCCAAAACAATTAAATGTAGGAAAATATAATCTTTTCAACAAATGATACTGGGACAACTAGATATCCGTCTCAAATAGTACACAGAAAGTTAACTAAAATTTATCAAAAGACTGAGCTAAAACTATAAAACTCTTAGAATAAAACAACCATATAATCTTTGTGACCTGGGATTAGGCAATGGTTTCTTAAATAAGGCATCAGAAGCACAAAAGAAAAAAGAAAATATAGATAATCTGGAATTTCTCAAAATTAAAAGCTCTTGTACTTCAAAGATACCACTGAGAAAGTGAAAGACAATCCACAGAATGGAAGAAAATATAGGCAAATCATATATCTTACAAGGAACTAACACAGTCGGCCCTCCATATCTGGGAGTTCGGCATCTATAGGTTCAACCAACCTCAGATCAAAAGGCCTGTGATTGTTGCATCTGTACGGAACATGTACAGACTTCTTTTTCCTGTCATTATTCCCTAAACAATACAGTATAATAACTATTTACATAGCATTTACATTATATTAGGTATTATAGGTAATCTAGAGATGATTTCAAGAATATAGGGGGATGTGTGTAGGTTATATGCAAATACTGCACCATTTCATATAAGGGGCTTGAGCATCCGTGGATTTTGGTATCTGAGAGGGGTCCTGGAACCAATCTTCCACGGATACCGAGGGATGACTGTATATAAAGAACTCTTACAACTCAGTAATAAAAATAAAAATAACCCAATTAAAAATGGGCAAAGGATCTGAATAGACATTTTTCAAAGAAGATATACAAATAGCCAATAAGCACATGAAAAGATGCTCCACATCATTAGTCATCTGGGAAACACAAATCAAAATAACAATGAGATACAACTTCACATCCACAGCCAGAATTAAAAAGGCAGAAAATAAGAAATGTTAACAAAAATATGGAAAAATTAGAAACCCCATACACTTTTGGTAGAAATATAAAACGGTACAGTCACTTTGTAAAACAATCTGGCAGTTCCTCAAAAGGTTAAACACAGAGTTATCACATGACCCAGCAATTCCACTCCTTGGTGCATACCCAATAGAAATGAAAACATATGTTCACACAATAACCTGTACATGAAGGTCCATAGCAGCTTTATTCATAAGAATCAACAAGTGGAAACAATCCAGTTGTCCATTGATTATTCAATGGATAGATAAAATGTGGTATATCCATTCCATTACAAATGGAATATTATTAAGCAATAAAAAGTTTGCCAAATAATAAAGTTATTATATAATACACTGTACAATATGGATTTACCTTGAAAACATTATGCAAAATGAAAGAAACCTGCCACAAAATACCATATATTAATAGCTAACTAGACCTAAAAGGGTTGAGAGGAAATGGGAGTGATTGCTAATGGGTAAGACACAGGGTTTTTGGGGAGTGATGGAAACGATCTAAAGTGAATTATGCGATGGTAACTCTGTGTATGTGCTAGAAACCACTGAATTGTACCCTTTAGATGAGTGAACTGCAAGGTATGTGAAGTACATCTCAGTAACTGTATTTGCTATATATATGTATATGTATACGTATATATACATAGCTCAAAATAGAGAAACGAAAACTAAAAGAAATGAAAAAGAAAAAAACAGAAAAATTCACAAATGAGTATCATAAAAAGAAAGTGGACTGGTTGGAATATATAAGAGCTTTTGATCATCAAATCATATATATGTACATACACATACATGCTTTTGATTTATGATTGTGTCCTGATGGAAAACTCTTATGTAACATATAAAAAAATTCTGGGGCCAGCCCGGTGGCGCAAGAGGTGGGGTGCGCGCGTTCCGCTGTGGCGGCCCGGGGTTCGCCGGTTCGGATCTTGGGCGCGCACCAACGCACCGCTTGTCAAGCCATGCTGTGGCGGCGTCCCATATAGGGTGGAGGAGGATGGGCGCGGATGTTGGCCCAGGGCCGGTCTTCCTCAGCAAAGAGGAGGAGGATTGGCGTTGGATGTTAGCTCTGGGCTGGTCCTCCTCACAAAAAAAAAAAAAATTCTGTAAGACCAATAAATAAATAAACAAGGAAAAAGCAAATAATTCAACTAGAAAAATGGCCAAAAGGTTTGAATATGTACATTTTCGAAGGGTTTCAATGTAATTTTTCATTAAGGAAATGCAAATTAAACCATAACTTGATACCACTTACATTCCTTCCTTGCGTGGATTAAAGAGAGAGAGGCTGACCAGAGGAAGTAACCATGGGGATGTGGAGGAACTGAACTCATCCACCTTGCTGGTGGGAGTATTGATTCATGGAGACACATCACCAAAGATAAATATTTATTTTCCAGAAATTCACAACCCAGAATTCCTCTCTTAGGAATAGACCCAAGAGAAATGTGTACATATATGCTTACCAGAAGACATGCACAAGTATGTTCACAGCAGGACTATTCCTAATAGCCCCAGACTGAAGCCTGTTCAAATAGCCACCAACAATAGAACAGATAAGCATAGGATGGCATATTCCCACAATGGAATCTTGTACAACAATGAGAATATGTAAATTAGAACTCCATGTCACTACACGGATAAATCTCACAAACATAATGAGTGACATAATTAAGGCACAAATATACACACTGCATGATTTCATTTGTGTAAAACTGAAGAGCAAATGAAGCTAATCTGTGGTGTTAGACGTCCAGAGAGTGGTTAACTTTGGGGAGTGGGTGATGGAACAGGGACTGACAGAGGCTCCTGGATGCTGTTCATTGATTTGATCTGGGTTCTAGTTACATAGCTGTGCTGATTTGTGAAATTTTATTGAGCTGTACACTTATGATTTGTGCTGTACACTTAAGATTATAACATCCTTTTCTGATGTATGATTTAATAAATTGTCTATAAAATCAATGAAGATTAAACAATATATAGTTTAGGCATATTACTTATGTCATAAAACTACTACTGAAAAAGAAAAGAGTGATACAATTTGGGATGGTGCTGACTCTGAGAGGAAGGTGCATGGTGCAAGTTTAGAGAAGGGTCACTGTGGTGCATGCTCCCAATTGGTAAGTGTTATGAGGTTTGGTGTTCGGTAAATGGATGTTATTATTATTAGGCTTCATAACTTGCATATGTTACTGATAGCACGTGAAAGTATGGAGAACGAATAGAAGCCTGCTGTGGAAATTTGGACCAGAGGTGATGGTATATTGAATCAATATGATGGCAGTGAAAGTTTAAGATATATTTTAAAGGAGGATCTACAAGAAGTGCTAATTGGCGACATATGCAGGTGAAGCACACAGGCTTCTTGTTCGAGCAACTTGGTAGATAGTGGTGTTGAGAAGAAGCCAGATTTTCAGAGCACATCAAGAAAACCATTTTGAGCATGTTTAAACTGAGATATATGTGGGGAATTAATGGTGAAATGTCAGGTAAGCAGTAGGATATATATAAATCTGATTCTCAGAGGAGACATCTGGGTGGACAATATGAATTTGCAAGTTATCAGCATAAAAATGGTATCAAAAAGTTCTTGGAGGCGATGAAATACCTAGGAGAAGAGTATGTGGAGAGGTGAAAATAGAGTTCAAGTTTGAACCCTGAGTAATTTTAAGATGAAGGTTTGGGTGGAGAGGAAGAGCCTTCAAAGAATATTAGAAAATAGCCAATTAGGTAAGAAGACATCCAAGAGAATGTTGTGTCAAAAAAAAAAAAAAGTGTTTCGAGACATTTCAGCTCTGTCAGGTGAGACTAAAAAGTTGAGCAAGATGAAAACAGAGAAATCATCGTTGAATCTGGAAGCATGAAAATCACCCAGAACATTGTCAAGAAAGTATCAACTAAGTGGTGGGTCTAGAAGGCAGATAGGAATGGGTTGAAGGAATAGAGAGATGAAAAAGGGGAAACAACCCATCTAGACATTTCTTGTGAAGCTTTTGCTGTGAACAGATACATATCTCAGTAACAAATAGTATTGTTATTATGATGCCATTTCTGTCAAGGATCTAAGGTCTGGAACATAACAGGTGCTAAAGAAATACTTGAGTGAATTACCAAATGAACAGGGATGACCTTACACTATTATTTTCTCAAAGGTAACTCAAAGTATTTGTCTGTAGATCTTCATTTTTTTTAAAGAATCAAACACAGAAAAGTGAGATATATGGTTGAACACACTCTTGCTCAAGAACTTACATGTAGCCAGTGGTAAGACTAAGATGTGCCTCATGCCTTGGTCGACAAATGTTTCCACTTGAGACACTGAGGGATAGAAATATATGTACATACATCAAATCAATGAATACATCAGCATGTGAACCAGTGGGCTCAGTAAAGAAGATCCACCCTCGTTGTTGTGGGTGGGCATCATGCAATCCAGTGAGAACCTGAATAGAACAAAAAGGTGGAGGAAGGTTGAATTTGTCCTCTCTTTGCCTGACTGAGCGGGACATCAATCTTCTGCCCTCTGTGCTCCTGGTTCTCAGGCTTCAGACCCACACTGGAACCTCCACCATCAGTGCCCTGGAACTCAGGCCTTTGAACTATATCACCAGCTCTGCTTCTACATATATAGTTTCTCTGGAGAACCTTGACTAACATAAGCATTTTCCCATTTTTGTTGTAATTTCTTCTTTGATTCATTAATACATTGACATGTGTTTTAAAATTTCCAATTTTCCAATTGTACAATTATAATTACAATTTATTGGAGGACTTCTTTTTTACAATTTTTGTAGTTGATTTCTAATTTTATTAAATTGTGGTCCAAGTATATAGTCTGAATGATATTGATTTTTTTTTGGTATCTTTTGAAACTGCCTTTATGATTAAATATATTTTCTTTAAAATGAAAGTTCTATGTATGCTTAAAAAAATGTGGGTTCTTTCATTGTTGGGTGTACATCCATTAGATCAATATCAGATTAAGCTTGTTAAGTTTACACAAAAAGATTTTTTCCAGTTTTCTAGATCTAGCCATTTCTGAGAATATTGTGATAAAAACATTTAACTAAGGTTCTGATTTTTTCCATTTATTTATAAAATTTTGCCAATTTTTCTTTTATATTTTAGAGATTATATTGTTAGGAACATACAAGATTAAGATTTTTGTGACTTTTTATGACTATCTTACACCTAAGAGAGGTCTTTGGCTTTGTCTAGTTGACTCTACTTTTTCTGATATTAATGTCACTATTCCTGCTTTCCTTATTTGTATTTGCTTGGCATTTCTTTATCCATCTCTTTTAACATTTCTATCACGTTTTAAATGTGCCTCTTATAAAATGCCTACAGCAAATATTATTTTTAAAATTTATTCTGGGACTCCTTGGTTAATGGAAAAGTTTAAAATATTTATATTTATAGTGGTTATTGATATATTTTGATTTATTTTCACTAACTTATTTTTACTCCATTGGTTTTTTAAACTTTCTATTTCTATCCTTTTTAGTTATTGCCATTAAATATTAATTACATACTTAACAGTTCAGAATGTAATTAACATTTCTATCTTTCTATCAAGGAACAAGAGTACTTTTGAACCATTTAAATATAACCCTGTTTACATGTCGTCCATTTTATCATTGTATAGTCCTTTCAGAGAGTGTTTTCAAGCCTTCAAGTATTTGTCTTCTTTTTTAGAATCACTCACTATTTAGTGATGTATTTTTCCATTACTCCTTGTGCATCCTTCCTTATAGGTTCAACATTTCTTCTTATCAGAGTAGATCTTTAAGAAGTTCTTTCTGTCAGTATTTATGTGAAAAAGTCTTAAATGCATCTGCACTTCTGAAAGACATAAAATTTAAAGTAGACAGTTATTTTCCCTCAGTATTTTGAACACATTCTTCCACTGTATTCAGGAATGCACTCTTTGCAGATGAGGTCAATAAAAGACTTTTGTATAGTCTCACTGAAAGATATTTGCACATCCTCAATGTCAATAAGTGAAAAATACAAAATAAGAATATATGGAAAATACCTTACAATGGTAAAATGGTTCAGTCCTGGTTACAGTGTGATGGACACAGAGACATGCCACCTGTATCCCCACTGTGAGTGGCGTCAGCAGACATCCCTGTCAGGCCAGCTCACATTGGGGGGTTACCTCTGCTGCAGAGAGCAGCCTCGCCTAGGTCAATCCTGCGAGTGGGGTAGGATGGGGAGGGCATACCCATTAACTGTTTCAGGGGGTAACATGGGAGTATAAATGCTGTTTCAGCCCCAAACTGGTCAACTCCATATCTCCCCATGGGGTTGGCCAAGGCTGTTGCTCATGTCCCAGCTGGACGTTGACCTCTGACTCATCCTTCTTCTTCCATCTACAGGTGTTGCTTCCAGGGTACCTCCTGAAAATGTCATGCATCTAAACTCTGTCTCACAGACTGCTTACTAGGGAATGCAGCCTGTGAACTTTTGTGCTGGAAAGGTTACAAACAAACAAACAACAACAACAATGGAAGTGAAGGCATGGGGTTTTGGAGCTGGCTCATTTTTGGGGGGGGTGGAACTGAGGGTCCTGTCGCTGGTTGTAGGTGGAGCAGAGCCAGCTTCTGTACAAGTTTGCAGTCCAATTGCTGAAACTCTCACTGATGGTGAATTGGGGTGATAAACTGCTGGGGTCCACTAGCCAGTGGAAAGTTTTAGGTATTTGACCAATAAGGGAGAAATAGTAACAGCCAGGACAATGGAATTGGGGAGCCATTGTTTAAACTCAATTAATACTTTAAATAAAGTTAATGAAAGGCTGAGATCCTTTAACAGGGGATTGAGAGCCAGGTATGGAATCCAGAGGGAAGCTTATAAGGAGGTTCTTGTCTTCTGTAGCAGAAGGGCAGAGAAAGCTGACAGGCTGCATTAGTTTTCTATGACTGCTGTAACAAATTACTACTAACTTGGTGTCTTAAACAGTACAAATTTATTATCTTATGGTTCTGGAGGTCAAAACTATGAAATGGGTCTCACCAGGTTAGAATCAAGGTGCTGCATTCCTTCCGGAGGCTCCAGGGGAGAATCATTTCCTCATTTTCTCCAGCTTCTAGAGGCACCCACATTCTTTGCTTCATTGACTGCTTCCTCCACCTTCAAAGCCAGCAACACTGCACCTCTTTAATCAATCTTCCATAGTCACATCTCCCTCTCATTCTCCTCTTCCCCCTCCCTCTTCCAATTTTAAAGACCCTTGTAATTACATTGGGACCACACAGAAAATCTCAGATAATCTCCTTGTTTCAAGGTCAGCTGATTATCGACCTTAATTCCATCTGCAGCCCTAATTCCCCTTTATCATGGAACCTAACATGTTTACAGGTTCTGAGATTAGGACATGAGCATCTTTGCAAGGAGTAAGGGGGGGCATTATGCAGCCTTCCACACAGGTGCTGCACCTAATCTTCAGATTAGCCAAATCCAAAAGAAGGTCAAGGTCAAGCTTCCAACCAAGGTCAGGATTCTGGTTGGGAAAGAACGGAACCCTGACACAAGGGATGCGGACATCTTGGTTGATGTGTCTGAAAATCTTGAATTCCCATGTTCTCCTGAAAGGTCTGTCCTGCAAAATTGTCCCACTCCTCTCCATTAAGAACAAGAACTCTCTTCTTATGATTGAGGATTCTCTCAATCATTTTTAAAGGAAGTGCAGAGGCTGCTTCCTGGTAAGACAGTGTGTGTCTGCATCAGGATCTACCTCCACCCCTGCTGGCCATTGCATCATAATTAAGGTTATGCTGTGGTGGGGATGACCTGGGATGACTTTGGTCTGATAAGGGATTATGAGATTCAGCCAACATGTGCTGCCAGGAGCCAGAGGAGAATGTGTGGGACTGGATTCTGAGGAATGCTTGATCAAGAGGTCTGGATAAAAGCTTGCACAAGGGAAAGCTTATTGATTTGGAAGCAGTTTCAAGATACAGGATACAGCATCCTGGCAAAGTCTTGGGAGATGGTGTGAAATCACTGTGAGGGTATTTCCTAGAGGTGTGGAACAATCAATGGCCAGTGTGAAGTGAGCTGAAATGCCAGAATTGTGTGGCAGACTGTGGAAGGGAGGATTGAAAGACTCAGGGAAGTGGGCCTGCTGAGACAGATGTGTTCTGCAAGGCCAGAGCACCTCCTAGATTGTGTAGCTGATGGGAAGGTCTGGAAGATTCACTACTTACTAAAACAAGAAGTAATGCACAGGAAGAGAGGCACCAGCCTCACAAAGATTTTCAGTGGTGTCGTTTGTGGGCCAGGACCTATGGTGGGTGATTCCATTACAGAGTTAGGCTTACTCTAACTACAGAGGTGACAGGACTCTGCAAAAATAGAGGCCAGGTGGTAGTGCTTCAAGATCAGAAGCCAGGTAGATGCACTTATCATCGTACCTGGCAATGTTGCAGTGGCAACCAATGAGGCCTGACCTTCAAAATTATAAAGATGGTTTATAGAACACAGCACCCCAGGGGCAAAATAGACAGATAGCCAATCAGGGTACTGCTCACATCATCAAAAGAGATCAAGGATGCATGAACTGGAAACTGAGAGCAGACCCCCTTGTGCAGTCTGCAGACCTAAGCCAGTTTTTAGATCTAAGACCCATTGATTGAAGAGGAGGCCATGTTCCCTGGAGAAAGGATCTTGAAGTGCCAGGGCAAACATACATGGCAATGACTCCCCCAGACCTTCCACTAAGTTTCCTTGAGTAACTGTACACCAGGGAAAGGGGAGTAGCCAAACATTTCCAGGATTGTTGGACATAGGTTCAGAGTTGACGATCACACCTGGAGACCTGCAGAGTCATTATCGCCCTTCTGCTAGAGTTGGGGTACATGGGCTCAGGTAATAAATGGAATCTAGGCCAATATCCAGCATGCAATGGATCCACTGGGTCTGCAAATTCACCAGGTTTTCGTTTTCCTGGTCCCCTAATACATATTTGGGAAAGACATATTGCGCAGGTGGTACAAACTCCACATTGGGTCTTTGGCATGTGGAGTCAGAGATATCATTGCAGGAATGCTAAATGGAAGCTTCTGTAACTGTGCCCCACCCCATCCCAGGAAACATAGAAAATAAAAATCAATATCTCATCCCATGGGGAATGGCAAAAATTAGTGCCACACTCAAGCAGCTAAAGTATGCCAGGGTTGTGGTACCACTGTGTCTCCATTTAATTCTCAAGTCTGGCCTTCTGGAGAAATCAGATTGATCCTGGAAGAGGATAGTAGTCCCTCACAAGCTTAACTGAGTAAGACTCCAATCACAGCCCCATACCTGTGCCAGAGCAGGTTAACGTGACTGCAAGCACATCGCATGAGGACATTGATTTAATGAATGTGTTCTTTCCCATCTCTATCAGAAAAGCAGATCAGAAAGTTTGCGTTTGTGTGAAAGTGACAATGGCATATATATATATACAGTTTTCTTCCTGTGCTATGTTATCTCTTGTGCCCTTTGTCATGATATGGTCCAAAAGATCTGGACCATCTGGATGTCACATTAATCAGCTCTCCAAGATATCATTCTCATCTGGCCAGCAAGAAGTGACTAGACTGTGGGAGGCCTTAGTAATCCACAGACACAACAGAGTGTGGTAGATAAACCCTATATAAATCCGGGAGCTTGTCACTTCAGTGAAACTTTTAAGGGTCCAGTGGTCAGGGCATCTTATCCAAAATAAAGGATAAGTTATGGCCTCTCGCCTCCCATCACAAGAAAGCACACCACTTGGTTGGCCTCTTTGGGTTTTGGAGCAACATGTCCCCTACCGCTTCAGTCCATATAACAGGCAAAGCAAAGGGATTCCAGCTTTGAGTGGGGCTTAAACAGAGAATAGCACTGCAGTAGGTCCTGGCTGTGGTAGAATCAAGACTCAGGCCATATGATCACATGGTGTCAGAGATATTAGTAGTGGGAAAAGAAGTCACGTGGATTTTGTGGCCAATGCCATAGTCGAATGACAAGGTAAGCCTCTGGAGTTCTGAGACTCCATTTTATCTGCAGTGGAGCATTGCCACCTTTTGAAAAGTAATACCTAGTATGCTATTTGTAGAGATGGAACTCCTGACTTGGCGGCCCCAAGTGGCAATGCAGCTGGAATTGCCCATCAAGACCTGTATTCTGTCAGTCACCACGTTATGTGATTAGGCTGGCCCAGGAACAAGCCACGATGTGGTGAAAGTGGTTTGACCAGAATGAGCATAAGTGGGACTACAGGACACAAGTAAGTTGTGTGAGCAGGTGTCCCTGACTCCCACATCATCCACCAGCATTGTGGCAGCAGCTCTCCTGAAACTCACACCCATGGCTGTATGAGCACCTGATGGGAAGACAAAGCCCAAGCTTGGTTTATAGACGAGTTGGCTTGGTATGTAGGGACAAGATGGAAATGATGGCACCTGCATCACAGCATCACTCATGGGTAGTCTTTAAAGAGAGTGATGAGCCTGGGTCCTCACCCTGAATGACCCTCATTTTCAGGTGGTGTGCCCTGTTATCCACTTTGAGTGGACAGATAAGTGGTATAGTGATGGAGTGGTTGCCAAAGTCATAGGAATAGTAATTGGAAGAGACAAAATTCAAACCAGGCAATCTATATCCATACTATGTGCCCTTAACACTCTGCTGGCCTTGAAAAAAATGAGTTCTTTTTAATTCATTTTTTAAGAGATTTTAACTTAAAAACCTGTGACACAGGAGAAAAATGTAACTGGAGCTCAAATCACAGCCAACATTTAATTTCCTTGATATGTAATTGACATGCACAAATGTGCAAGAAACGCATCAATGAACCAGTAGAAAAACAGGGATGGGTGTGCAGAGACGGTATATAGAGAAGGATCTGCAGGTGGCTCTCAAAAATGTGAGAAAAAGATCAACCCCAACCATAATACAAGAAAAGTAAATTAAAACTACTATAAGACATCACTTTTTTCCAACAATTGGACAAATATCCAATGTTTTAAAGCCCTTTGTACAGGGAATGATGTGGAAAAGTGCCAGTGTGATTGTAAATTTTTGCAGATTCTATAGACAGCAATTTACCAAAATGCATCAAAATTTGAAATACACATACTCTTCACCTTATTGCTGCCTTCTCACCCCAACCCGCAGTATATGTTTATCACAGTAGCCAGAATGATCATTCCAAATATAAATCAGAGCAGACCACTTCTCTACTCAAAGCTCTCCAGTGCCATCCCCCCATTCCTCTCAGGGCAAAACCAATGTTCTCCAAATGGCTCATCATGATCTGGATCCTTCTGGACCCCTGGGACCTCACCTCCTTATATAGCCTTTTCCATACTCGTTGGACTCTCTCAATCATTTTTAAATATATATATATATTTTTAAACCCAAGTATAACATAAATAAAAGTGAATAGATCATAGAATTTATAGTGATGAATTACATGAATTATCACAAAATAAACACTACATGTAACCGCCATCCGAGTCGTAAAATCAAACATCGCCGACACCTGATAGGACCTTTGGAGTCCACGCCCACAGGGAATCTCTATGCAGACTCTAAGTGCAGAGGTGCACGTAGCCTGTTTTGCACTTTGTGTGAGTGGCACAACATGTACTCTTTTGTGTTTGGTTTCTCTTACTCAACGTCATGCTTGTGAGATTCTTTCATGTTCTGTGGAGCTGTAGTTTGCCCATTCTTGCTGCAATATTATATCATGTATCTTATAATATCATGCTATGTCATGTAATGTCACGTCATGTCATGTCATTTCACACCACATCATGCCACATCATGTTGTGTCATGTCAGATCACATCATGCCATGCCATATCATAGCAATGCCATGTCATATTGCATCATGTCACATCACATCATGTCATATATGTGAATATATAACAAGGTACTCACCCATTCTAGAATTGATGGACTCTTGGATTGTTTCCAGTTTGGGATTATAATAATGGAGCCATGGAGATTCCTGTGTGCGTCTTCAGAGCACTTCTGTTGAGTATAGACCTAGGAGTAAAATTGTCAGTAATGACATATGCATCTTAACTATAACAGTGTACAATGCTAAATGAATTTCAAAGTAGTTGCACTCCCACCAGCACTGTATGAGTGTTTCACTTGCTCCAATTTTTTTCCCAAAATAGGTATAACGTCTAAAAATTGAAATAACCTCAATTTTTGAAAAACAATCATATTCCCTTTATTGTAATGTTTTGTGATTAAAAGCAAAACATTTGGAATACCTAAAAACAAAATTTTCTCGATAATTTTAATTTAACCAGAAAATGTGATAAATATACACACCAAGGGATTTTCACTAATTATGGTTGTACTATATATATGTCTTCTTAAGAAAAGAAGTGCTCAACAGTTCAGCACTCTGCAAACCCCCTTCACTACTTTATCTTCTGAAGTTTCACGGCAGCGCAGGCCTATTGGCGCAGCAGCTCATTACTTTCAGGGAAAACGCTTTCCAACTCTGGCCATCCAAATTGGAGTCAGTACGTACATTTCCACACAATTTGAGTTTTCTTCTTTCACATCTCTAGTTAAACCCTTTATTAGTGAATAGCTTCAGCACACACTATTTAAAAATTTTCTGGCTTCTGATTTCCTGAGACCCTCCATTGTCTCTCACTGGAACTGCATTCGCCCTTACTTTTTTCTTTGGTTTTCTCCAACTGTAATCTATTCCTCTTTTTTCTCAAGATCATAACCTTCCAACAAGAGAAAACTAATCTAGGGCTAAGGGTGAGCTGCGCATATCAGAATCGCAGGTCACCCTCTGACTGATAATGCATTGTCGTCTCTTCCGCAGGTGTGGTTTTCCAGGCAGTCAGTAAGTCTACTGCTATCATTAAATTTTTCTCAGGGTTTCTTAGTATCAGTTCGCAAGGAGGAAGAGGAAGGCAGCCTACCACAGTCATCCTAGGAGTCTAAAAGCACCCAGTACAGAGTCTTGCTCTCCATAAATATGTGGATGTGTTGATTGAGAGAGAGAGAAGGACAAAGTAAACACACTGTGGCAGACTGATTTTTCTCCTGCATTTGAAAATTTCACAGAATTTGATATGGACTTACCTATTCCGAAGCCGAGGTATACGATGATGTATAACCTAGTTCAATATTCAGATTCATTCCTGAAATGCTCTTAGGCTTAAATGCTTCACATACTCTTTCTTTGCACCCACTGTTTTAGTCAGTAATTAAAAAAATTAAAATAAAAATGCTGAGGTTACAGGGCATAACTTCTGAGGTCACTGCCTCCCAAATCGGAGAGACAGAGAAAATCACAACTTACTGGAGCAGAAACCCATGAGCAGAAACCTACCAGGAACCAGTGCCCGGGTAGGAAAACCTAAACTGTGAGTTAATACAGATAGCAAGCAGCTGGAGGCTGAATGCAGACAACTCAGAGACAAAAACCCCAGTGCGGGCCGAGTAACACAGGGCTCTCCACACATTTGTGAGTTTGCCTCCAGGAGCTCTGCCACGTTCTCATAGTGAAGATAGGAGAAAATTCTCCTGGTATTTCTGGCAGTGGGTGGGGAAGGAACCATTCTCAAATACACCAGAGCATTCTGTTCTTAACAAGGCCTGCCTTCAGGAAAAAGTATTTTACCAGAGCCTAATCTGTTAGGGTTCTATCAGAGCTTCACTGAGCTGGAGGAAGGGAAATATCCAACTCCAGCCCTGTCCACCCATCCTGTCCCTTGTAAGGGAGGGGGGCAAAAACTGAGAAACACTTGTGAACCTCACAGTCCAGGGGCCCAGGCTCACTAAAGACCGAGACCGATTCATCGGATATAGAGTGTTTCTCCTCCCCCATGCCTCACCACCACATCACTAAAAACATACTTGCCACACTTCCTTTTACCTAAGACATCACGTTCCGCTTTCAACAAAAAATTATAAAGCATTCTAAAAGGCAAAAAAATGCAGTTTGAAAAGATGGAGCAAGCATCAGAACCAAGTCATATGTGACAGGAATGTTGGAATTATCAGACCAGCAACTTAAAATTACTATGAATAAAATGCTAAGTGCTTTAATGGAAAAAGTGGACAACATTCAAGAACAGATGGGTAATGTAAGCAGAGAGATGGAAATTCTAAGAAAGAATCAAAAACAAGTGCTAGAGATCAAAAACACTGTAACAGAAATGAGAAATGCCTTTGCTGGACTCTTTAGTAGATTCGACCCAACCAAGGAAGGAATTGCTGAGCTAGAGGATATTCAAGACACACAATCCGTATCTGAATCACAGTGAACTCCCTTGTAGTAATTGACAAACTGATTCTAAAATTCATATGGAACTCCAACGGACCCAGAATAGCCAAAACAATCTTGAAAAAGAAGAACAAAGTAGGAAGATACACTTTATGGTTTGAAAACTTACTACAGGGAAATAATAATCAAGACAGGGTGATACTATTCAAGAGTAGCCATATAGATCAGTGGAATAGAATCGAGAGTCCAGAAATAAATCCATACATCTATGGTAAACTCAGCTTAAACAAGAGTGCCAAGACCACCCAGTTGGGAAAGAGTCATCTTTTCAACTAATGGTGCTGAGACAACCGGATGGCCACATACAAAAAGAATGAAATTGGACAATTACTTCACACCCTATGTAAAAATTAACTCAAAATGGGTTGAAGACCTAAATGCAATAACTATAAAACTCTTAGAAGAAAACATAGGAATAATCTTCATGACTGGATTTAGCAAAGGATTCTTACATATAACACCAAAATTGCAAACAATAAAAGAAGAAATAGATACATTGGACTATGTCAAAATTAAAATCTGTGCTTCAAAGAACACCATCAAGAAAGTGAAAAGGCAACCCACAGAATGGGAAAAAACATTTGCAAATCACATATCAGATAAGGGACTTGTATGAAGAATATATAAAAAACACTTGCAACTCAATGACAAAAAGACAAACAACCCAATTAAAAAATTGGCAAAGGATCTGAATAGACATTTCTCCAAAGAAGATATACAAATGGCCAGTATGCACTGTAAAGATGCTCCACATTTTTAGGCATCAGATTAAATCAAATCAAATCAAAACCACAATGAGATACCACTTCCATCCAATAGGATGGCTAGAATCAAAAAGTTAGATAATAACAAGTGTTTTGACAAGCATGTGGAAAATCAGAACCCTCATACACTGCTGGTGGGAATGTAAAATGGTGCAGCTGCTGTGGAAAACAGTCTGGCAGTTCTTCAAATGGTTAAATATAGAGTTTCCATATGACTCAGCATTTCTGGTCCTAGGTATATACCCAAGAGAAATTTTAAAACTTATATCCATGCATAAACTTGTACACAAATGTTTATACCAGCATTATTCACAATAACCAAAAGATAGAAATAACCCAAAAGTCCATCAATTGACAAACGAATAAAGAAAATACAGTATATTCATACAATGGAACATTATTTGGCCATAAAGAGGAATGAAGTACTGACACTGGCTTCAACCTGGATGAACTCTGAAGACATTAAGCTAGTGAAAAAGCCAGCCATAAAAGATCACATTTTACAGGATTTCAGAACAGAAATGACCAGAGAAGGAAATTATAGAGACAGGAAGTAGATTCAACAGATTCATGACTGATTAGGACTGGGGATGGGGTAGGGATGGGAGGAGAGGGGAGTGACAGCTAAAGGGGTTGGCGTTTCTTTTGAGATGATAAAAATGTTCTAAAATTGACTGTGGCGCTGGTTGCACATATCTGTGAACATACCGAAAACAATGGAACTGAACATTTTGTATGGATAAATTCTGTGTGTGTGAATTATATCTCAATAATGCTGTGTGGGGCCGGCCCTGTGGCTTAGCGGTTAAGTGCGTCCGCTCTGCTGCTGGCGGCCCAGGTTCGGATCCCGGGCGCGCACCGATGCACCGCTTGTCCGGCCATGCTGAGGCCACATCCCACATACAGCAGCTATAAGGATGTGCAGCTATAACATACAACTATCTACTGGGGCCTTGGGGGAAAAAATATAAAAAAATTAAAAAATAATAATGCTGTGTAAGAAAAGAGTGTTCAACATACATACTCCCCTACACACACACCCTGTACCCATAGCCGTGCTCACACACCAGAGGCCCTATTCCAAAGAGAGGCACACATTAGGCCTTCCTACCGAGTCAAACTTGTTCCTACTCGAAATTAGGATAGGGAGAATTTTCTTCTTGATTTTTGACATCTTTGACTCATTAAAAATAGATAAAATTTGAACAGTCTTATAAATGTGTTTAGAACTAATTGATTCAAGGTAGTTTTTGGAAAGTTTGGTTTTGTTTTAATCCTTTTCATTAGTAGATAGCCAAGACTAGGGACTATTTGTTTGATTTTTAAAAAGCCATTTAATTGAGTCTGCTTGAAACAGGCAACTATCTCCAGAGTTCCTTAAAATGCATCTGAATTGTCTTAAATGAACCTGTTCAAAGCAATCACCTCAGTGTAAGTCTAACTGGGGTGATGTTTGCTGGGGTGAAGGATGATAAACTCAAAAGACCAAAATTCCTGAAAAGATGAAGGTACCTACACTGTTAAAAAGTGTTCGATGATTCACGTGTTACTTTGTGCTGCCCTTAAGTGTTTCTCAGCTCTAACCGGCACCATTTCCAGTAGGCCACCACCAGTGACACAGGGCTTAGTCAGTGACAAACCTGATGATCTGCTTTGTATATTCCCTCCGTGCTTTGCCCAATTAAAATGCATGTTAGAGTATTTTAGTGCATGGCATGCTAGTTGCGACCTAACTGCACCACTAGTCAATAATTAGCGGTCACGTTTGCAGACACTTACTGGGCCTGTACCGTGTGCTCTGGGCCGTTTGCCAGGTGCCGTGGAGGACGCAGTGAACAAGACTGCACTCAGGAAATCCTTGTGGAAGTGGTGGGTCAGAGACACAGACAGCAAACAAGTGAATAAGTAGACAAAATTATATGAGGTGTTGTCAAATGCTGTGCATACAAAAGAATAAGATACCGGTTTGGAACCTACCTGGGAGAGGTTTTTAACCCTGAGAGGTAAGAGAAGGCCTTTCTGAAGAGGGGATACTTTTACATGGCAGATAATGTCGTCCCGTCATTCTCCATGGTTTCCAGTTAATACTGCATCTAATGAAGATTCACATTTTGAGGGGGGAAATCACAAAGATAATTAATAATTAACGTTATGTTCTATACATTTTGCTTATGTGTAATGTGCTAATAAAGAGGCCTTCTTTGCAGTGAGTCGTAATCTGACATTCCACAGTAAATTCTTGCTAATAATATCAAATAAGCAAACGAGTACCTCCCAGACCTTTACCTGCCATCAGCTGAGAAACTATCTGAACTGATACTGCCTCCTTCCCCTTCCTCTCCAAACAAATTAACAAAAGGTGCAAAAAGCAACATTTTCCAAAGGGTATTCTATGGAACACTAGATCCCAGGAATGGTAAGTTTTAAGTAAAACAGAGATCAAATAAACATGTGAAAGTCAGGGTTAAACAAAGTGGAACTGTTTGTTTTTCCTCTGTGGGTATCTCAGAACCTCTACTGCACCAACGCTTTGGAATAGCCCCGGGAGACACGAGAGATCAGGCATGGTCAAGGGTCTTGTCATGGAAACAGTGCTTTCTGCACTGGGCATGTCACACATTTTGGAAAACAATAGTGTAGATTTTCCTTGACTCATTTCTCTTCTTCTCTTTTTCACATTCACATGAGCTTAAAAAGAGGGAGCATAGGGGCCGGCCCGGTGGCGCAAGCGGTTAAGTGCACGCGCTCCGCTGCGGCGGCCAGGGGTTCGCTGGTTCGGATCCCGGGCGCGCACCGACGCACTGCTTGGCAAACCATGCTGTGGCGGCGTCCCATATAAAGTGGAGGAAGACAGGCACAGATGTTAGCCCAGGGCCGTCTTCCTCAGCAAAAAAAGAGGAGGATTGGCGGATGTTAGCACAGGGCTGATCTCCTCACAAAAAAAAAAAAAAAAAAAAAAAGAGGGAGCATAGAATTAGGAAACCTCTCCAAACAAACAACCAAAGAAGATATTCTGAGCTACACTTTCTTTCTCTGTAAAACGGACAAAAACCTCTGCCCTGCCTAATGCACAAGGTTGATAGCAGAATTAAATGGAAAGTTTAAGTGTTATTATTACAATAACCTTCTCCAAAATCAACATACTGCGACAGCCTGTGTGCAAACATGTTTGATAAATCAATGGAAGGAATTTGGTGAAGTCTTTTGTCCAGAGTTTACTCGGATTAATTCGACAGACATTCGTCAAGCACCACTGAGGCCGAAAAAGCCCTGCCCTCCAGGAGATGTATTTTATTGGAAGAGACAGAAAGTAAGCAAGTAGGCAGAAAAATAACATGATTCTGAATATCATAAGTGGCATAAAGAAAAAACAACAACAAGAAGTAAATGGATTGGAGTGATAGAGTATGTGAGATATTTTACGTGATTGTTCAGGAAAGCTTTGCGGAAATAGCATCTTATAAAATCCAAGCAGAGATCTGAATGATGGGTGGGGAGAGCCGACAGCTGTCTAAGTGAAGAGCCGTGCAACCCTCCACGTGGAGAAACTGGCAATTGCAATGGCTTTCAGGCAGGACGGGACTGTAAATAATACAAGCTTAAAGAATGCCTAGTATGGAAAGTTTCTAAGCCAAGACACAGGATAGCAATACAATCCAGGTTTAAACTGGGAAAGTAAAAATACCAGTTTTCGTGACGGCTTTATTGTTGCTAACCGAGTCCCTGACCAATGGGCTGTGCTGATGCAGAAAATGGATGCAAATCAATCATTTCTGTACACAATTATTTCCCTTTAGCTCACAAGGATTTGAGGCATTGGATGGCGCAGGTAAAAAGAAGATTATGATTGCTACCTCTCCCAAAAGATCCATCCAATACTAACAGAACCAAACCAAACATAATATGAATTTGCCAAAACAACAACAACAAAAGGGATATATATTCATGACTAGCACCAACTTTGTCTCTTTTAAAGATCACACGCACAATTGTCTATGGCCAATCCTGTCAAAATTAACATAAATCAAGATAAAAACATAGAAAAAACTCTTTTCGAACCAAAAAACTTAAAACATGTTTAAAAATACGATTATGACACCAAATGCATGGTCCGTGAAAGAAACAAATAAGAAGTTAAAATGCATAAAAATTAAAAACTTCTCTGCAAAAGACCCTTAAAAGAATGAAAAGGCAAGTTGCAGGCTGGGAGAAAAATCTATGCAAAACACATATCTGGTAGAGTGCTGGTATCCCACATATACAAAGAACTTTGAAAACTCAACAGAAAGAAAATGAACAACCCAATTAAAACGTGGGCAAAAGATCTGAACAGACACCTCACCAGAGAAGACATACACATGGCAAATAAGCACGTGAGAAGGTGCTCAACAGCATCTGTCATGCAAGAATTGCAAATTAAAACAACAATGAGATACCACACACACTTGTTAGAATGATCAAAATCCAGAATACTGACACCAAATACTGGCGAGGATGTGGAGCAACAGGCACTCTCCTTCATTGCTGATGGGAATACAAAACCAAAACGGTAGAGCCGCTTTGGAAGACAGTTTCTCACAGAATTAAGCACACTCTTACCATATGATCCAGCAATCGCACTTCTTGGTTTTTACTCAAAGGAGACAAAAACTTATACCCACACAAAAACTTGCCCACAGATGTTTATAGCAGCTTTATTCATAATTGCCAAAACTTGGTAGCAACCAAAATGTTCTTCAGTAGGTGAATGGATAAATAAACTGGTACATCCAGACAATGAAATATTACTCAGGTCTCGAAAGAAATGAGCTATCAAACCATGAAAAGACATGCAGGAAACTTCAATGCATATTACTGAGTGAAAGAAGCTAATCTGAAAAGGCTACATACTGTGTGATTCCAGCTATATGACATTCTGGAAAAGGCAAAACTATGGAGACAGTAAAAAGATCAGTGGTTGCCAGGAAATTGTGGAGGAGTGGAGAGAGGGATGCACAGGAGAATTTTAGGACAGTGAGACTATTCTGTGTGATACCATAACAGTGGTTACATGACATTATGCATTTGTCAAAACCCATAGAATGTACACCACTGAGAGGGAACTCTGACATGAACTGGGGACTTTAGTTAATAATAATGTTTCAATGTCAGCTCCTCAGTTTTAACAATGTACTATACACTAATTCAAGATGTTAATAATAGGGGAAACTGTGGGGTGGGGGATGGAGGGGAGGTATATGTGAATTCTCTGCTCATTTTCCTGTAAACTTAAAACTGCTCTAAAAAGTGAAGCTTATTAATTACAAAATAAATAGACAATACAATTGTGATGTATTGTACTAATTTGTACCTATTGATTTGTTTTAACCAGCATGTTAGAATTGGAGCTAATGCTTCAAAATATCACAACTCCTTAATCCTGTGATATTCTTTCTCATAACACACAAAACAACCAAATGTAAAATATATTTATTTTCATAAGCTTCCTCTAATGACTTTATCACACCTCTACCATATGTATAACTTTCATTCACTAACTTTTTACACATTTTACAGTTTATTCACATGAAGATTTTTGTTGTCATTGTTAATATTGTTGAGAGTCGACAAACCACAGTTTCTAAATAAAAAACACTGAGATGTGATGCCTAAGAGGATTTCTCTACCTCCATCTAAAGAAGAAACCTTGAGGATTGCTTTTCCAGAACCCTCTTGACACAGTGATCCCACCACCCTGTCGTGCACGATTATCCCCAGAAGTTTAGCCTTCTCCTGTCACATCCCGTGTCCATTTTTATTCCCAGGTTGATCCGTGATTCCTGTACCCAGTCCCAACTTCACATAACTCTTCCTACTCATATTTGCCACCATTGCTTTTCCATGCCTTGTAAAGAAACTCGCCACCTCCTCAACTCTTACTTGAGCAAATACTTCCTTCCTTTGGGTGGAATCTGACTCTCCCTCTTTCCAGGTGACGGGACCGTCGCCGCTCTCCGGGGAGCGCACCCAGCTCACTGGTCTGCTGGCGTCTGCACCGTGCTCCTCCGGCTTCCGTTCTGCAGTGAGAGTACAAGGAAACCTTGTCAATGCACAACAAGACATACCCCTACTTAAAACCACTCAGTGACATCCAACTGGTTTTAAGACAAGGAGCCAGTCTCTAGTACACCTCCAACCGCCCTGTGTGATCCGGCCCTCCTTCCCTCTCTGGCTTCATTCACCTGATTCTCTGCCCCCATCTCCCAGCGTCTTTGCCACCGAGCTCTTTCAGCCCCTCTCATGTGCTCAAACACAGCACCATCTAGGACCCTTCTATGATCTGCCTAAGAGGGACTTGCTCCTCCTTGTGCCTCTGGACCGTGATGCTACCCTCCTTGGCAGCTCTTTTCATATTTGTGATTTTACAATAATTTATGCAGTTATTTTATTCATGTCTCTTCTACCACTGTAAGCTTCATAAGGGGATGGTCCCCTCCCTCCTCCTCATACTGCCCCAAAAACTTAGAATAATGTCAGGTAATTAATAATAATTAATATTTCTTGAATTCATCCATCTTTTCATCCCACTGACACTGTCTTGATTCAAGGCCCCTCAACTCTCACAGAGACGACCAAATCAGCCACTAGCCACTCTCCTAGCCTTGACGTCCCTATCCCTTTACCACGCTATGGCCAGAAAAGTCCTACTAAGCACAAGCCTGATAATGTAAATTCCTGTTTTAAAATTTTTAACAGCTCCTTACTATCCTCAAAATATATTCCAAACTCCTTAGCGTAGTTTACAATACTTTTCACAGTTTATACTCTGCTTATCTGTGCAGCTATATATAGACAGACATAGATATAGATTATCTTATATATATATCCCTTGCAAATGATACTCTTCAGACATACTGAATTACTTATAAGTTACTCAAACAGAACAAGTCAGAGGATGGGAGATAAAACCTCGTGGAAACAGGGGCTTGGGCCTTACAGACGTTTCTAGGTTCTAGTCAGCATATCCCCCGGATGATGAAGAAACATTATTGCACCTTGTACCACTCACCACCAAAAAAGGATTTTGGAGACAAAATGTGTCGCATTTGTCTGTGTCTGATCAGTTTTCCAAGGACCCATAAAGTTGTTGATTTTGAATTGGACCCAGATCAAGATGGAGCAGATCCAAACCATAAAGAAGCTGCCACGTTGCCGGGTCCTCTATGGCCCAGTAGACCTAGCAGAGCTCCAATTAGCTGTGACGGACAGGGGCACTGTGTGGAGCCTCTGACACTCTCCCACAGGAAATCACATCACAGACCGCTGGAATTTGAGATAAACCATGCCCTCTTCTACAAATAATTATTGTCTTTGTGAGAACTCCTGGCTTCCTTCTGGGCCACGATGAATACAGAACACCTGACCATGGGACCCCAAGTGGCATGCAACTGAAAAAAACGTCTTGGGTACTATGTGCGTGTGTATGTGGGCAGGAAGCTCCCATCTGCTTCATTAGCACGTGGCCCAGATTCCGGCAGAATCCACTCATTCCGCATTGAGCTGCCTCCCCCTCTACCCACGCCCACGGCCACACAGGGAGTTCCCTGTAACAACTGATTTGGTAAGAGAAAAAGGTGGGCCTGGTTTACAGGTGGATCTGTGTGCTGTGCTGACACTGGGCAGAGCGAGCTTCTGCTCTTGTAGATCCTCGAAGGAGTGTTCCCCGTGAGCACAGGGAAAGAAAACCCTACCAAGGGCAGAAATGGAAACCCACAACTGGTTATCTACTTTTTCAGGAAGGAGACGACGCCAGCAGTGTGGATAAACATGGATTTATAGGCAGTGGTTAACTGTTTAGCCTGGTGGTCAGAACATGGAAAGAACAGGATTGGAGGATTGATAAAAGTCTGTGGGAAAAGTATGTAGATGAACCATCCAGAATGGACAGATCATGTGGAGATTTCTGTGTCCCATGTGAATGCTCATTGAAGACTCCACTGCAGAGGAGTCTTGTGATAAATCAAGGACCAAGTGGACTACTAGTTCTCCTCCTTCCGCCAGTCACCCGGCTCTTGTTTGGTGGACGTAATTCCAAAGTGACCACAGCAGGAGGGATGAGGCTATGCGCAGGCTCAACAAAGTGGACTCTGTTCTCTCCAGGGTTGATCTGGTCACTGCCTGTGTTAGACCCCTAGGGCTGCCAGAACAAAGTACCACAAACTGGGTGGCTTAAAATAACAGAAACTTATTCTCTCCTGGTTCTGGAGGCCAGAAGTGTGAATTCAGTGCCACACTCCCTCTCATTAGAAGGGGATCCTTCTTTGCCTTTTCCAGCTTCTGGTGGTTGCTGGCAATCCTTTGTGCTCCTTGGCTTGTAGCTGCATCACACCAACCTCTGCCTCCATCGTCACGTGGTATCCTTCCCTCTGGGTGTGTCTGTGTGCTCAAATTTATCTCATCTTATAAGGACAGCATAATAACCTTATAAACACTTCTAAGGACCTCATCTTAAATTGATTACATCTGCAAAGGCCTTATTTCCGAATATGGTCACCTTCACAGGTACCAAGGGTTAAGATTTGAACATAACTTTTTGGAGGACACAACTTAATTCACAACACTGCCACTGCCAAGCACCCACTCCTTGAATGGAAGAGGTCAAGGCTGAGCCCCTGATATAGCATGATTTCTGGGTGGGGAGGGAAACTAAGCAGCCACCTGTTGGCAGGTTTATCACAGAGAAGCATTTCCATCATGGAGTGAAAAGACATGTCTCCTCGCTGAAATACAGCACTTGCTCTGCATTTGGATTTAGCTGAAATCATCTTGCCAGTACCACAATCCATGGGCCTTCAAAATGCTTTCCTCCTGTCATGTCATCCCCATTCACTGCTGCTTCCAACCAAAGAAGAAACGATCTGCACAACAGTGCAGCAGTGGGCACCAGCCCCTTCCTCATGCCACCACATACTCCATCACCCAGAAGCTCTTGTGGAAATCAGGTAATGTCCTACTTACAACTTAATTGCATGAAGCTAGAGTGCAAGTCCCTGTGAGATTTGGGTGTTGTCCTATAAGCTGGGCTGCATGCCTGGAGCCAGCAACCAATAGGATCCTAAACACAGGGATCTCAGAGTCAAGGGTGAGAAGCAGGAGTGGCTCCTCCTAAGACCACTGCTAATAACCTACTAAAAACCTTGTGCTGTGTGTCTCTGGATCTTCAGGTCCTCTTGGTTTAGAATTATGAATCCCCTAAAGTGAAAATTCTTCTGCTGGTGAAATCAACAGTGGTTCCATTGAACTTGAAGCTGACATGGCCACATCATCGTTTGGGGCTTCTCATGCCATTGAATCGTCAAGCAAGGAAAGGAGTTACTGCATCGCCTGGGGTGAGTTATCCCAATTATCGAGGGGAAATAGAGCTGCTGCTATACAGTGGGAACAGGGAGGAATATATCTAGAGCACAAGAAGTTCTTTGGAGTGTCTCAACCATGTCCCAGGAAAAGTGAACAGATAAGTACAGCAATTCAACAAAAGCAAGAGTACTAAGAACCTAGACCATTCAAACTAAAGTCTAGGCCACCCCCACCCCTGACAAAGAACCTAGCCTAGTAAATACCATCTGAAGGCAGTAGGCTAATGGGATGAGTAATGGAAGAAGCTGTAAATATCACAATTGCAACCTCCTGTTGCAAGACCAGTTCAAGAAATGAGGACTGCAGCATCTATGCATCTTTTCTTCTTTGTTACATAATCTCCATACGTATAAAATATTAACAAATGACTTCCTTTTCTTTTCCCTTTATTCTTTCCCCTACAATTTTATATAAGGAGGTTGGATTTGGCTTTTTACAATTTAGAATTTAGGATAGAGAATATGCAGGTGGGACATTTGTTTGTTTGTTTTTAACCAGTTTATTAGGTATGATTGGCATGAAAAAAGCCGTATATATTTAATGTCTACAACTGGATGAGTTTGGAGATAAGTATATATCTGTGAAACCATCACCACAATCTATGCCATAAACCTTTCTATCACTTCCAGAAGTTTCTTCCCACACTCTTTACATATTATTATTTATTTGTACTGGAATTTATGTCACCTTGAGATGGAGATGGTGACACATAAGACTCAGTGCCCCCCCTTTTAGGGAGCACACAAGAGCATCTGGTAGCAGGGCAGCAGAAGCAGGAGGTGGCCCTCACGAATGGTGCATGGAAGGGCATCCATGGGTAGATGGTGTTTATGGAGGGGGAGAAGCCATGACAGGAACTGGGCCAGTCACTCTTCTGCTGCCTTCAGCCCCATTCCCACTCTCTCTTGCCAAATGGCTTCTGCTCAGGTCCTGAGTGGGAGACACTGGACGAAGATTAGGAAGGTGAAAGAGAGAAGTGTTTTTCTCTTCTTTTTTTGCTTAATGCAGGCTATTTGGCAGCCATAGCAGCAGATGACTGGGCTCTAGCTGTGACTATAAAGTAGGCTTCAGCAGCATCCAAGACATTTTCCAGAACAGTGGTGAGAGCGTGGGCTCCCGAGTTCCTACCTGCGGAATACTGCAGTCTCCAGGCGGTCGTGGTGAGCTGAGGCTCAGGGGCTTCACCCTCCTGCTGCAGCAGCTTCCTACTCTGGACACAATGCTCCCCGGCTCCTCCAGCAGGGCTCTGCCTCCCTCTTGCTCCTTCAGCCCTTTCTGCAACTTTCGGTTTCTGTTTTCTTGACTGATCAGTGACTGATAACCCCATTAACAATTTTTTTCCCTACCAATTCACTTTATTTAATTAATGATCTCTATCTCTTACCTGCTTGATTGCTTGGATGGCCTCCAAGACTTTATCTTTAGGACTCCACTAGATTGTGAGCTTCTTGAGGACACGGATGATGCTTCTTCATCTTTGAATCTGATCATTTTACAACGTACAGTAACTGCTCAATAAGTGTTGAATGAGTGACCTCCTTTATTATCGTGACTTCAACTAGATCTATCTGGCAATGAGTCTTAGCTCGAAGTCTACAGTCCCACCTCTCTCCTAAACAGATTATTTAGGTGACAGCTTTGCCCAATTGTCTCAAAGGCACCTTCAATTCATTGTAACCCAAATCAAACTTGTTCACATCCCATCCCAAAATTCCAGTCTTCATTTGTTTAATAGCACTACCACCTACCAGTACCTAAATTAGAATCCTTAGCATTATTTTCAAGCCTGGTATATCTCACCTCCTGAAGAATGGAGCAGCATAGACAGCCATTCCATGCCCCTGGCACAGCCCCTTTCACTCTAAACATGCAATCTTGCCCTTGATTCCTGGCTCCAGGGCTTCACTCTCAATTTGAGCCTCTAGCTTCCTCAGTTCTGAAACCCAGGTAAACTTTCCTCACTGGCTAATCAAATTGTATCTACTCAGCTTTAAGATCTACATGTCCTAAATCTGGGATCCCCGAGAGCTTCTATGGGAGTCTTCCTTTCTTGCTCCCAATTCCTCTTATCAGCCAGGTTAACTTATATCCTAACTTCTTCCAGGGAAGAGATTTCAGAAGAGTCCTCCTTCGTCCTTCACTGGGAGCAGGGGAAGGGTCATTAGATCCCATCTACTCCCCTCCTGGGATGGCCCTCACGTTCCTCCTCCACCTCTGCGGGGCTACACTTGATACCGTAGTCTTTGCCTTCCATCTGGTTTACAGAACAGAGCAATTATCTGGTCTACTTCTCCCCCATCTCCAGTGGATTTCCCACACTCATATCAGAATGATCCTTTTCCTGTGATCATTTAATCCATTAGCTCTCCCATTAACTAAACTAAAATAAAAATTCCTTATCCTGTCTCTTGTGTTTTGTATGGAACTGAATTAACTGATTATGTCACCAAATTCTCAAGCATTAGCCACATGTCTTATTTTGTTTCTTATCCTTTTTATTTGCTTCAAAGCCAAGTCTAGAGACTCCCGACCACACCTGATACACACTCATGACCTATTTTTTATTACGTGGCATGCTGGATGTTTGGCATGAGTATATGAAAGAGCAGGATTGAGTACTGGAATAATGAAGACAGCATCCTCCCTTCACCACCCACAGAGTGTATCTCTGTTGCACATGGTAGAAAATCCAGCTTAAACTTGATTTATTGCCCCGCACAATTGGAAATAAAAAAACAGAGGGAACTTTGGGGTTGTTTGGTTGACGTGCATAATGTTACCAAGAACTCAGACCCCTCTGCTCTGTCTTCCCAATGTCAGCCCCTTCAAAAGGCCAGCGGCAGTCCTCGTGATGGCAGACAGCCAGTGTCAGGGGTCAGGCCTCCATGTGTCCTTGCCCATGCTCAGTGGAGAGAGAGCAAGCTACTGTCACAACTTCTATTCAAGCAAGTGTATTGAGATTCCCTTGGTTGGGCTGCTTAAACATCAGTCCCCACCCCTGACTGTGACAAGAGAAGTGAGGTTGGCTTTGGCCAGCAAGGACTCATTGCCTGTGCTGGGGGATCCTCCCAAGGCACGCATCTCTTTGGGAAAAGGAGGGATATTTGGAAAAAAGTCAGGGGAATTTCTACTTTTCAGTTAGATTTTCTTTCAGCTGCACATCAAAAGAACTGAACCACAGAAGCATAACTAAATAAGGTACTTATTGTTTCTATATACAGAGAGAGAAATCTCCACAGATGGGAGTCCAGCTCTGGTGAAGGATTCTACAGTTTCTTCAAGCAACCGAGCTCCGCCAGTTTTCTGCTTCATCATTCCCAGTATGTTGCTCTCATTCTCAGACACAAGATGTCTGCTGCCCTTCCAACAGCACCTTATAGCCAAGCAGAAAGAAGGAAGTGACAAAGGATGACAGTGAGTCTACAACTCCCTCCCCATACGATTCCCAGATGGCTCCCACGAGGTCTCATCGGCCGGAACTGTGTCGTGGGGTCACCCCAGCCAAGAGGGAGACTGGGGATGGAAATGGAGGGAGTGTTTTTCATTTTGGGGACCCGATGCCCCTTGAATACTAAAGGCTGAGTGTGATAAGCTATAATTCTTCCTCACTGTAAGGAAACTACTTCCATGTCTAGAAAGTTTGCTTATGGAAATTTCAAAATAAAACCTAGTGTTTTCCCACAGAAAACTAATCAAAAAGTAATACCTATTACTCCCTTATTTCCATTTTGAAAAGGAAAAATCAGAAATCCTTGACGCAAACTATAACAAGGAAATAAATTAAAGAACTTCAACTCAATTGGACACATTAATATGCAAAGCATTGTGCAAGTTGTAGACAGTGAGATAAATGTGAGATCTGGTCTCTGGTCCCTAGGACACCACAGTCTAGTAGGGAGAAAGTTGTCACCCGGGACACTCTGACCCTCCAACTTTACGTAAAATTGTCTCAAATTTCAACTCCACTTCATTAAGGAAAATCTAATGTCTCCTTTGTATTTCCACAAATTCTGTGATAGGGAGGAGGAGGAGGAATTTATATTGACACGTTCACCTCTGGTGACAGTTTCCTGCCTCAGCTGGACTCTTGACCCTGGCTGGGAACACCACAGGGAGAAACATTTCCTCCTTCTCAGCTGTGTCCATACCCACTCTCACACAGGGCTTTCCGTGGGAGCGCATTTTAATAAAGGTTTAGAAAGATGAAATGAACTTACATTAAAAATGCAAACACATCGACAGTCCAGATTTTAAAAGTCCATTGACCCTTTTGGCCAATGCCTGGTCCAGCCCCCACAATGTTGCATACCCTTCTCTTCACTGCTCCTACCTGTAACTGCTCTTGGCAACTGCAAAAAATACCCCCACTTTATTATGAAATCAGTTCCAGTTCCTCTAACCCCTACAAAAAACTAAGTTCCAGATTTCTCTTTGAATACGTTTGTTCATTCAATAAAAAAATGCTTATTGAGCACCTACTGAGAGCCAGACACCCTACTAGGTACCATGGGTATCCAGGTGAGCAAGAACAGGCGTGTTCTCTGCACTCATGAGGCAGAGAGAATCGATAATGATATAGTAGAGACAATGTATTTGAAGAAAAAAATCACACAATAAATGTAAAATTCTGTTTTCAACAAGTTCTACAGGTGAAAGCTACATGGGATAATAAAAGAGTAAGACAGGGGTATTTGACTTGTTAACAGCACTCAGGGAAGAATTTCCTGAGAATATAAGGGTGATACAGACTCACATCTGAAGGCTGTGAAAGGGCCAAGAGAAGCGTGAGGGAGAGGAGAAAATCAGAGAGAAGGAATAGCGTGGAAGTCTGGGGACTGAAGAGGGGCTCATCTGAGGAAAGGAAAGACCAGCATGACTGGCTGCACAAAAAGGAGGTGTTTCATGGTGCCAGATGAGGCCAGAGTAGAAGGAAGTGGCCACGCCCTGCAGAGCTACACGGGACTGACAGATGATATTGGTCTTCATCCTAGGAGGACCAAAGTGCTTGGAGAATTTGAGACAGAGGCTTGGCATGAACAGGTGTTTAGTTTGAATAGATGATTTGTATTGCATGTTAGAGAACATGCTGACAGGTGGAAGGGAGAAAGCAATCACTGGCCAGGAAGCTATTGAAGTGGTTCAGACTGGAGATGACTGCCACTTGATCCAGGGAGGTGGTAGTGGACAAGGGAAGTGCAGAGTAGAGCACTGAAAGACAGTTAGAGGATAAAATGGACAGGACTCGGTGAACTGCCACTGAAAAAATGGTGTTATGAGACAAGTGGGGTGTCCCAAATGATTACCAGATTTCTACTTCCTACGTGCTGGGGTAACTGACACTGCACACACACAAAATATATACAAACAACAAATAAGTTCATCAAAGATGCTTAACAACATTGATCATTGGACAAACGCAGGTGAAAACCATCATGAAATACCGCTATATACCTCCTACAGTGACGAAAATTAGGAAAGTGTGTGGCGGCGATTGTAATTCTTTTAAATTGCTGGTGGCAATATGGTGGCAACCAATTTGGAAAGGTTTGGCGATTGCACACAAATGCATGCCTTGAATATGCCATGTCTTGCTTCTGAGTCTTCACACTCAGTGGCTTCTTGCCTGACATCCTCTCCCCACCCTTCACCCTTCTCCCAGTTAATGTCTAGTTATCTTTTCAAGCTCAACTCAAACACAACTTAGGAAGCTTTCCCTGTTCCAATAGACCAGGTATGGTTCCCTGGCGAAACACTCTCAGATCCCCTTGTATTTCTTCTTTGTAGGTTATCCAAAAAGGGATCTCAATAATTAATTTAATTATTTAAACTATTAATTAAAATTGTAATTAGTTATTTAATTTTATACCCCTCCTTTGGGATGTGAGGTCCTTGGGAGCAGAGCATATGTCCATTTCTATCACTGCTGTAGCTCCAGTGCCTACTGTGTACTTAAATGTTTATGGAATAAATGAATAAGTGAATGAATGAATCAGTGTAGGACCACAAGGAGAAGGAAGTAGAAAAGAAAAGGTGATGTGTTTGGTTTTGCATACCGTGAGCTCAGGATATCTGTGGAATATTTAAAAGGCTTCTTCTCAGAAATAATTCAAAATCTGGCCTTAGTAAAACTTTTGAGTTGATTAAAGTTATCTTGCCCATTTGAGGAATATGAGAAGGAGATGTTTGAGCTGTACCTTTGTAAGGGAAATGTGATGATACTGGAAAGGCGAGAACCATTAATGTAGCGAGCAAGGTGATACTGGGCATTGTAATTTTGCAAGAACTTACATTTTATTCATCTTTCTGATCATAAAATTAACCTAAAATTCTACACCAATATTTTTAACAAAAACAAATATTTTCTATGCAATTTTTATTGCTTGCTTGATAGAAAAATACTCATTAGAGAAAGTAAGAACAATTTGATGATAGTTTTGTGTTTCATTTCAGAAATAAATAGAAGTAAATTTGTAATAAGTTAATAAATAGTAAGTAAATTTACTTACTAGTAAGTAAATAAATAGTAAGTAAATAAATAAATAATAATTAAATAAATTTTGTAGTAAGTAAATAAATAGAAGTAAATCACAATTAAAAGTTGATGAATTGAGCTCACGTTTTGAAAAATTCAAGCCCATCATTTCTAAAGTCAAGGGTGGATAAGTCTAATTTCCACTGTATACTAATTTTACAACATTTATTTAAGTTTGAAATTACTTCAGAATGAAAAGTTAAAATTTTTTTTAGGGTTGTATAGACCATTTGAAGTTGTCTTCACATAAATATAGTCTTCCTGGGGTGGGCCCAGTGGCGTAGTGGTTAAGCTTGTGCACTATTCTTCGGTGGCCTTGGGTTCACAGGTTTGGATCCCAGGCACAGACATACACACCACTCATTAAGCCATGCTGTGGCAGCATCCCACATACAAAAAAAGTGGAGGAAGATTGGCACAGATGTTAGCTAAGGGATCATCTTCCTCAAGCGAAAAGAGGAAGATTGGCAACAGATGTTAGCTCAGGGTCAATGTTCCTCATCAAAAAAAAAAATTAAACAAACATGGTCTTTCCATAAATATCCATATTAGCGGTGAAACTCTTTGAGCCCTGAATATGTTTCCTGATTTTCTATTTTATTACTTGTTCCTGATTCATAGTGTCTTCTTGTTTGTGTCATAATATCTTCTTTGTCTTCACTGCCTACATTCCCTGTCTTCCTCCTTCCCTTCCTTTCACAACATTTATTGTCTTCATGTGCAAAACACAGTGTTAGGCATTGTGTGTACAAGATTAAAAAATATATGTATTTTCTTGACCTCAAGTCATGCAGATTCTAGCTAGGGAGCCAGGCCTGTAAAAAAATAACTAAACAACTACAATCCAATGGGATAAATATTAAGAAAGATATGTACAAATAGCCATGGTCACCCAGAGGGAGAAGTTGACAGTAGAGCAAGCAAAGTCGATGCATCTAGAATTCTTACACAACTTCCATAAGCTGCTCGGTCACCATTCAGGGCAGAGGCTGCCCATACCAGCTTAACGAGGCCAACATACAAGGGAGTCAAGGCTTTCTGATTAACAACGTAAGTCTAGGAACATAAGCTCCCATGTTAAAAGCTGCATCCCAATGACGTGAGTTTGTGTTATTAAGTTTCAGTCTTCTTTTTAACCACTTCCTATCTTCTTGCCTTAAATAACAATCTAAGGACAAAATTTTAAGACCAGGTCTCAAAAATATGACTAAATATGAGATTGAACTTTTGTATCTCCCTTTACTGAATACCTCATGTATGCATAAGTGGTTCTATACAGAGAGAACTTAATAAGAATAAGTAGCTCTATGTAGAGAGAACTTAATTGTACTCTAATTATTCCTGTTACGCTTGCTTTTTCTCTTAACTAGGTTAACTCCCTGAGGGCAAAGACCAAGCCTTTAATAGTGCATTACCAATAATTATAACAATATATAGTTAGTATATTCATTTTGTAATTTTCAAAACACTTTCACTTATATTGTCGTCTTTAATTTAGAAGACAGATGTGGGAGGTTGAAAGGTATTCTTAGGCTTCCTTACAGATGAGGAGAGAGGGGTGTTAGTGACTCCCCAGCCTGTCCACAATAAGGAAGGACAGAGAGTGAAGTTTTCTGAGTCTTCTGACTTTAGCACGGGTGTTGTTCCCTCTCTCCTACCCTACTCTTTCTGTAGCAGTTCAGACTAGGTGAGGTTTAATAAGTTCATGTAGAAACATGTTCTTGATAAGCTGCCTATAAATTCTGAGCCCAACATTCTCTAAGAAAAAATTCTTCATTTCTCTGAATAAGGGAAAGAGATAGTACAGAATTTGAAAGCACTGACAACCTTTTTCAAAAATGTGAACCTAATGGTCCTTGGGAAATAAGGGCAGAAAGGATGACAGAAGACTCTATAGTACATAAAAAATATTGGGGCCAATTCTCCCTGCACTTTCCATTCCAGTGCCAATGAGCACTGATGCTGACTAGTGACAGATACTCTTAACCTTGGCCCACTGGGGCCATGATGCTTTCAAGCAGCCAAGGACAGCAGCATCCCTCCTGCAGTCACGGCACCTGGGAGTCCACAGTGTACCCAATGGACTCTCTCCTTTGTCAATGCTGGGATCTATTGATGCACAGACAGCATGTGGGGGAGGAGGTGCTGAAGCTGCAGTTTGAAGACCATTTCCACAACTTCTGAGAGAACGAGCGGGTCAGAAATTAGTCGATAGTTCAGGTAGATTGTCAGGTGATAAGGAAAGTCATGAGAACAGGGAGTGACTGCACCTGCTTTACACTGAGCAGGAATTCAGCCAGATGTCAAGGGGGGAGCTTGCTGCTGCTCGCTGTAGCAGAAGCCCGTTTTCTCCCCATTCCTAAAAGAGCCACGTGGACCAGGAGTTCAAACAATGGGTTGACAGCTGTAGCTCCCAAGTTACCTTCATCTCTCGTGCAAGGGTAACCACAATGAAGTCAAGAAAGACGGATTGATCTCGTGTTCAAAGAGTCATAGTGCTGAAAAAAAATACCAGTGACTGGGGCTCAATAGCCTCAATTACTTGTATGAAATGAACTGGAAAATTTTGGCAAGTCAAGAAATTGAGACACAAAAGCTGGTTCAACATTTACTCTGCTATTAAGAGATCACAATGAACACACTTATTCTCATCAGTATTCAATTCAGTTGAATCACACAGTGCTTGGCTTTCAG